>NW_028318614.1:1804000-2146000 GCF_062004578.1 Staurois parvus | reverse complement strand
CATGTTTAATAGGAAAAAAGAAAAATATTGTTTTTTCTCTCAAAATTGTCGGTATTTTTTTTTATAGAGCAAAAAAAATAAAACCGCACAGGCGATCAAATACCACCAAAAGAAAGCTCTGTTTGTCTGAAAAAAGGATGTAAATTTAATTTGGGTGCAGCGTTCCATGACTGCGCAATTGTCAGTTAAATTAACACAGCGCCGTATCACAAAAAATGGCCTGGTCAGGAAGGGGGGTAAATCCTCAGGAGAGCAAGGGGTGAATTTCTTTAACCACCTCACGTCTGGCCATTGTATATAAACGGCCAGACGGTGGCAGTGCAGGGTCGGGTGGCCATTTATAAATGGCCTCCCCGCACCCTGCTTGTGCGCACTCCCTGGGAGCGCACAGCACCGCGATACAGTGCCTGCTGTGTCCTCCGGACACAGTGGAACACCGATCGTCGGACGGGACCTCTGTGTGAGGTCCCAATCATGTGATCACTGATTGGCAAATCAGTGATCACATGCTGAGTAGTAAGCAAGATGTCACTTGTGACATTATTGCTTACTACGCGTGAAATCTGTGAATGATCACAGAGGTCACATGGTACAAGGCTATTCACAACAGCCTTGTACCATGTGACAAATTGTGACCAATCACGGCTCACACAGTAGTTCTCAATGGCTGCAAGAAAGCAGCTAGAGAGAAGGAGAAATGATTGCTTTTACAGCCTTTATGGGTGTAAAAGCAAACAGTGTAAAAAAAAATCTTCATCACCCCCCACAAGTGGTACAGTGTCACCATGGTGACACTGTACTGCTAGGATGACAGTATGTAAAAAACAAAACATAAATAAATAAATGTAAAAAAAATAAAAAATAAATTTAAAAAAATGTTTAAAAATTATATTTTGGTTATAAACTAATTTGGGTTTTTTTTTTTTACTAAAAAGATAACGGAATACATTTTGGCCATGATTTTTGATGACATACTATTTATTTGCAAAATTTTATAAGAAAAACACTTATTTTCAAAATGTTTGGATTTTTCATTTACAGAGCAAAAAAATAAAAATCCCAGTGGTTGTTGTAAAAATGTCATCTCCCATCCCCATCCAGCACTGCCACTGATTCCATCCACTCCAAGCATTGCCACTGATTCCATCCACTCCAAGCATTGCCACTGATCCCATCCCACCCAAGCACTGCCACTGATCCCATTCCTCCATGATGTGCAGTCACCTCTAGCAGGCCAAACTGAGCAGTAATGATGTGCAGTAACCTCTAGTATCAAATTAGTGAGTGGTAATGTGCAGTAACCTCTAGCAACCAATCAGTGAGCGGTAAGGATCTGCAGCAATCTCTAGCAACCAATCAGCAAGCAGAAATCATGTGCTCTAACCTCTAGCAACCAGTCAGTGAACGGTAATGATACGGTAATCGCAATTGCTACTTGATCTGCTGCATTAAACTGATTTTGAGTGTAGGTGCTATATATTGTATGCAGGGGCAGACAGACCATTCGAGCACTCGGGCACTGCCCGAGAGCCCAGGGTCAGTAGGGGTCCCCATGAAATGTCCCTGGTACCTTTTAATAGGCTTTTTTGGGTGTTGGCAAGGACACAGGGGCCCCATGATCCCCTATTGCCCGGGGGACCCATGATTTGTCAGTCCGCCCCTGATTGTATGTCTGTAAGTCCAGAGCAGATGAAGAGCAATACTGCAGGGGTGGGGGGAGGGGGTTTGCCCAGGGTCCAATCCATATTAAAGCCGGCCCTGGGCTGGGTATATAGGTATCAAAGTCAGGAAAATGGTTGGCAATTGAGAAGGTATTCTGCACACAATGTATTTCAGTTTGGTTGCTGTAGGCGTGTTACATGGTGCCTCCAGTCCTTGCATCCATTCTCTTCTAGCCTGCTCTGTACAGAATGAGCTTGAATGAAGTGCCTTAGAGTAAGTCCACCTTTTCACGAAAACTAAGAAAAATAGAGAGACCTCCTCTATTACATCCGAACTGGAGGAGTTCCCTCAGCCAAGCAAAGGAAAGATGGATGACAGAGAGGCATGTAGCCAGTCTAGTTCCCCCTCTGTTAAACTCACAGTAAAAAAGCTGAAGCCTCAAGAAGAACAACTGGATATGGATGACATCAGCAGTATAATAGTAACTTAGAAATTTATATTACAGATATGTTACAAAAAACAAAAAGAACACCCCACTCCAAAAAAAACCCCAAAAAAGCAAAACAAAAAATGGGCAGACTCGATGGACCACTTGGTCTTTTTCTGCCATCATTTTTCTTTGGTTTTTTTTATGCTTGTTTTGTTAGGGAGGTCAGATGGGGAAAACAAAATATTACAGTTCTGCTTTTATAAGTGCCTGAAGATCTTGGAGGTATATTTATAATGTATCCATATAGCTGTTAACCCATTTTACACAGAAAATACCTCATTTGGCCACTAGATAAGGATAAGAGCTCTAGGAAACGCATATGATATTGGCTCCATCTAGAGGCCAATTTACATTTTAAAATCAGTGATTTACAATCACAAACAACAGGCTATAGCCTCAGGCTTCATGTATATGGGATGTTTGGAAAACACTTCTGAACGATGGAAACTGACTGCTGGAAAACGTAGGTTAGTCTGTTTAACCGCGTTTGCATACTGCGTTTATGAGCGTTTGCTTTTAGAAGCGTTTTTTAAAGATAACCTCAGGAGACCTTCCAAAATGCTCAGAATACACTGAAAAACAGTAAAAAATTACCTATTTCAGACATTTTGAGAGAAATAGAGCAGAAGCAGAGAGAGCAGTATTTGTTGAGATTAGCTGTCTTTTTTTTCAGTGGTGTTTGGATGTGTGTTCATTTCTGTGCAGATTATTGTGTCTAACATGTTTTCTTTCATGCGAAACCTCAAAGTATGGTGTACCAGGTCCAGTTGAGTACCGGGAATACGCTTTGCATGCATTTTTCATGACGAAAAAAGGCTGTGGACAGCATATGCAAATGGAAGAGTTTAAAAAAATTCCAAACGCTTCTAAACGCAGTTTGCCGCGTTTACATGCGTTTACAAGCATTTGGCATTTGACACACTGATAAAATCTACTCCTGAATGCAAGTTTGGTGTGTTCAACAAAAGACTGTAAACTCAACTGCCTGTAAACAACATAGTGTATATGGACACATAGGAAAACAATAGGGAGAGTTCAGGGGCTGCTGATAAAAATGCAGAAAAGCTCCAGAATGTGAGTCTATCAGCTGCAGTGTACATGGAGCCTAATGGCGTTTGTTTTTTAGCCCCATTTGCACAGAACAAATGTACATGCACTTTTACTGGGCAAATGGCCATGCAAATTACTTATAAATCAACTTTGTGATGTTCATTTTCTGTTCTCCCCTGCACAACAGCTCTGGCACTGTGAGAGGAAGTGGCAGCTTTGTGTAACAGCTCTATTGAGACAGCAGAAGGATAGACTCATCAGTGTGCTTCCCACTGTTTAACCAATGGCTGGGGGAAATAACTTCACTGGAGAAAAGCTAACTCACCAGTGTTGCTTTGACGTTTGGTTGGGGTATGTGAATAACAACACTGGCTGAACAGAATTAGAAATATTTAAAAAAAAATATTTTACAAAAGGCTCTGTTAACTATTGCCCCTCTCTTCTCCATTATATTTAACTTTATTTTGCCCTACTGTTCCATTTGGCCACAAGGTACACCAGGTCACCCCTCTTGCTTCCAGTGTTAGGTTTCAGGTGGTAAGCTCCTATGAGCTGGGCCCTACTAACTTTCTTATCGTTAAATTGTATTATAAAGTGATTGTAAGCTAAAAAAAAAAAATTAAATAGTTCCCGGAGTATATATTATACAGTAAGCTTGTAACATACAGTGCAACACAGGGAGTGTGAGTGCTTCATATAACTGTGTTGAGCTTCGTTTAAACGAGAGCATTTCATTGTTCTTGAAAATTTCCCTTTAAGGAGAACTGCTGTCAAGGAAAATGAATATCAGGAAATATATGATATATATGAAGATTGGTGGTAAACTCCAGGAAAGATGGAAACTTGGGACATGTAAGTACACAGTATGGTCAAAAGTATTTGAGTAATATTGAGTTCAGATACACAAAGCCACATTCATACAGACATGGTTTCAAAAGTTGGTTTGGAAGAATTCAAGTGGCCTTCACAGAGTCCATTAACTCAACCCTATTGAACACCTTTGGGATGGAAAAGAACACCAATTGCAAGCCAGACACCAGTGCCTGACCTCACACATGACTGAATGGGCTCAAATTCCAAAATACACACTCCAAAATCTTGTGGAAACCCTTTCCAAAAGAGTGGAAGCTGTTATAGCTAGAAAAGGGGATGGGGGGGGGGGTTGTCATGACCAGCTGTTCACAAAACTTTTCTCCATATAGTATCTACTATAGTATATTAGTATAGTATCTAGCAAGCATACAAAACTTGTGGAATGTAGTGAAGAGGAATGCTGTTCGGAAATGTTTCAGCAGAAAAGATTAGATTTGAACCCTTTGTCACTGGCCACCACCATCCCCATTCCGAATTGGCTGCTCTTTCTTCTGTACACCGTTGTTACACTCTTATTCATTTACGTTCCCCTCATTACACACACTGTGTTGGCACATAAAAGCTTACATATCTTCATTACGGGACCAGGCCAGATTTTGGTGAATACACTAACTTATTTACTGATTGCAATTCACTAGGGGGCAACTCAAAGATGTTACAAGCTCTGCATAGTAGATATCACTTTCGCAGTCAATTTCCATTAAAATGGACTATTTCACAGTGAACCCACGAAATGAACATAATTCACTCACTTCTCTGTAGCATAGGCAATGTTAAAAATAACAGTCCCTTTCGAGGTATATTAATCTGAAGCAACGGTTGAGGCTGTACAATCATGAAGCTGTACGATGGTATGCTTACTTTTGGATTAATTACTAGACATATGGCTAGAAGTTCTGCACTTTCCCAATTCCAGATCCTGTCATAGGCAAACTCCACCTTCCACTAATGATCACATTATAGGAGGTGTGGCCTCTCTTGCTTTCCCATTGGCCTAAAAAGGATGACCTTTCTCCCCTGAGACCACTTTCCTATATACTCTTACGATGAAAAGTGACCTTACCTTCATTTAACCTCACAGTTACCATATTAATTCACACACAAAATGTAGTGCAATGCCATGCCTACAATAACACCTGCCTACAAGTTACACCTGTCATCTTGAAAAAAGGAGGGCCATCGTGTTCTCAAAATTCTTTTTATTACTGGTAAAGGACTCCAGTAAATCCTGCTTTGGAATCTATTTGGCGTGCTGGTTTTCTCTTTATCACTAGTGATGGGCCAAATACCCCCCTGTTTGGTTCGCATTTGAACATTCAAACCTAATGAAAGTTTGACCGCGAACTTCAAACAGAGGGGTTGGGGACAAGGGCCTCTTTCCCACAACCATGGCTGGTGGTTGTGGGGGTCTGCGGGCGGGAGGCTTATCAGAATCTGGAAGCCCCCTTTAACAAGCAGCCCCCAGATCCCACCCCCCCTATGTGAATGAGTATGGGGTACATGGTACCGCTACTCATTCAAGAAAAAGTGTAGTGTAAAAAATGACAGAAGACAGTCTTTGACAAGTCCTTTATTAAAAACAAAAAAAAAAAAATGTTCCCCGAAGTAGATCCAATGTCAATCATGATGGTCAGCTGCATTGCTTTGGCCAATCACAATGCACTGTCAGGGCGCGGTGGGCCAACAGCCCACCGTACGCCTTTACCATTCATGTGTTTGCTGAACACACGAATGGCCAATGTTCGAGGTGAACTTACGTTCGGCTAGAACATAATGTTAGACACTATTTATCATTTGATTCTGTACAATACCACCATAAAGCTATGCACCCACCTATCACGAGTGTTACCTATGGATGTCTGAGCAGTATGGTTTGATGAACAAGGATGGGGCAGATTTATTGCCACCTCACCAGCTGTCTTACTCCTAAAAGCCTGCACCACCGCACTGCAACTGCATACTCTGAATAGGGTTGCAGGGCAGTTCCGGCGCACCTCCATTAACTTTATCTGGATGTGTTTTGGAGGTGGTACTTCCTGTCAAATATGTTGGTGGGGGGAGGTGTTTTTAGGTTTTGTGCTGCCCACAACACAAAGAAATGACCCCCTCCCCATTCCCCTTTTGGGTATCACAGCTCTCCAGAATGAAACCATTTTTAGATGTCTTCATTCCCACCGGCAGCCCTCTGCTCCATCAGTGCTGCCTATATCACCAGCTCCCTTCCTGGAGTCTCACAGCTGCTCCCCTCAGTCTGCTCTTCCCCCTATCTGCTCATACAAAGCGTCATCCGTTTGCGTCACCGGCACAACATCACCACACCAGGAACTGGCGGCTGAAAACATACACACGGGGCGTGAAGAACGACGAGCGTCCTTTCTCTGGGGGGGGAAAGTGCCTTCCAATGCAAACGCCTTGTTTGCCTCGTGGTAAATATGCCCTTGGGGGGTATAATTCTTGTCATGCCGCCAAGCACTGTGTCCATGGCAAGTATACCATTCAATCAGGCTTGCAGGGGGACAGTACAACCCATATAAGTCTTTTCAGAGGAGCCTTAAAACACACAAGTGCCTATGGCACTACTAAGACTGCTGTTCTTGTTTTTAGGTGCTTATAAGTCATGTACTGCACAGTGTATTGATGTTGAGAAGCTGAGCTTAGTACAAAAGACAAGATCAATTACAGTGAGAAAAATCAATAGTATTCTCAGACAATAATCATATAATAACAGACTATTCTGAAGACGAATGGCTTGGGCTCATCTATCAATACTGTTTTTTTTTTCTGCAACAAAGCTGTGTGTTTTTTCCTTTATTTATTCTGAACACTGCTGAGCAGAAATAATTTGGATTGGAAGAAGAACTCGGGGTGAATATGACAAATATTTGGCAAGTAATGCATTCCTGAGAGCCAAGAACTAGCAATCTCAGTGTTATTTTGTTTTGGATGGAGTAGGGAAAGATTAATACCTCTGTTAGGGTTTTTTTTTTTTTTGTGCCGTGTCCCGTTGGGGAGATTCTTTTTTACTTCCTGTTCCTTGAACATAAGTGAAAGGAAATCTCCAAAATTAGATAATTATCCTCTTAGTGCTGGTTCTCATGTGTGGCCATTGCCACCACTCTGAAAAGTGATCTATGTTGGGTTACTTTTCAGAGGCATTAGAAAGGTGGTGAGAAGACAATGTGTCATCTCCTCATTGCCTGTTTTAACCCTGCAAATGCCAATCTACTGCGCCACAACCTCCTGCATGGCACTCGGTTGAGGCGCAGCACTATTGACTTGGATGGGTCACGTTCGATGGAGATACAGCCCTCTAAACTAGACATGCTATTTAATTTTTGCCATGATGCAAAGCAACATAGCTACGGCATGTGTACAGCCCAGAGTGGCTATGTGCTGTTGTTTAGATGGGAGGTTGAGGGCCTCAAATGCCTGCTTTTACTGCCCCTTGGCCACGTTTCTGAATGAGCCCTTAGACTGTTGTCACCAAAAGGAAGACTGTTGGACTCATAGGAAGATTCCCCTCTATTCCTGTTTTGGTGACATTTCCACAATTTGCATTGCATTTGGTTGCAGCGCAGCTCTGTTCAGTTAAATGGGAAGCGTTCGGTGGCAGTATCACCCTCTGAATGCTACATGCCATTTAATTTTTGCCTTGATACAAAGCATCACAGTCACAGCATGTGGACAAACTTGAGTGGCTACATGCCGAATTTTAGGTGGATGGTCAAGGAGCTCAACAGCCTGCTTTTTCCACCCCACAGATGCTGATGCATATCTAAACAAGCCCTTAGACCAGGGGTAGGCAACCTGCAGCTCTCCAGCTGTTGCAGGACTACAAGTTTCATCATGCCTCTGCAAGTCATAGCTGTAACTGTCAGTTTTGTAATGTTGCAATGCCTCGTGGGAAATGTAGTTCCACAACAGCTATAGAGCCGCAGGTTGCATACCCCTGCCTTAGACAGTCCTCAGTCAGTTGTTACCAAGACAAGTGTCCCTATTGGAAGATTTCACCTCTTTTCCTGTTCTGGTGTCAATTAAACATTTTGGATTTCCCTCACTTTCAGTTCCAGTTGCAATAGTCACCAGAAATGAAAAAGAAGGTAAATCTTTCCAACGTGATGCAAACAGCAATGGAAACCTAAGGGATATTCTAACCCCTCATTACTCTAATCTAAAACTAAAAGTCAGATTAAAGTCTCCGATATGACAGTCTAATAAAGTACAAAAACCGGTTACTATGTAATGCAGAAGCCTCCTAAAGTCAACAAAAATCTTCTTTTACCTTCCCCAACTGAGCCAAATTCTCCACCATTTGTGTCTCACATGCTCACCCTCCCAGACACTGCAGTGCAATTTGAAACATTGAACCAGCACTGGAAATAGATTAAAACTTCTACTTCTGGACCTCTTAGCTGCCTTTGATATAGTTGACCACCCCCTCCTCCTCAAAAAACTTTACTCCCTTGGTATCCATAACTGTGCTCTTCATTGGTTTTCATCCTACCTATCCACCACACCTTCAGTATCACTTACAATTCTACGTCCTCCTCTCCTCTTCCTTTTTCCATTAGTGTCCCCCATGGTTCTGTTCTTGGATCTCTCCTATTCTCAATCTACACCTCCCTGGGTCAGCCTCCCATGGCTTTCAATATCATTTCTATGCTGACGACACCCAAATCTTCTTCTCTACACCTCAGCTCACAACATCAGTCTCCTCACACATCACCAACCTACTGACCAACATATTAACCTGGATGTCACACCACTTCCTCAAACTCAATCTATCCAACACAGAGTTCCTAACATTTCCCCCCCCCCCCCCTGCCTGTTCCCCTGACTTCTCTGTCATGATCAATGGCACAATCATCAACCCGTCCCCGCATGCCAGGGTGCTAGGTGTAATCCTGGACTCTGAACTCTTCTCTCAGCACCACATCCAATCACTTTCCAAAGCTTGCTGTCTCAACCTCCGCTTCATCTCTGAAAATACGCCCCTTCCTAACCAATGACACCACAAAGCTCCTAATTCACTTTTAGGTTATCTTTTGCCTCAACTATTGCAACTCCCTCCTCATTGGCTTACCTTTATACAGGCTATCCCCCTCCAGTCTATCATGAATACTGCTGCCAGACTCCTCCACCTTACCAACCGTTCAATGTCTGTTACCTCTCTCGGCCATTCCCTCTATTGGCTGCCACTCACCCAACGAATTAAATACAAAATACTAACAACTTCTTACAAAACAATCCACAACTCAGTCCCCAGCTACATCACTAACCTAGTGTCAAAATACCAACCAAATCGCACTCTTCGTTCTTTCCAAGATCTGCTTTCTAGTTTCCTTGTCATCTCCTCCCATGCTCACCTGCAGGACTTCTCCCGAGCCTCTCCCATCCTATGGAATTCCCTACCCCAATCTGTCTGACTATCTCCTACTTTGTCCACTTTTAGGCGATCCCTGAAAACTTTTCTCTTCAGAGAAGCCTATCCTGCCTCCACCTAAACATTGTACATGTGTTTTCTCCATCGGCTCATCCCCCACAGTTATTACCTTTTCTATCACTTGACCCTCCCCTTTAAGATTGTAAGCTCTAACAAGCAGGGCCCTCTGATTTCTCCTGTATTCGATTGTATTGTAACTGTACTGTTTGCCCTTGCGTTGTAAAGCGCTGAACTGTTGGCGCTATACAAATTCTGTATAACAATAATAATATCACTTTTTTGCCCCATTTGAACAAAACAAATGTACATACATTTTTAATGGGAGAATCACTGTGCATTTTTTCATAACTATACCCCATATTGGTGTGACTTCCAGTAACAGATTTATCACAGATGTTTTTTTTTTTTCCTTTAGTTCCAGCGTTCCCTTTAACATAGTCCTGTGTAACTGGAATGCACTTTTGATTTACTGTATATGAAAACAGCTAATAAACTTTTCTGGATTAAAACTTTCCTTTGGACAGTGGCATTACCTCGTTACTTTCTCTAGACGTCTGTGCCTTGATCAATCTCCCTAGTTGATATCTTTTCCCTGTTCCGGTTCAGTTAGAAACTTTAAAATTGTCTTTAGTTTGT
Organism: Staurois parvus; assembly: GCF_062004578.1. Classification (NCBI taxonomy): domain Eukaryota; kingdom Metazoa; phylum Chordata; class Amphibia; order Anura; family Ranidae; genus Staurois; species Staurois parvus. The sequence continues at coordinate 2,135,846 of NW_028318614.1, read as the reverse complement.
TGTTAATCTAAGAGCCGAGAGATCCATATTTTGTCTGCAATGATCGATCGCCAGGCTACGGTAAAAGGTTAGTGGTGAAGGATTGACCAATTCGTGTTGCATAAATCACAGTTGAGTTCTAGGCTATATTCCATTCTAGACAGAACATTGCTTCTTCTGGAAGAAATGATATGATTAGAAAATGTTCTGAGTCTGAGCAAAACGCAGGAACATTTTAGTGTTACGAAACTATTTGACTTATGGCAGTGCAAAGAGGAGCGGTGACATGCAGCACGCCATACAGTAGATGCCAGTGAGATTTCACCTTTCATTTACAGGGATAAGGGACTTTAATAAAAAATTATCTTGTTTAGGGCTTTTTTCAGCAGGAACGTGGGGGAACACAGTTCTGGCACCTCCAGCACTGAATGTGTATAATGACAAGGGGTGCTGGGGTATGCTGGGGGATCTGTTGTCACTGAAGGGGATCTATTTTTGTGTAAAGGTCTGTTGTTGCTGGGGAGGTCTATTGTTGCTGGTGCAGGATCTATTGATGATTGGGCTCAAATGTTGCTGAAAGGGAGGGGTCTATTCTCTATTATTGCTGGCTGCTGGAGAGTCTATTGATGCTGGGTGCTAGGAGATCTGTTGTAGCTGTTGGGGGTCTATTTTTGCTGGGGTGGTATTTTGTTTCGGGGGTCCATTGTTGCTGGAGGATTCTATTGGTGCTGGGGGGGGGGGGGGGGTTCTATTGCTGCTGGCTGTGGGGGATCTATTTTTCACCTTTTCTTGCTATCATTAACAAATTCCATACAAATTATTTAGCACCACAAAATGATACTTGGCTCTGTATTCTCTAAAAGGAGAGGTACTAGGACAGGGGTGGGCAAACTTTTTGACTTGAGGGCCGCAGTGGGTTCATATATTGGACCCGGGGGCCGGACCAAGAGTAGATGAATGATGTGTATGTGTCATCCATAGTAAGTATAGTAATATTCCCCCATAGTAAGCATAGTAATTAATCCCCCATATAGTAATTCATCCCCCATAGTAATTCATCCCCCATATAGTAATTCATCCCCCATAGTAATTAATCCCCCATATAGTAATTCATCCCCCATAGTAATTAATCCCCCATATAGTAATTCATCCCCCATAGTAATTCATCCCCCATATAGTAATTCATCTCCCATAGTAATTCATCCCCCATAGTAATTCATCCCCCATAGTAATTCATCCCCCATATAGTAATTCATCCCCCATATAGTAATTCATCCCCCATAGTAATTCATCCCCCATATAGTAATTCATCCCCCATAGTAATTCACCCCCATATAGTAATTCATCCCCCCTATAGTAATTCATCCCCCATATAGTATTTCATCCCCCATATAGTAATTCACCCCCCATATAGTAATTCACCCCCCATATAGTAATTCATCCCCCCTATAGTAATTCATCCCCCATAGTAATTCATCCCCCATATAGTAATTCATCCCCCATATAGTAATTCATCCCCCATAGTAATTCATCCCCCATATAGTAATTCATCCCCCATAGTAATTCATCCCTCATAGTAATTCATCCCCCATATAGTAATTCATCCCCCATATAGTAATTCATCCCCCATAGTAATTCATCCCCCATATAGTAATTCATCCCTCATAGTAATTCATCCCCATATAGTAATTCATCCCCCATAGTAATTCATCCCCCATATAGTAATTCATCCCCCATATAGTAATTCATCCCCCATATAGTAATTCATCCCCCCTATAGTAATTCATCCCCCATATAGTAATACATCCCCCAAATAGTAATTCATCCCCCATATAGTAATTCATCCCCCATATAGTAATTCATCCCCCATAGTAATTCATCCCCCATATAGTAATTCATCCCCCATATTAATTCATCCCCCATAGTAATTCATCCCCCATATTAAGTCCCCAAGCCCCCCCTGTGTCAATTCACTTACCTTTGCTCCGCACGTTCCTCTCGCCGTTCCGGTGTAGCATGAAAATCTGTCTCCTATGAGGATCTGTCCCCCTCGATGTATCTGCGCATGTGCCAGTTTCAGGCATTAGCAGCCGATCGGCGATCTCCGGCACATGCGCAGATACGTCGAGGGGGACAGATCATCCTGACAGTATCACGCTCCGCGGGCCGGATTAAAAGGTCCGCCGGGCCGTATACGGCCCGCGGGCCGTAGTTTGCCCATTGCTGTACTAGGAGGTGGGTAGGGGGTGGAACCAAGTGACGGTGCTCGAAGGTGGGTAGGGGGCAGAGACAAGAAGTGACTCTTGTGGCAGGCTTGCACCCAGAGATGGACCTGGTTCAACCATTTTGGCTTCAACCTCCATCTTGGCAAAGGGTCAACCATCCTGACAAACATATTTCCCCCTCATTCTCCCCCTTCCTCTCTGTTCATACACATTGACATATGGCCTGTGTGTTAAAAAGTGTCACAGGCCAGCAAGAGCCCAGCAGTGAGCCCAGAGCTATACACCTCTCTGAGCTGAGCGCCTGGCTGTCTAAGAAAGCTGTGCAATATAGCACCTCGTAAAAGATAACGCAAGCCTTCCAAGGAGTTCAAAGAGACATTCCAGAGAAGCACGAACCAGATAACACTTTTAAAATTCATTTTTCCGCTATGTCTCATATCTTGGAATATGAGAGACTTACATAAAAAACAGGCATATCTTCAGATTGCAAAGTGAAAATGAACGAGCGCTGGGTGAATAATAATGTTAAATAGCTGCCAGCATAAGAAGGAAAACCTCTAAAACCTCTAAATGTGATATATATAGATATAAATATGCAGTGCTAAAAGACAATGTATAATCACAAATTAGCATAATGATAAAAATGGGTGTATAAAACTAATTTTTCAATGGCGTTCAGAGACACTAAGAAGCATATAAAACAGTCTCATGTGCAAATCCTAGAAGGTGACAATTGTGATAAAGTCAATAGGATCAAATGGTGTGAACATCCATGACTCCTGTGGCTGTGACAAATGGATATATATTGCACTAACCAGATCACTTGCGCATTGGAGTATATAAGACCTACTCCTAGCTGCTCAGGATCTGGAACACTGCAAACGGATGAAGTCATCAGAGCAGCAGCAACCAACAGGTGTCATACATCCAGGACATGTTACCAGTCTCCAGCTATGCAGGTCTCAGCCACCAGGGGGATCATACATATATGCATATGTCAGGTCAGGAAACACCTTCAAAAAGGGGGCTCGCAGGAACAAACAGGCCAAAGAGATAAAGGTTCCAATGGTGTAGTAATTTATTAGAAGAAATGACATCAAAAGCAAGTGAACATGAACTTACATTTGGGATTCCAAGATGGCCACCGGCCGTCCATAAAGGCCGTGTGGTGTGCTAGCAATGGTTAGGGGCACCTCCCTAACGTGTTTCGTGTACACACACTTTATCACTTTATAAAGCGTGTGTACACGAAACGCGTTAGAGAGGTGCCCCTAACCATTGCTAGCAATGCCGGTACATCGATTGTGGTCCAATTAGCTGGAAAATCGTTGTGCAGGGTGCAGCTGGGCGTGGCATTGTTACGCACGTGACATTGCGGTTTTAGATTGGCTACTCCTTTGGTCACGAGTTTGGTGAGAAGGTCAGGGGTCTGACGCGTTCGTCACAACTCTGAAGAGGGGAGTTCCTGCATCTATTTTTTGAGGGAAAAAAGCCCTGATCTTGCTGCATTCACCTCAATGCACAATTGCAGTATCGTTACGCACACCTACATTGTAGCTTGCAAGTGTGTTTTTGGGTATTAAAAAAAGAGAAATTTCTATTTTTTTGGCATTTGAAGGGCATTGGCAACCATTGAGTGGGCTGCCCTAAAGCTCCTTTTACACTAGCGATGTATTTTTACTGCCCCTCAAAAAATTATTCCTGGTGGACTGATTAGAGGATTGTGTAAGGGGATTTGCAGGTGTTCAGGAGGCGCTGGTGCTGCCTCCTGATTTGTGGTTTTTGTTTTTTTTTTGTCAATTGCCGAACAGCAATTTTGGTCTTCTTAAAGTGTTACTAAACCTACAACAGTAAAATAAGTCTGTATATGCAGTAAAGCATGTTTGTTATACTCACTGTGGAACCTAAGGAGTTGATCCTCCACATTGTGTAAAAAGGCTGTTTGATCCTGTCTTCTCTGATCCTTTCCTTCTTATACTGTCCCTAATTCAACTGCTGATAGTACAGAACTCTAGAAGTAACTCTGGACATGCTCAGTTTAGTGTGTATGGCTGGGGAGTTTTTTTTTCTTTGGAAGGGCGCATGTGATCAGCACAGGCCCAATCTGCACTGTCCAGACAGAGGGTCAGGGGTCATGCAGCCTCATAGGACAGTCAGAACAGTCAAAACTTCTCCTACAAAATTACCAGTGCTCAGCTGGACACTGATAGAAGTCACAAGACTGCCATATACTGCTGATGAGAAAAGGTATTTAGCAGTTTATATTTACTAAACTAATTGCATTTCCATGTTCTGTGTACTGTGGGAGACCAGATATAGTGAATGCAGGCTCATGGGTTTAGTAACACTTTAACTTTCCTGCCATTGGTTTTCTGGCCCAAGCCAAGAAACTTGAACCTGCTAAAGGCCACCAGAAATTCTTGCAATTCCACTACTTCAAGCATTATTTACTGTTATATTGAGCATCCTAAATAAAGGGTAATTCCAGATATGGTTATTTTGTACATGATGAAGCACCCTCCTAGCGCAGGATGCTAGGTAGATCTAGTTCTTGGCTCTTTCTGTAATCAGGGGAGCAGTAATCATTTGCTCTGGTCTACTCATGGTTTTACGGGATGGCAGTTTGATTGCTTCCCCCAGCCTCTGCAAGACGCTTCTGGAGTTTAGGCCAGGAAATTCAAATACCTGTCTTGAATATTTACCAAGCCTTGACCAATCCCTGGAGAAGTGTGCCCAGACGGTGGTCTGGGAGGTGGTAAATATCTTGGAGCCCTAAGGAGACTGTTCTTTTCCCCGTCACCAAACGCTCTGAGAACTTCAGGGGGTTGCTTGCCCCTGAATCACCTTTTGGATTGAGTTGCTGTTTTGCTGAGTCTTGGCTGTGGCAGGGCTGGGACCTGGGACTAATCTGATACTTAATGCAGGATTTTTGTACTAGGGCGGGTGTCTGCAACCCGCGGCTCCAGAGCCGCATGCGGCTCTTTTTCACCTTGGCTGCGGCTCCGGAGCACACTGCCCACCAGGTGACAGGCAATAGGGCAGCAATGGGCAAACTACGGCCTGGCGGACCTTTTAATCCGGCCCGCGGAGCTAGGCTCCTCTCACAGTCCGCCCTGAAGACCGGTGTAGCATGAAAATCTGTCTCCTATGAGGATCTGTCCCCCTCTACGTATCTGCGCATGTGCCAGAGATCGCCGATCGGCTGCTAATGCCTGAAACTGGCACATGCGCAGATACGTCGAGGGGGACAGATCCTCATAGGAGACAGATTTCCATGCTACACCGGAACGGTGCGGGAACGCGCGGAGCAAAGGTAAGTGAATTGACACAGGGGGGACTTGGGGACTTAATATGGGGGATGAATTAATATGGGGGATGAATTACTATATGGGGGATGAATTACTATAGGGGGGATGAATTACTATAGGGGGGATGTATTTTCAGTTTTAAAAATGTGGCTCTCAAAATAAATTTCAATCGTGGTTTTGGCGAGATTTGGCTCTGTTGAAAAAAAAGGTTGCCCACCACTGACCTAAGGCTATGATTGTGATTATGACGATACACTGTGGCCCTGATTAACCCTTTGCTTACTGGGCCCTTAAACCCCCTTCATGACCAGAGCGCTTTTTGCAATATATGCAGTGTCGGATTTGTTTTAAATGTTGCAATGGTTTTGCGGCTCCCAGTCTTTTTTTTCCCTCTCGGAAACGGGTCCAAGTGGCTCTTTATGTCTTAAAGGTTGCAGACCCCTGTACTAGGGGATGAAGTCTGGAAGGAGAGTGTCACTCACTGGACTGTGTTCGGAAAAATCTGGAAGGAGGCAGCTCTCCTGGGGACTTGTGAGTTGGAAATCCTGACTGACAACTTTGACAGTGCAGCACCCCCCAACAAATGCACTGGTTACCTATAGCTGTGCAGTCATGCCAGGTAACCAAATGTCTTGAGACTTGCCTCAGGGTCCCCAGCTTTGAGGCCTTAGACTGAACTGAGACTACCTCATGGTCTTCAGCTGTGAGGGTTTAGACCAGCAATGGGCAAACTACGGCCCGCGGGCCGTATACGGCCCGGCGGACCTTTTAATCCGGCCTGCGGAGCGTGATACTGTCAGGATAATCTGTCCCCCTCTGCGCATGTGCCGGAGATCGCCGATCGGCTGCTAATGCCTGAAACTGGCACATGCGCAGATACATCGAGGGGGACAGATCCTCATAGGAGACAGATTTTCATGCTACACCGGAACGGCGAGAGGAACGCGCGGAGCAAAGGTAAGTGAATTGACACAGGGGGGGCTTGGGGACTTAATATGTAGGATGAATTACTATGGGGGATGAATTAATATGGGGGATGAATTACTATATGGGGGATGAATTACTATGGGGGATGAATTACAATATGGGGGATGAATTACTATATGGGGGATGTATTACTATATGGGGGATGAATTACTAAAGGGGGGATGAATTACTATATGGGGGATGAATTACTATATGGGGGATGAATTACTATGGGGGATGAATTACTATATGGGGGATGAATTACTATATGGGGGATGAATTACTATGGGGGATGAATTACTATAGGGGGGATGAATTACTATATGGGGGGTGAATTACTATATGGGGGGTGAATTACTATATGGGGGATGAATTACTATATGGGGGATGAATTACTATGAGGGATGAATTACTATATGGGGGATGAATTACTATGGGGGATGAATTACTATATGGGGGATGAATTACTATATGGGGGATGAATTACTATGAGGGATGAATTACTATGGGGGATGAATTACTATATGGGGGATGAATTACTATGGGGGATGAATTACTATGGGGGATGAATTACCATATGGGGGATGAATTACCATATGGGGGATGAATTACCTATGGGGGATGAATTACTATGGGGGATGAATTACTATGGGGGATGAATTACTATAGGGGGGATGAATTACTATATGGGGGGTGAATTACTATATGGGGGGTGAATTACTATATTGGGGATGAATTACTATATGGGGGATGAATTACTATAGGGGGGATGAATTACTATATGGGGGTGAATTACTATGGGGGATGAATTACTATATGGGGGATGAATTACTATGGGGGATGAATTACTATGGGGGATGAATTACTATATGGATGATGAATTACTATGGGGGATGAATTACTATATGGGGGATTAATTACTATGGGGGATGAATTACTATATGGGGGATTAATTACTATGGGGGATGAATTACTATATGGGGGATGAATTACTATGGGGGATGAATTACTATATGGGGGATTAATTACTATGCTTACTATGGGGGAATATTACTATACTTACTATGGATGACACATACACATCATTCATCTACTCTTGGTCCGGCCCCCGGGTCCAATATATGAACCCATTGCGGCCCTCAAGTCAAAAAGTTTGCCCACCCCTGGTTTAGACCATCCTTTCTCAACCTTGTCAACACAGAGGAACACTTAAAATAATTTTCCAGTTTCATTGAGCCCCCTGACTATAGTATATCTACAAATCATGATACATTAGTGTGTTAGTGTGATGACCTGTGGAAACAATGCTCCTTACACTTGTGGTCATTGGGAAGATTTACCCTCTTATAGACAGCTAAAAAGATCAATGGTGTCAGTGGGAACTTATCTGACAGAGAGAACTTTCTCATTGCTCAAGGAACCCCTAGAAACCTCTGGAAGAACCTTAGAGTTCCATGGAACCCTGGTTTAGCTTGTACTATATCCACAGGGAGAAGAGTGCCCTCTGCTTAATGTTACTGAGCATTTTGGAATATTCCATGCCCCAGTCTCTCTCATGTTAAACGTTCTACAACCAACAAATTAAAAAAATACAAACCCCTAGACTGTTCATTGGAGCCAGAGTGAATTGAGTTGTGCCTAGGTGAACGGGCAGCCTCTACACTATTGGGGAAGAACTAGTTAACTTCACTGGCTTTTATGGGGGTAGCGTTACAATAGTTACATTAGTCCAGTTTGAACCAATGTAGCCATGCATATGCCTTACCTGGCTGATGCCCCTGGAAGCTAGAAACCACTGAGTAGACACCGCCGCTTCAGAGATGTCCACTTGCTCCCAGGTCCGGCTGTCCTGCTGCATTCTGAACACAGCAGGCCAGTCGCTCAGCTCGGGCACCTTTCAGAAAATGCTCAAAGAATTCAAAGTGTTCCCCAACTGGATGAGGTGGAGAGCAAGACATCACCGCCCTGCCTCTCCACCTCGTCCAATCAGGGAATTATTTGCATTCATTCAGAAACTGAATAGCTGGCCAATAAAGATTGTTGAAGATGCCGAACCTTGAAGAAACTAGGTAGAAGATGTTGGTGCCAGAGAGGGAGCTTGTGGACATTCATCGCTGAAGCAGAGATGAGTACAGGCGTACCTCGGTTTACGAATTTAATGCGTTCTCCGGGATGTTTCGTATTGCGAAAAATTCATAAAATGAAACGCGGTTTCACATAGGAATGCATTGAAAACCAATTAATCCGTTCTGGAGGTCAGAAAAAAAGTAAAAAAAAGTCTTTTATCTGTTCAAAACTCTTTATAAAGTGCACTTTAAAGGCACAAATACTGTACATGATTATAAATTTCCAGAATGGCTCCAAAACTCGATGCAAAAACCGCTCCAACACCTCCATACTCAACGCCACGTGCTACCCACAGACTCCAGCATGTACGGGGCCGGCACTATAAACCTCCCAGGTGCAATTCATCCTGAGGAAACTTGCTTTGTATTGCGATAAAAATTCAGAAATGCATTGAAAACCAATTAATCTGTTCCGGAGGTCAGAAAAAAGTAAAAAAAAAGTCCAAGGTACGCCTGTGTTAATCTTGTTTTGGTCCTCCTGCACATGGGCGATTTTGGTCGCTCATAGTAATAAAAGGCTATCTGTGGTTTTATGGTGCTGCTTGCCTGAACCTGCACATGGATACAGGTGCACAGCACTGAGCGCAAAGGGGTTATTTACTAAAACTGGAGAGTGCAAAATCTGGTGCAGCTGTGCATAAAAACCAATCGGCTTCCAGGTTTTATTGCCAAAGCTTAATTGAACAAGCCGAGGTTAGAAGCTGATTGGCTACCATCTGCAGCAGATTCTGATTGCACCAGTTTTTCTCCCCCAGGCCGTCTGCGTCTAGGAGTGTACAGCAAAAATACACCCTCAATTTACGTTGTGTAGCCGAAAGGGCCATGTGCATGAGTCCTTATTATGGTGGTTGTGCCTGGTGGTGACAACTCCAGCAGATTTTAGTTCTGGGAAGGAGCAGCCAGGCAAAGAGAAAAGCAGAGGCATACAAACAGGGCTGCTTATAAGGGGGTTCCACTGGTCCTCCTGTACGGGGCCCAGGCCCCATCAGTTTAGCAAGGGGGCCTGGGCAAGAGGGGGGTAATTGGCATAATAAGGATGGCATTTACTGGAACCAGTGCTCTGTAGCCTGTAATTTGTCACTTTTTTTGGGGGGGAGGGACTTGGGGGGCCCTCTCAGGTATATTGTACAGCGGCCATGCATACAAACCAGTACTGCAGAATACTACCAGGAAATTCACACGATGCAAACTCTTTTGTTGAATACCGCCAAAAAATATGGTGTCTGTCAGTTAAAAAGAGGTGATCGGGTTGAATTTCCTTGTTTTTAATCTCTTATCTCACATGTACACACATTGATGGATTACTTTGATGTTTGGGGTGAGCAATTCAAGGTCAATGCTACCATCTACTGGTCAATCATAATCACTACATATTGATGCTTTTCCCTCTGCAAAGTCCACCTGAGTAATATCACAGATATCACATATATTCATTTATTGTAAGGTTTTATTTTATTTTATTTTTTTTAAAGCCAATGAAAAATCAAAGTGTAATACCAAAAACATTTAGGCAACAGCAATGTGTAAAATCACCAGGTATAAAAAAAGAATAAAAAGCAAAGTTTGTTAAATATTTTTCTAATCATTTTTTAATAAACAGGTGGGGGGGGGATCATTTAATTAAAAAGCACTGTTAGGTAAATAATTATGAGACTGTATTATGATGCACTTTTTGGCAGTACATATTTTCTTTGTGCTAGAAAGTTTCTCCAGGACCACCCAAATACTAGCTTATGTTTAATGTAGTCCCCACTGTCCTTATCCTCCCCCCACCTCCAAAGAGCTCACCCCAGCACTCTTCCTGCTACCCAGCAGCTAAGGTTGCATTAAGCCTGTACAGTAGGCGCAGACAGCCACTATACAATTAATTGTACAGTCTTCCTTAAGGCTCCATTTGCATTAGTGTGTCTCCTAAGTCCTGCAATTTCCAGTGCGACTTTGGAGTGGAATTGATCCGACTTTACGGTCACTAGACTAAATAGTAGGGCAGGAAATACTTTCAAGTCGCTGTGATTTGAAGTCGTACAGATTTAAATGTACTCATGGGAAACATGGGGTGTGACTTGTCATCTGACTTTGGACCCCAAATTTGAATGGCAAGTCGCACAACTGTGAATGGGGTCTAACATTCCGATTACATCAGGTGCGAGTTGGCATGCGATTTGCCGTGCTATGTGAGTTGCAAATCGCATGGCAAGTCACACCCTATTGTCAGCAATTGAAGTGGTCGGAGCAGCACCAATCTCTAAAATAGTGCATGCACTACTTCAGGTGCGACTTGCATAGACATCTGTGTCTTGCAAGCCACAGATGTCTTGCAAGTCGCACCTTAAGTCGGAATGAGATCCGATTTTGAAATTAACTTTTTCACTGGAAGTCGCGCGATTTCAAAGTCGGCTCGGTGTGACCGGGGTATTAATCTACCATCAGCTGTATAGTGCAAGGACCTACCTGATTTGACACAAATTAATTGGATTGTTTAGGTATGTCCTCCTATTACATAGTTTGGTAAATCAAAAGCAAATTGTACAGAGATTGTACAATCAGATGGTAAAGTGTATGGCCAGCATAGGATTGCTAGGTAGCTGTCTGGCATGTGCAGCAGGCACACTGTCACTATGTATAGTAGTAAAGTAAAACTATTTTCTTTTTTAGGATTCTGCACTAAATTCATCTGAACTTTTATTCAAGAATTATAGTTTCTGCGTTGTTTGTTGTTAGGGAAAAAAAATGAAAGGGTGTGGGTGATGTGGTAGGGAAGAAAGGGGGGCCACGGGGCATCCATCAGATCTTTGCCCTAGGCCCATCAATGTCTTAAAGAGTCATAGATATGTTGCATGCTGTTTTCATTCATGCCGCCTCCTATCTCGTCATGCAATGCAAACACCTCATTGACCTATTAAGAGGCATTCTCACTGTACTATTGGTTGCCCTGTAAATATGAGCAGATTGGACTTCCTAAAGCTAGATTGAATCCAGAACTGAAGGTCCTGACTTGACGCCATGGAGCACTAAGAGGTGCATCTTGTGTGCCTTTCCTGGCTGCTGTGGCATTAGGCCCTCTTGTGGGGCCTTCCCTATCCTCCCATCCCTTCCGCCTTTCTTTGTTTTGTTTTTTTTCTTTCTTCTTTCTCTCTCTCTTGCCTTCTCTCTTTCTTTTCTACTGTTCTCCTGTTTTTCCTGATTTATAGGATGTATTCATTCTACTTTACATTGGGTCCTTTTTTAAGCTGTTTACCGAATACACTGTAGGGCATGTAATGCGCCCTCTTACCGGGGTACTTTGTTCCCACATACTGGTAATAAAGCATTTGAGAGCTAAGTTGCCGACCGTAGCTCATTGGTTGAATGCTTGGGTTAAAGTCATACTAAAGGCTTCATTTTTTTTATAACAAACACATCCTACTCACCTGCTTTTTGCAGTGGTTTTGCAAAGAGCAGTCCAGATCCTCCTCTTCTCGGGACCACAGTGGCGTTCCTGACCCTTCCCTCTTGTCAGGTGCCCCCACAGCAAACAGCTTGCTATGGGGCACCCACAGCTCCATGTGTCCATTCACACAGAGCCGTTGCTTGGCCCTGCCTCCTCTCTCTTCTCATTGGCTCACTGTCTGTGATTGATATTGGCGCCGCTGCTGTCTCAGCCAATGAGGAGAGGGAGCCCTGGGATATCTGAGACTCCAGTGCATATCGCAGGATCGAGAGGGGGCTTAGGTGAATATTAGGGGGGTTGGGAAGCTTTTTTTTACCTTCATGGATAGAATGCATGATGGTAAAAAACCTTGAGCCTTTACAACCACTTTAAGCTTCTGAATTATAGGACCTAATATAATTCATATGCCTCTTCCCCCTTTGTGGGTACTTGTCCCGGCAGCACTAAGCTTCCCAATGGTGAACCTTATATAGTTGGTTGCTTATGTTTTATTATGTATTTTTATCTTGATGTATATGGAGTAGAATATGCACATGCTAGAGCTCAATTGTTTCTTTATTGTTGAATCTTTTGTAAACTCTTGAAGAGGCACTTAGGCCTCAGGCTATGGTTTCTACCTCTTCTGCGAAAAATACCAGCCTTATTCCTATTAATAGCATTGGCAACAAGTCCAATTTTTACCAACCAGGCTGGTAAAATACTGCCCATTTGGCAACCCCAAGAAACAAAATAGTTTAAAGTGGAAGTCCAGGCTATAACTAGCTAATCTTAAATCCACACCCACTTTTCTAATTCCTATACTAACTACCCTGTAGAAGGAAGATGCTTATACTTACTTATTCTGATGGTGCTCTGGTGTGGTCATGTGATCGGCTCCCAGTGGCAGGGAAGCAGGGCCAGGACAAGGGGTGGACAGGAGGGTCAACTGCCATGGGCGCAATGGTTTACTGTAGAGATGGGGGCACCTTACTTTTATTACAATGCTGAAAGGAGTAGTGACAGCAGCAGTGATTTTGACAAGCGAGTGATTGCTGGGTATTGGATCCCCTGTGCTGTAAAAAAAATGAGACAAAGATAAAAAATTTCAGAACTTTTTCCACCTTTAATGTAGCCTATAAACTGTACAACTCAGTTGAACAACAAACTGAAACCTTTTAGGTGGAGGGAAGTAAAAATAAAAAACAAAAAAATAAAAAAAATCACATTTCGTCATAAATTTAGGCCAAAATATATTCTGCTACATGTCTTTGCTAAAAAAAAAACCTGATGTGTGTAAATTAATTGGTTTACGTGAACATTATAGCATTTATAAATGGTGGGATATATAGTGAAATTTTTTTTGTACTAGTAATGGAGGCGATCAGCGACTTATAGCAGGACTGCTGCGGGCATTGTGACACTCGGGGGAACTGACTTGATGTCACTGACATCCCCAGTGACACCAGTACAGTGATCAGTGCTAATAAAAAGCACTAACACTGTACTAATGACACTGGGAAGGAAGAGGTTAATATCTGGGGCACTCAAAGGATTAACTGTGTGCTCTGTGTGTTTTACATTGTGTGCTGTGTGCTGTTTTACTAGGGAGACATGCTGCTTTGTATCTGCTATGCAGAGAGATACAAAACAGTATGTCCATGCTGGCAGGAGAGAGATCTCCCCTCTCAGCCCTGTCAAGAATCACCGAGTCCTGGCTGGGACCTGGTGATTGACATCCCCAACAGCAAATAGTGGCTGTGCGCCCCCTACACGGAAATGCAAATCATGTATATATACGTGATTTTGTGCAGCCATGCCACCCTGTAGCAGTACTTCTGCTATAGGATGGAGGGCAAGTGGTTCAGGATTGTAAAAAAAACCTAAAAGAACCCCCAATAATACTCACTTAGGTGTATGCAGCGTAGATTTGATGCTGCATCTGTTTCCCACCTGCTTTTAGACTGGGAACTGAGTGATCACATCACAGCTGATCGCTCAGCCTTTAGCCTGCAGAGAGCTAGTGACTGTCAGTCACCAACTTTCTGCTCTGCCCCTCCAACTCTGAGGGGGTTGGGAGCAGCTGGCTTAGGCTTTCAAGATGAGATCTCTCTACAGTGGGAACTGGGTGAGTGATGTCAGTAGTCAAAACAAAGTGCACTCCTTTACAGGGGCGGACTGACCATTCGATCACTCGGTCACTGCCCGTGGGCCCGCGGTCATTAGTGGGCCCCATGAAATGCCCCTGGTACCTTTTTTATAGGCTTTTTTGGGTGTGCTTTGAGTGTGGGCAAGGACACAGGGGCCCCATGATCCCCTATTGCCCGGGGGCCCCATGAGTTGTCAGTCCACCCCTGCTCCTGTGATTCCCAGGAGAAGTATGGTCAAAACTTGTCCTACTTTATCTTTAAGTGGCAGAAAAGTGATACAAGGTGTCAATGGAATAAGCATCATTGATTGGTGTTTAGATGATAATAAATTCAAGAACGTGGGTGTGATATATCATCTTGTTGGGATACCATAATGATCCTCTTTACAGAACTAGTAAGGTCTAGGGGGAAGGGGGTAAAAATAGGCAGTTGAGTTGCATTTTTTACCACCTTCCTTCCCCCAACGTAAGCTGCAAAAACAGCCATAGGAATGTATACACATTCCATGGATTTGCATTACAGCAAGGCAAAAATAATACCCCATGTCGCATTCACAGTACCGCTGCTATACGTGACCTATTCATCTGAATGGGGCCACACCAAAACCACAAGCCAAATACTAGACTCATATTTGTACAGCAGAATGCCCATTAAAAGAGCCCACTTGACTGTCAAAAAAAACAGGCATTTAGGAGGCACCTCCTGAATGCCTATCAACCATCCCCTTGGAATTCTGTGAATAAAGAGATAATGCAAGTGTACACAAGTTCTAAATATGTTTTCAGTGCTGACTTGCTTTACATATATCTGTCATGGGATCATGCACATAGTGAGTGGTATCACCTTTGGGGTCAACATACACTTGCCCACTACTTTATAAGTCCATGGATAATTTTAGATGTAAACCCTAAATGAATGACATTTATGTTGGCTAAAGCACTATGGGCTTGCATAGAAACCAATCAGCTACCAGGTTTAATTGTGAAAACTTAAACAAGCTGAAGTTAGAAGCTGATTGGCTGTCATGCACAACTGCACCAGATTTTGCACTTTCCAGTTTTAGTAAATCCACCCCTGTGTATCAAACAATTTGGTGCTGATCTTCTGCAGCCTTCTTGCAGCTGTATCCTGTCTACATGTGTGGCACCCTCCTAGGTACATACTAGGATTAGTAAGGTATAGATTTTGGGCTCACTGCTTAACAGGAGAGCTGTTAGTAATAGGAAAATGTAGTTGCTTCTCTACTTAACAGAGAAGCTGCAATCTGCTTGTACTGTCTGCTCAGTGTGTTCAGTGCTGCTAGTTCTGCCTCTGGTTTCCTCTGTATTCAAGTAACCTGAGAAGGTTCTGGATGTATAGGTGGAAATTATGCAGAACACAGCATGTATATAAATGCAGCTCCAGCCAATCCCGGGGAGTGTGGCCCTGATGATGTGAGAGGGTATTTATTCTTTGAGCACACTGAGCGCTGGGTCTTTTGTAGAGAAGAGAGTTCCAGCCCAGGGAGGGAACTCTTTCCTCCTGGGCACCTGCTACCATGCCGCTTCAGGTGGGTGACCTGAGGGCCTGACGTTAGCGAGAGAGTGACCTGGTTCTTCAGAAAGTTAACTGAGGTGGTGTCTACTGGGAATCTGGTCTGGTATTACGGAGAAGAGGCTGTTCTTTTGGGCCTTGTGAGTACAGACATGCTTAAGGATCCCATAGAATGTTGCTGTTAACCTCAACTCTGATGTGCTAGACAGTCAGCTAAGGGGCCGGTCAAAGGAACACTTAACTAGTGTTCCAAGGAGCTTTGTCCAGCTTACACTACTACTCAAGGACTTTGCTCAGCTTTACTATTACTGTCACTACTAGCTACTTCCTACTACTTCCTACTACTTCCATCTGCTCCCAGCAAGGACTTCACCTAAAGCTCAACCAGAGATCAGAGTCCTCAGTTGTAAATAGTTCTATTCTTGAAGTATCACACTAAATCCTCCTATCCAAGTTCTCCAACAATAAAACTACAAAACAACAGCCCCTAGAGTGATAATTGAAACAACGAGCGAAATAGTGTGTGCACCTGACTGTGAAGCTAATTTGGGTCTGGCCGTTAGAAAAAAGTGGGGAAGGCCTGTTCAATATCCTAGCAGCTCCTACAGGAGTAGAACTTCACATGCATGCACTCTAGTGAGGCTGCATGACATTTCTAAAGGCGGTGTCCAGATAGCGACAACAACTTTGTCAAAAATCCCATATAATATGGATTATGTCAGAATTAAAATTTAAATGCTACCTCCCATATTGATTTACTACAGGACACAGTTTTTTAAAAATTGAAGGAGGAATCATGAAAAACTTATCTGCCCTCTGGTTCCTGAAAACATTCACGGCCATGAACACCAGATGGGGAACAAACTATAGAAAACTCCCAAAATGTGCAACAGTATTACATTTAGTCTGAGTGTTGGATGATGAACAGTATGCTGCACCTGTGTTACATAGCTAGATAACCATCCTGTCATTTTATATGTTCTCCCCAGAAAGGTGTGATGCTTTTGTATAGTTATCTTTTAAGTTATGCCCCTCCCAGCACTCCCCATTTCCACACTCCTCCAAGATCCAAATTGTGCAGCCCAGGCCATGATGAGCACACAGCCACCTTTGAATGGTCCCTAGGAAGACCCTAGCTTCTTCTGTGCATTTTTCCCTATATAGGGACTGTCTTAATATGTATTCCAAAGATAGATTGTCTTTCCATAGTAATTAATAGGATTCGATGTGATCATCATTGTGTATATGCAGAAGAACCAGCCAGAGAGGGGGAACATAACTTAAATGATAACTATACAAAAGTAAAGTTCTCTTTTAGAATTGGGGAACCTCCTGTGCATGTACCATAAGCCAAATTTACAGAATCCATTTATAAAATTGTGCAGAGATAACTAAAGATTTATATAATACACAACAGAATGATGTCGTCAGGAACATTCTTCATTGTAAGTAGAAAATCTATTTATTCATTCATCTCCACATTAAAATCCATAAGCATCTAAGAGCTTCCTTAGGGGATAGTAGTATACTGACAAAGCAAAGGAAAGAAATGAAGGAGGAATGATAAAGCTTGAAAATGTTTCCTGCACCCAAACACTTTATGAAGACTAAGGGAATACTCCATGCAATCTTGTATGGAATCATTTGCTGTGGGGTAAATTTGTTCTGTACTAATTCTTTCCTGAGTAAATCACTGATCTCTAAAGAGGCTGTTATCTACTTGTGGGTGTGAAGATGAACAAATAGCAACAAACATAATAGTTTAATGTAGCCCCCTCTAGTTAGCTGGGGGAGCTAGCTAGTTTTTTTTATATAGTAGGGCTGAGTAGCAGCCTGAGTCAGTGGGGTCAAATTTAGGTCAGGGCCGCTGCCTGATCTAAAGACTTGGAAAAGTCTCTAGAACTCATTGGGTGGGGGTGAGGAAAGGATGACCTGCACACTAAAGGCACTCTGACCAATCCCCAAGCAGAAGTCTTGGCATGGGGCCAGGGCAGCCTTTAAATGTGACAGAGCCTGCTCAGAGGCAGGAGAGTTTGGGTGGAAGATGGAGTGAGAGGCTGGGATGCAGGAGCCCGGGAGGAGGGTCCAGTGGGAAGGGGCCTACCTCCAGGATGAAGTTGAAAGGAGGATCTCTCAACTTCAGCAGGTCCCTGAGAGAGGAAAGGAGCCAGCCCAGTGGAAGGCCTGAAAGCAGCCAGGAACCCAACAAGCTCACAGGAGAGGAAGAGTGAGTAGTCCTGCACCCCCTGGGCCGAATAAGGGGAAAGGGCATTTGAGTGGGTAACCTGACTAGCCCCCATCTGGGACTGTTTGATTTAAACAGACAGATTCCGGGTCCCCTTGCCCAGGGATTCACCCAGTACTGCTGGATAAGGGAAGGATTCATCTGGGATCTGGGGTGATACGCTAGGAGAGACTGGAGAGCTCTCCAAGAAGAGAATTTTCTGTCTTTGGACTTGTACATAGTTGTTAAGGAGTTGTCCTCAGTTTACTGTTCTTTAGGAATCCCATACACCCCTAAAACCCATCCAAGGTTAATACCCCTAATAAAAAAAAACCTCAAGGACTGTTACTGTCTCCTGTGTGCAAGGGGGTAGTGCTACAATAGGAAGGCTTAGAACCCCTGTGAGCTTTTTATTGCACTATTTGTGATGGATTATCTATCTAGGACACCTAGGAACCAAGTTGTTTAGCTAGTTCCCAGCCCAGATCCATAAAGCTGCAGCTTTGCAGGGATGGAGTGGCATGATCCAACTCCACTCCACCGGCTCAAACTCATGCACTGATTCCAGTTACTTCTCCAGCCAAATAGGCCTCATTGGGAGTTCACTTCACTTAAGATGTTGCAAGGCCTTGCTTTCTCTGGTCTATAGGTAAACCCCGTTCTATATCTGAGGAGCTTAGAACAATAGCCCAGAAATCCTTGTACAGTAATTGCTCCTGTGGAACCTGTCCAGCCACTCCAGTGAGAGGATCTCCTTCACCAGACCATCTTCCAGTTCTGACCAGAGTCGTCTGCTACAACACTCCCAGGTATAGGCTGTGCCCTCAGCCTCTATGAGGCCTTCTCCAGTACCCCTCTTGTGCAACAAAATAATAATGAGGGTTTCTTGTCATTTTTTAAGGTCTTTACTGAAAACAGTCTATTGGTAACATAAAAGTTCATATAATTGGGGGGGAGGGGGTGTCACATCCTTGGTATAAACATAAATGGTTAAAGCCTCAAAGAGAACAATTTCCAATTATCAGTGTAGCTGCTACAGTCCCTGTGCTATATGATCTATAAAGGCGGGGGTTGTTGTAGTGGTGCATGCTGTTCCCAAATGCATAATGCCTTCTAGAGGATTCTAGAATGTAGTGGGGTAGAAAGGCAAAACAGCAACCTGAATATTTATGTTGTCTTAGCCAATCTATAGGGAAGGGTGGCCAGAAGGTGTCAGGGGAAGTGCATGAGTAGTCTGGGGTCTGGGGCTGCCCTGTCTTGTCCAGGAGGAGAAATTTCCAGCTTGAAGGGCTGCTGCCCTTCTAGTCAGTAAAGATAAAGTTTCATAAGTGCTCCTTGAGGTCCCAGCTCAGCCAGAGCTGTGGAGCCTGTTCTCGTGCTCATCAAGGTTCCAGCTATTTTGGACCTTGCTGGAACTGATTCAGGGATTTTTACTGAGGATCTGGTCTGGAGAGTTCACAGGAGAAATGTCTGGCTGAAATTGGAAAGAGACATCCAAGTATCCAGGGATATTTGTGAGTACAGACCTAGGATCAAAGTGATTGTTTGCTTTTTCCATGCCTTGTGCATCAGTTCTACAGCTTGCTTATGTAATGCCCTCCAATGTAGACAGTTTTTTGTACAGTTAGAAGCCTGGGTGTGAGTCAGCCTGGGAGTGAGTCAGCAAGGTTACTTCAACGTAAAGTTGGATGACTCTACAGATCATTTCTCTGTTACCTCCCCCTGCTCTAGAGACTTGGAGAAATTTCTAGAAGCCAGTAGGTTGAGGTAAGGAGGGGCTGAGCTGCATACTTAGGGGAATCTGGCCAATCCCCAGGCAAGAAGCCGGGCATGGTGGCTAGGTCAGGAAGTGCTGCTGGTGTAGAGCCTGGGAAGAGGCTCCAGAGGAAGGGGGGAAGGGGGTCTACCTACAGGCTGGGAGCTGGAAAGAGGGACCTCCACAGTTTGCAGTCTACAGGAAAGGACAGCCTGATAGCAGGGGAAGAAGCCAGCCCAGTGTTAGCCCTGAAAGTAGCTTCACCTTTACAGCTACAGAAACAGGACAGTTTGATTACTTCTAAACCCCCTCGGCCTTCAAGGGAGAGGGTGGTCAGGTGCAATACCCAACTAGTTCTTCCTGGGACTGCATTCTTTGTGTGTCTTGGAATTCCTGGATAAGGAGATTTTCATCTCGGTTCTAAGGAGGTTTATTTAAGGGAACCTTGTAAAGGCTGTATGTCGATTCTTCAGAAGATTATTATTATACAGTATTTATATAGCGCCAAAAGGTTTGCTCAGCGCTGTACATTATAGTGGGGGACAGTACATGAGACAATACAGTAACAAAACAATACACAAGGGGTTCGAGGGCCCTGCTCTTTCGAGCTTACAATCTAGGAGGGAGGGGATAGTGGTACAGGAGGAAGTGGTTGTGGGGGATGGAGTGGTAGGAGAAGTGGAGGAGATCGGCTGTTAGGTGAGGGTGGGGTAGGCTTCCCTGAAGAGATGGGTTTTCAGGGTGCGCCTAAAGGTGAGGAGGGTAGGTGACAGTGAGTTCCAGAGGATGGGGGAAGTCTTGCAGTAGGGAGTGGGAGGAGGAGACCAGGGAGCTAGAAAGTAGGAGGTCTTGTGAGGAGCGAAGAGTACGGGTTGGGTGGTATTTGGGTATCAGGTCGGTGAGGTAGTTTGGGGCAGCGCTATGAATGTCTTTGTATGTCAGTGTTAGTAGTTTGAATTTAATGCTTTGGGCAATCGGAAGCCAGTGGAGGGAATGACAGAGGGGAGTGGGAGAAGTGGAGCGGTTGGTAAGGTGGATGAGTCTGGCCGCTGAGTTCAGGATAGACTGAAGCGGGGATAGCCTGTGTTGGGGTAGGCCGGCGAGAAGGGAGTTGCAGTAGTCCAGACGTGAGATAATAAGGGAGTGAACGAGTTGTTTAGTAGTGTCTGGGGTTAGGAACGTACGTATTTTGGAGATGTTGTGGAGGTGGAGCCTGCATGAGTTTGCCAGCAATTGGACATGGGGTTGGAAGGACAGGTTTGAGTCTAGAGTGACACCTAGGACTTTGGCTTGCGGGGTGGGACTGATGGTGGCATTGTTGGTCGTGATGGAGAGGATGGGGGGGGCGCGGGCTGGGGGAAAAATTAGGAGCTCAGTTTTGGAAAGTTTCAATTTGAGGAAATGGAGCGACATCAAGTCTGATATGTCGTTCAGTAGGTGGGTGATATGGGCGGAGACTGAAGGGGTGAGGTGAGGAGAGGTAAATTTGCGTGTCATCGGCGTAGAGGTGATAGTTGAAGCCGTGGGAGTGTATCAGTTTGCCAAGGGAGGAGGTGTAGATGGAGAAGAGAAGGGGCCCGAGGACAGAGCCTTGGGGGACCCCAACAGAGAGGGGGAGGTGGTAGTGTTATCGGTAACACTGAAGGAGCATTGGGATAGATAGGAGAAGAGCCAGGAGAGAGCAGAGTCTCTGATGCCAAGGGAGTGTAGTTTATTAAGGAGGAGGGGGTGGTCGACTGTGTAGAAGGCCGCGGAGAGGTCGAGGAGTAGGAGGACTGAGTAGTGGCGATTAGCTTTGGCGGTTAGCAGGTCATTAGTGATTTTGAGTAGGGCGGTTTCGGTGGAGTGTAGGGTACGGAAGCTAGACTGTAGTGGATCGAGGAGGTTGTTGTCAGTGAGGTGGGAGCTTAGGCGATTGTAGACTAGGCGCTCAAGGAGCTTGGATGTAAATGGCAGCAGGGAGATGGCCCTAAGGTTGTTCAGGTCGGTGGGGTCCAGGGAGGGTTTTTTGAGTATGGGGGTGATGTGCACGTGCTTTAGGGGGGAGGGGAATGTGCCAGTAGAGAGGGAGAGATTGAAGATGTGGGTGAGGGAGCATAGGATGGAGGAGGAGGGTGACCCGAGGAGTTGTGTGGGGACAGGGTCAAGGGGGCAAGTGGTGAGGTGGGCTTCTGCGAAGACCTTAGTGACCTCCTCAGTGGTAGCAAGGCTGAAGGAGTGGAGTGTTGGGGTGGTTATAGTGTGCGGGATGTTAGGTGTGGTGGGGGGCAGAGTGGTTGCCAGGTCAGAGGAGGGGAGAGTTGATGGGGTTATAGTGGGAGGGAGGCTAGGTGGGGAGGTAGATTGAGCATTGGCGATGTCCTTACGGATTGCGTCAATCTTGTTTTGGAAGTGATTGGCAATCTCATGATCGGAGAGTAAGGTACTGGGTGGAGGTGGGGGGGGTGGGAGAGTAGGGAGTTGAAAGTGGAGAAGAGCCGGCAAGGACAGGTGGAGAGGGGGTTGATAAGGGTTACGAAGTAGGCTTGTTTGGCAGCGTGGAGGGAGGAGGTGTAGGTGAGGAAGGCGGATTTGTAGAGGGAGAACGCTCGAGGGGATCTGGTTTTGCGCCATAATCGCTCCAGCGTGCAACTGCGTCGTTTAAGATTTAAGATAGTGTGGTCATTCTGCCAGGGTTGAAGCGGTTGGGGTCTAATGATGCATGTGGTTAGGGGTGCTAAGGAGTCTAAGGCAGCTGACAGTGAGTCGTTTCACGCAGTAGTGGCCAGGTCAGGGCATGACAGTGGAAGGATACTGTAGTAAAGACAGTCAGCTGCAGAGTGGAGAGGGGCCGGGTTCAGGTTGCAGAGGTTACAGCTGGTGATGGTTTAACATTTGGGGGGGAGGTGTTTAGAGGACGCGGAGATGGAGAACATAATGAGGTTGTGGTCAGAGAGAGGGAAAGGGGTGTTTGTGAGGTTGTGGGGGGTGCAGAGATGAGAGAAAACGAGGTCCAGGATGATCCCGTCGGTGTGGGTGGAGGACTGTGTGCACTGTGTGAGTGAAAAAAAAGTGGTTAAGTGGAGGAGTGGGTTAAGTGGAGGAGTTGGGATGTAGCTGGGTTGCTGATAAGAGCCACTCCCGAAGGAGTAGAGAGCCTAGGATCTGTTGTTTTAGGCTTTTTGCTGGATGTTTGCCTTTTTGTACCTAGGTTGTCTTCCAAGTTGTTTAAGTTCCATTGAGCATCCAAGTTGTTAACCCCTAATAAAACAACAAAAACTAAGCTCATGGACTGTCTACTGACTTTGGGTGGAAGAGTGGAAAATGCATATTGCATGGCTGTGCAAAGAGGCACCCAAAATTCTGAGGCTCCTGCGGGGGTAGCGCTACACTTAAAGTGGGACATTTCCTATTGTGCGTTTTTATTGCTCTGTCCCTTAGTTGCTGCTGGAGAGACTGTACTAAGAAGTTTGAGAAAGTGAGAATTTTTCTGGTGTTTTCTGGAGTATCCCAAAGTCTCCCTATACCTTATCCAAGTTTAACCTACTATAAAGCATTAAAAAGATACCCGTAGACTGTTCATTGAGCCAGAAGGGTGACTGTTACTGTGTGCCTGGCTGCTGCTACACTAGTGTGGGGAAAGAAGCCTGGACAAACAATCAGCATGCCCATTTGGGCCCTTCAGCGCTACATGGCAGCTGAGAAAACGGGATAGGAGGATATCGCTGTCACCTGACCTACTTTTTGGTCATGTGATAGGAAAGGGTTGTCCATTTCTTTTTTTACTGAAAAATAAGTTGAGGAGATTTGGTGGGAAACCAAGAAAAGGGGAAGTTCTCTGATGTGAAAACTGAAGGTGGATAGCAGCATCAGAATAATTAAAGAACATGTTAAGCCAGATATGTATTTTTCTAGTTTTGGATACTGTTGGGAGGAGTTAGAACCCCTTCCTGACTTCCTCTCCATTTTAACAGACAGAAAGTGAGGTAAACTCCCCAACAGCAACACAGACATAAATAAAAAACTGTTTTTCTGTAGTGGAATAGGAGAAGACTAGAATCACTGTTGGATTTGTATTTCTGCCTGTCCCTGTTGCAGATTTCCCCCCTGCTTTTTAGTTAAAATGTCAGCAGAATAGGAAGTGAGGGTAAACCTATCGTATAGCAATAAAAACCCCAAGAGATTTAACCACTTGCCTACTGGGCACTTATACCCCCTTATTTACCAGGCCAATTTTCAGCTTTCAGCGCTGCTGCACTTTGATTGACAATTGCGCGGTCATGCAACATTGTACCCATATGACATTTTGATCATTTTTTTCTCACAAATAGAGCTTTCTTTTGGTGGTATTTAATCGCCACTGGGCGCTTTACTTTTTGCGCTATAAATAAAAAAACTGCAAAAAATTTGAAAAAAAAAAGTTTGTTTCTATTATAAAAATTTTCAAACAGTTAATTTTTCTCCTTCACTGATGTGCGTTGATGAGGCAGCACTGATGGGCAATGATAGGCAGCACTGATGGGCACTGATAGGCAGCACTAAAGGGCACTGATAGGCAGTACTAATGAGGTGGCACGGATAGGCGGCACTGATAGACAGCACTAATGAGGTGTCACGGATAGGCGGCACTAATATGCAGCACTGATAGGCGGCACTGATAGGTGACACTGATGATGGGTACTGATAGACGGCACTGACTGGCATCACTGCTGGGCACTGACTGGCGGCACTGACTGGCACAACCGCTGGACACTGACTGGTGGCACTGACTGGCAGCACTGCTGGGCTGCACTGGTGGGTGGGCACAGGTGGGTGGCACTGGTGGGCACAGGTGGGTGGGCACAGGTGGGTGGCACTGCTGGGCACAGGTAGGTGGCACTTCTGGGCACAGGTGTGTGACACTGCAGAGTGGCACAGGTGGGTGCCCTGCTGGGTACAGGTGGGCGGAGCTAGTGGGCGCACTGCTGGGCACAGGTGGGCGGAACTTGCGGGTGGCACTGCTGGGCACCGATCATCAGGGCACTGATCATCAGTGCCCTGATGATCGGTGCCGATCCCCGCTCTGACAACTGCCGGTTCTCGGCAGTACTTTCCTCACGATCTGACAGCATGAGGAAAGTGCAGCCGAGAACCGGCACTTGCATTTCCCTCTGATCAGCGTGTCATTGGACACCGCTGATCACGTGGTAAAAGGCCGCTGTGATTGGCCTTTTACCACATCACGTGATCAGCTGTGTCCGTAGGACACAGCATTCACGGAGATCACCGGGTGCGTGCCCCCTGGGCCGCGCAGGAGAGCGCGTTCTGGGAGGACGTCATATGACGTCCACCCGGAACTGGCTGGCCGCAGTGCAGCCGTCATTCGGCTCTCTGCGGTCGGCAACTAGTTAAAGCCAATCTTTAGGGAACCAACAAAAAATATCCCTGCTGTGGGGCCCTCATGCTGCAAGGGTTAAAGGGTTACTAACAGTCAGCTTTTATTTATATGGTTTTATCCTTTTTCACCTAAATAGAAAAAACTGTCGCCGTAACTGCTTAAAAAAGTTAACTTGAGTTGGTCTTTAAAGTTTTACTAAACCCACAACTATAAAATCAGTCTGTATATGCAGTAAGGCATGCTTGTTATACTCACTGTGGAACCTAAAGGGTTAATCCTCTGCATTGTGTAAAAACGCTGTTTGATCCTGAATTATCTGATCCTCCCCTTCTTTCAGTGCCCCCCTCTTATCTCCTGATAAGACATATCTGTGGAGTCACTCTGCACATGCTCAGTTTGGTGTGTATTTGTAGAGAGGTTTTTTTTTTTCTTGGGAAAGTGCATGTGATCAGCGCAGGGCCAATAAGCACTGTCCACACAGAGGTCAGGGGTTCTGCATCCTCCTAGAGCAGAAAGAAAACTCCTCCTAGAAGCTTTAACTGGTGCTCGGCTGGACACTGATAGAAGTCACAAGACTTCTCTAACTGCTGATGATAAAAGGTATTTAGACTTTACCCTTGAAGTGGGGGGGGGACCTTAACCACTTGCCTACGGGGCACTTATACCCCCGTCCTTACCAGGCCAATTTTCAGCTTTCAGCGCTGTCGCACTTTGAATGTCAATTGTGTGGTCATGCAACATTGTACCCATATGAAATTATTATAATTTTTTTTCTCACAAATAGAGCTTTCTTTTGGTGGTATTTACTTGCCGCTGGGTGTTTTACTTTTTGCGCTATAAACAAAAAAAGAGCAAAAAAAAAAAAAAAAAGGTTTCTTTGTTTCTATTATAAAATTTTGCAAACAGGTAATCTTTCTCCTTTACTGATGTGCGTTGATGAGGCTGCACTGATAGGAAACACTGATGGGCACTGATAGGCAGTACTGATGGGCACTGATAGGCAGCACTGATGGGCACTGATAGGCAGCACTGAAGAGCACTGATAGGCAGCACTGAAGAGCACTGATAGGTGGCACTGATAGGCGGCACTGATAGGCAGCACTAATGAGGTGGCATGGATAGGCGGCACTGATAGGTGGAACTGATAGGCGGCATCGATGATGGGTACTGATAGTCAGCACTGATTGGCGGCACTGACTGGCGCCACTGCTGGGCACTGACTGGCGGCACTACTGGGCACTAACTGGCACAACTGCTGGGCACTGACTGGCACAACTGCTGGGCACTGACTGGCACAACTGCTGGGCACTGACTGGCAGCATTGCTGGGCTGCACTGATGGGCACAGGTGGGTGGCACTGATGGGCACAGGTGGGTGACACAGGTGGGTGGCACTGATGGGCACAGGTGGTTGGCACTGCTGGGCACTGGTGGGTGGCACCACTGGGCACTGGTGGGCGGCACTGCTGGGCACAGTTGGGTGGAACTGGTGGGTGGCACTGCTGGGCACCGATCATCAGGGCACTAATGATCAGTGCCCTGATGATCGGTGCCGATCCCTGCTCCAATGACACGCTGATCACAGGGAAATGCAATTGCTGGTTCTCGGCTGCACTTTCCTCACACTGTCAGAACGTGGGGAAAGTACTGCCGAGAACCGGCAGTTGTATTTCCCTGTGATCAGCGTGTCATTGGACACGGCTGATCACATGGTAAAAAGCCGCTGTGATTGGCCTTTTACCACATCACGTGATCAGCTGTGTCCGTAGGACACAGCGATCACGGAGATCGCCGGGTGCGCACCCTGGGGGGCGCGCACCCTGGGGCGCGCGCTCTGGGAGGACGTCATATGACGCCTTCCCAGAACTGGCCGGCCGCAGTCTAGCCATCATTCGGCTATCTGCGGTCGGCAACTGGTTAAAGAAGAATTCCAGGACAGGCAAAAAATTATCCATTAATACGCCCCTACACAAAACACTAAACAGTTAAGAGGAGGTGTAACAGCAGGGATTACATCATACCCTCTTCTCTCTCTCTGCAGTAAAAGGAAATTACAGTTCCAATCAACCACAGGGAATTGCATTGAATGCGGGTGGGTACACTAGGCCTGTACATGTTGAATATATCTAATAGTCTTAGTACGCCCACCACTGCAAGCGGGGCTGAATTACATCACTGCTTCTTGGGGAAGGAACTACAGAAGAGATGTGCCAAGACCAGTGGCTGAGGGAATAGGAGGCATAGCAGCCACTGATCTTACAAACAGGAAACCAAAGAAAATTAACAGTTTGATTTGAAAATTAATAGGCTGTATCAGAGCAACTATTAAATTGATTCTAAAGGACTTTTTTTACATAACAAACATGTCTCATCTGTTTACATCCTTTAGTCCATAGAAATACATGGGTGTCCGTTGTTCATCCGTAAACAGACAGATGAAAAATGGATATATAGAACACGTGTGTGAAAGGACCCTAACTGTTTGAGCATTCAGACCGGCACCCAAACATTTACCCGTGTTACTACCATTGGTTTCCTGTACTACCAATGGTTGTTAAAGCTGCCTACATCCATGTTTCCCAGGGCAGTGCTCATCCACCATGCCATTTTTTGTTAATTTCATGCCTATTAGTCTAGAAAATGGCCTTTTCTTTTTTTCTTTTGTTAGGATTCAACTCCAATTGACTCCAATAGGGTTCAGATTCCCTAACCAAACCCAGGTTACTACTGATTACATACCACAGTTTAGAAAAAACAACCTGTTTTTTTTAGTTCTTTCGTCCAAATAACCCAAACATTCACAAGGCTGAACCAAGAATTCTTTTAAAATAACTTTTATTTTGGCTGTTCCTAAACAATGTCTGGATACGAGTTATAATTTGGAAGCATTCTTTAAAAACAACTTGCATGTTTTAAATCTTATTTTTGACTTGCCTGGCCACTCTCATGGCTAAATCCACTGGTATAGTATGAAAAAGAGAAAAATGTTCAGCTGCTAAGAAGAGTTACAAATCTCCCTGCAGCTCAAATAACATGTTGCCATATTTTCTTCTACAGCCTTTAGACTGGCGAATTGTATGGCATTATGGTCACTTATCATATAAAGTAGACAATAGATCTTTGTTAATAACTCATTCTGCCCTGGTGTTTCATAAAAATGATGATGATACATTCCAGTTGTAAAGGGAATGGAGTTCAAAAAAGGCCATCAAACATGCCAATAGAGCTAGTATGATGTTAAAATACATCCATAAATGAAATGAAAGCAGAAACATATCCATTATGTTGGCCATACACAAGATAGCTATTTTTACTTATTTTTAAATCAAGTTTCAGCTGCAAAAATAATTGAACGGATCAAGGCAATCTACCAATAAAAAATATTTATGTGGAAGTGATGTTGGTGGGTTGCCCCTATTGATTTAGCTGGTTATTGCAAATGACTAAGAAGTTGCCATGTGTATGGCCAGCTTTACTGGCATAGAGAGGTTGGTATGTATAGCGGGTACAGATTTATCCTTGAGCAATGAAAACTCTATTCACCTCTGTGGTGAATGCTTTTAATGGTTGTGCAGAAAAGTATTAACACAGCCCAAGTCCTTGTGTGTATTGTGTTTTATCACAAAGCTATAATTTGACTGCAAGAGGAACTACTGACCATCCACATCATGAGCCTGAAAAGTACCGGTACTGATATCGAATAGATGGCTTAGTCACCAAGATAGAAAGTTATTGGAAATCCAAAAATTGGTGGTGAATGTAATTCTTCCAACGGGGACAACGCCATATAAAAAGGGAATCCCTTTAAATTTGTTACATTTCCTGTACAGGGGGTGAAGGGAAATGTCCCCAATGGGACACAGGCAACAAAAAAAATTATCTGAAAGGAGTTTTATCTATTCTCTACTTTATCCAAAATGAAATAAAAATATTTTGTCTATACATAAACTTTAAATTTACATTGGGTAGGGTTAGTGGGAGGGCTAATGTGATGGGGGCCTAGGGTAAGACATCCCTCTCTCATAACGAGCAACCAATTTTCCAATGCTGGACCCAAACTTGTACCCAATAGATAGATGTTTGATTTTAAAAATATGTTGAATTAATAGTGTGCAATTACTATGTGTAAAGTTTACATTCTGCCACTCTTTATGCAAGCCACGTTTTAAACAAATTGGGATTGTCTGAATCGACATGTCTTGGGTACAATGAAGAGAGAGAGGCAGTTTTTTTTGGCTCCAATAAATGTATTGCTAGTCCAGAGCTGGAATTGTGTTCAAAGCAATGTCGGATCATCACAACCAGGGAGAAAAAACCCCAATAACAATGGAGCTAGTAATGGTTGGAGTAGGGGGGAAGGCTTTGAATATTTGTGGCCTTGCATAAGGCCTGGATTGTGCACTCTAGGAGGAATTTATATGTACATATTAATTGCATGAACATCTTGGTACCTGCTGAAACCCTGGAAGTATTGGGTATTCAATTGTGTATGTGTAGCACCCTCTTAGATAGGTTGCTAGGTTGGTTAAGTAAATTTAGTTTTTTTACTCTGTAATGAGTGGAGCAGAGTGTGATTGTTTTGAGCTGTCCTGGACTTCACTGACTGCTTTAATTGTTTTCCTTGCCTTTTGGAGAATGCTAGAATGTAGTGGGCTGGAAAGGCAAATCATCAAACTGAATATTTATGTTGTCTCAGCCAATCCCTGGGGGAGAGTGACCAGTAGGTGGCTGTTGAGTACATAAATAGGCTGGGGTCTGGAGCTGCCTTGTTCTTGTCTAGGAGGAGAAGTTCTTAGGCTAAAGGGCTGCTGCTATTCTAGGAAGCCCAGCTGAAGTTCTACATGTGCTCATTGAGGTCCCAGGTATGCCAGAGCTGGATGGCCTGTCTTGCTGAAAATCTGGAACTAATTAAGGAATTTCCCTGAGGACCTGGTCTGGAGAGTTCACAGGAGAAATGACTGGCTGATATAGGAAGGACCAGGACATTTTGTATGGTTTCTCAATGCTCTCCAACCTCTTGGCTTCTTCCAAAGGGACTGTTCTATATAGTTACAAAGTGAAGAGTGTCTTCTTATTACTGTACAGTGTTAATGGAGTATCCCAGAGTTCCCTGTACCCCATCCATGTTTATTCAACAAAAAATGTAAAAAAAAACCCCAGCCCCTAGACTGTTTACTGAGCTGGAAACCGTGACTCTTGCTGTGTGCCTGGCTATCCGGGGCCTTTCAGGTGTGAGTGCTACAAGTGTATCACATTCTAAAGGTGCCTTTCATCTCATATTTAGCAACAAAAATGTAATTCCTTAAGTATTTCTGATTTTCAACCCTCCAGCTATTATTTTGCTGTTGTAAATTACATGAACTGTAGGATGCATAAAAAAGGATAAATACTATACAGTTGATGCCATTCACAGCAGCACTTCCAGTGTATAAATAAATGATGAAGATTCAGCAGAGAAACACTCAAATGCATTGAACATCTTATGGATGCTGCACACCTCCCAGTGCTGCAGTAAACAGAATGGGCATTGTGCTATTACATATGACATTCTTTATCTACATTCGTATTTGTATATGATTTTTCTTCTTCATTATAGCCAGGTGGAGGTTTTCGGATGGAGTCATTTTCACACACTTGTTCTTCTGGTTTGTCTGTCACTGGCATCATTGAAATGTCTTTCTTCAAACCATTATGATCCTATAAAAAGCAGATATGTAGAAAGTATTTGCAGACATTAGTAAGAGGTTTTTCTAGTAATGGCAAATTTTTGCATGATGACAAAAGCAAGCCCTTTAAGTGGACCTGCATTAAACATTTCCTAACACGTCACAATATTCGACAACAGTATATTTTTCAAAAAAAGCTATCCCCATTTTTCACTCAAAGATCAGTTTATGAACTTCAATCCAGTAACTTTGATTATATCATCTCAGCCTATGAAATAATAGGAATCCTGTGCTTATTAAGGTGGTATAACCATTCTAAGTCTGGAAGATGCTTAAATTAAAACCATTAAGGGTCAAAAGGTATTAAACCACTTAGCAAATTATGACTGGTTCATCAGGAATTACACAACATTTACATGTGTGTGTATGGCCTGGCTAAGAGAAAAGAAATATCTCCAAAGTGAGAGAAATCCCCTCTTAACCAGTTGTCCTCAGAACAAGATTCCTCATTGGATGATTTCCTCTCTATTTCTACCCTGGTGATGACTCAAAATGTTTGATTTTCCATCACTTTCAGTCCAGCAGCAATGGTCACCAGGAAAAACAGAGGTAGTGAATCTCACTAGCAAGAACACGGACAACTATAAAAACCAGAAGAAGGGTCTAACTATTCTCTACTTTATCCAAAATCAAAAAGAAAAGTCTTGTCTTTTCATACACTTTAAGCAAGGAATGCCTCAGACACAGCTAGTGGAATAGACTTTGTGAGCTGGTATGGTTTGAAGAAGAACAATTATATTGACTGTTGGCACCTAACATTGAGGAATACTGGGGAAAGCCTCAGAGGGATAGATAGTTAAAAATGCCATGAAGATAAAGAAAGCAACATTGGAGAATGCCATTGTGAAGAAGGCAGAGCCAGATACAAAGATGAAGATGGTTGAGAAGCTCTTTAACTAAAGTGTTGTTGCATTTTGCTATTAAAGTGCTACTAAACCCAGGACCCTGCATTTATCTCCCACAGTACACAGAACATGGAAATGCAATTATTTTAGTAAATATCTGCTATATTACTTTCTCTTATCAGCAGTTAGAGCAGTCTTGTGACTTCTATCAGTGTCCAGCAGAGCACTGGATAAAGCTTGTAGGAGGAGTTTTCATTCTCCTCTGTCTGTCCTAAGATAGCATAACCCCTGACCCTCTGTCTGGACAGTGCCAATTGGCCCTGTGCTGATCACACGCGCCCTCCCAAAGTTAAAAAAAACTTCTCTAGCTATACACACTAAACTGAGCATGAGCAGAATGACCCCTAGAGCTCTGTACTATCAGCAGATGGATTAGGGACTGTGGAACAAGGAGAGACTCAGAGAAGACAGGATCTAACATTCTTTTTACACAATGTGGAGGATTAACCCTTTAGGTTCCAAAGTAGGTACAACAAGCATGCTTTCCTGCATTTATAGATTGATTTTACTGTTGTGGGTTTAGTAACACTTTAAAAAATAAACTAAGGAGAGCAGATAGGAAGATCAAAGAGCAAAACATTGATGAGAAGCAGTAAATGACCAAATATGCCAGATGAAAATATAGTGAAGCAGCAACTAAGTGTTCACACAATCTGTGTCCACTCAATGAGAGGAGTGGGCCAAAGTAAAATGCATAGTGGATGGTTTAAAATAGTCCACGGATCACAGAATATTAGAAAGCCTTGGCCCAGAGACAGGTGAGACTTTTCAGTTCTAAACCCTGGTCTGTCTATTAGAAGAACACTCACCAGCTCTTCATCAGGTTCATCATGGGGAACTCCGCACCAACACTTTTTCTTGTACTTCTCTGACCAGAAGCAGACCAGATTGCAGACTGGTCTTATCAGCAGTGGCCTAATATTCTTTCCATGTTGGGGACCTTTGTGACATTTAAACAAATACATTTTATTTTTGTTGATTTACAAGCAACTTGCTTCATGCTCACGTTATTATTTAGAGTACATTGTATCATTCTTTGCACCTCTACCATTTAAAAATTTACTAAGAGGACTAAATCTACTTAAAGAATATGTAAACCCAACATTTCATATTCCTGATATGTGCCTGTTGTACCATGTACTTGTATGAAAAAAGTATCCTGTTATCTTTGTTTTGCTTCCTTTTGTGTTAAATCCCTGGTGTTCCTGCCAGTCTCTCTGCTTTCCAATAAAAACTGACCACACTAGGCAGGAGAACACAGCATGGTCAGGTCTCTAGCTGTGCTTAGAACTCAGCCAGCTCTCCTTCCATGATCAGACTTATACTGACAGTCCCCTCCTCCCCCCTCCCTTGCACAGCCTATCAATGGGAAGACCAGTGTGCTGCTCCCTCCCCCCTTCTCCAACCACCACCACTGTGTGCTGCTGGGAACAGAGGGAATGTGATCATTTATATAAAAAAAAGGAAATCAGGTAGATATACACAAATGTTTTGCTTTTCATTTCTGTTTTAAACTGAAGGGATTGTTTTACAATGTTAGGGTTTACGTACGCTTTCATTCTAGAAAGAGATTAGTAAAATTGCTGCTTACAATACTTAATCCCATGAAAAGGTGTCTTAAAACATTTGCTGATGTAATTAGTTGTAAAATTATGTAAGTGTAACATATCAACTGGACCTCAGTTATGAGGGACGACTACATACATTAAAATGATTGTAAAGGTTAATATTTTATTTAAAAAAACAAACAAACATGTCACACTTACGCTCTGTGTAATGGTTTTGCACAGGGCTGCCCGATCCTCATTTTCTGGGGTCCCCCGCCGGTGCTCCTGGCCCCTTCTCCCTGTTGATTGCCCACCATCGCAAGGCACTTGCTATGAGGGCACATGTGCATGCCACTCCTGAGCCCCTGTCTCACTGGTTGTGATTAACAGCAGTAGGAACCAATGGGGGGGGGGGGGGGGAGAGCTGCATGCTGAAGGTTTTTTACCTTAATACTAAGAGTGTTTCTCTTCTTAAATGGAGAAAAAGATACATTGTACATAGAAGTATGTGTAAAAAAGAAAGAAAGAAGTAAGAGCAAGATCATGGTTTGATCTAGGTCAGGGTCAGCTGGGGTGAGGGTCAATGTTATGGTCAAGGGTCACGGTCAGAGTGAAAAAAAATCAGGGTCAAATGCCAGGGCCAGTGTATTTTAGGTGAGATTTAAAAAAAAAATTTTTTAGTATCATTGTGAGTATCAGTGTCCATGTGCTTTAGGTAGGTTTAAAAAAACCAAAACAAAATTCATACTTTTGTTTCTGGGCCCTACTATGGGTACAAAGAGCAAATAACATACACATTCAGTATGTGGCATCACTGCAATCGCCAAGAGCAGAAGAATTTATTGTGGGCTGTTCTTTGGCAGTAGGCTATGGTAATAGCAAGAAATATACAGCTATTTTTTATTTTAATTTATTGTGTTGCTATTTTGCGCTAGTTTTTCTTTGATAATAAAAAAATTGTGACATATCTATCATGAGTTATAATCAAATGAAAGCCTAATGTGTCCTTAAAAAAACAAGGTATAATTCATTTGGGTACACTAAATAGTTGCAATGATATGTACTGTTTTCCTACGACATGTCAAAGTTGCAAAAATGTGTTCAGGCATTAGAATTTGTTTTACCCTCCATCATGAGTGGGTTAAGGGGCATGCAAAAACAAAAAAAAAACAAATAAAAAATGTTGGGGTCTTCCCTCCTAAAATCCATATTGGACCCGTTGGGGTACCCTGTGCAAAAAAAGTATGGGGCACTCCTAAAATCCATAACAGACCCTTCAATGAGCATGTAGCCTGGCTGCCCAGGAAAGGAGCCATGCCAGGTTACATGCCCTCAACATGGGTTAGCTGGGTGCAGGAGTGGACGGGGAATAGGACTTGGTCCAGAATGTGGAGCTTAGATCTTTCTTAGGGATTGAGAGGTGTGCTGTATCTGTACATCCGAATGCATTTTTTAAACATTTTTATATGAATATTACATGTGTAATTTATTAGCAGAAATATACTATCACTATTATTGTTGGATCTTGCATGGATTATGTTTATTCATACCTATAAATATAATCGAATGGTAGATTTATTGTAACTCTGAGACAGAATAGCAACAACAAATTCAGCAGAAATGCACGTCTAACATATGATGACTGATCTGCATGTTCATGAGGGAAAGTATTTGATCCCCTTGATGCTGGAGAAGAATTATATGTGTGCCGTGGACAGCCCATAGAACTAATAGATGGATTTTGGAAGAGACCAAACTAACTATGTCACTAGACGCTCAAATGATGACGTTGTGACTGTCCTATTTTGGTCACACTGTCAGAAGAGAGAGAACACTGGAGAAGGAAATAATGTTTGGGAAAATCAAAGGAACCAGGTGAAGTGGGAGACTGACATTGACTACAGCTGTGGGAATGACACTAGAGCAGTGGTGGGCAACCTTTTTTTTCAACTGAGCCAAATCTCGCCAAAACCACGATTGAAATTTATTTTGAGAGCCACATTTTTAAAACTGAAAATACATCCCCCATAAAGTAATTCATCCCCCATAGTAATTCATCCCCCATATAGTAATTCATCCCCCATAGTAATTCATCCCCCATATAGTAATTCATCCCCCATATAGTAATTCATCCCCCATATAGTAATTCATCCCCCATAGTAATTCATCCCCCATATAGTAATTCATCCCCCATAGTAATTAATCCCCCATATAGTAATTCATCCCCCATAGTAATTCATCCCCCATATAGTAATTCATCCCCCATAGTAATTCATCCCCCATATAGTAATTCATCCCCCATAGTAATTCATCCCCCATATAGTAATTCATCCCCCATAGTAATTCATCCCCCATAGTAATTCATCCCTCCTATAGTAATTCATTCCCCATATTGTGTCAATTCACTTACCTTTGCTCCGCGCGTTCCTCTCGCCGTGTTCCCGCGCCGTTCCGGTCTTCAGGGCGGACCGTGAGAGGAGAGGAGTTCATCACGCTGCTCCGCCTACATCCTGACAGCCAATGTTTGCCACGCTCCGCGGGATTAAAAGGTCCGCCAGGCCGTATACGGCCCGCGGGCCGTAGTTTGCCCATTGCTGGGCTAGCTGCAGAATCCTGACTTTTGGGGCGGCCGCCCGAGAGGAGGGAGGGGTGCGGGCGCCCGGCACACAGAAGAGCCGCATTAAAATGTGTAAAGAGCCGCATGTGGCTCGCGAGCCGCGGCTTGCCGACCACTGCACTAGAGGATCTCACAAGACTACCACAAAGCAGACTTCTTTTTAGCGCTCCCATTCATCACTTCAGCTTGTTCAATTAAGCTTTGATGAAAAACTTGGAAGCTGATTGCTTTCTCTAAAGAGCTGCACCAGATTTTGTACTCTCCAGTTTTAGTAAATCAGCCTCTATGTACTGGTCACTACATGTTTGTTGTTTTTTCTTCTGTACCATCTAGAATACCCCTCTCCTGAAAAAGCGCATCAACAAACACGTTGAGAGATTGCAGCCCCTCCACAGTTTTATTGTGTCTTAACTTATTATACTATATATTTTGATTTATATGGGGAAGTAGTTATTGAATTTACCCCCACAGGCACTGATGTTATTGAAGGTTATATTATAACTGTGGATGGAAATAACACTGCAATAATTTCTATGATCACTCTAAAGCTCCCTAGCGGTATGATTATGTCCATATTTCTGTGCTCAAAGCGGTACATTTTTTTGCATGGAAATATGTTTTTTTTTATTGTAGGCCTGTCATTTTTAGGAATAACTCACTGAAATCTGTCCGAACAAGAGTCTAGTAAACATCCCGGGTAGGATAAAACTTGAAACACGAAATCATAAATTATAATTTAATAAATAATCATAAAAAATAATAATATAATAATAATAAATTTAATTCAATAATATAATCAAACCAAAAACACTGAAATTTGAAATATAGCACCAAGTTCGCATATCACTGAGCAAAGTCGCAAAATCGTTTTCAGTGTCTGATGACGAATTTCCCCACGAATCATTATCACTCAATTCTGCAAGTGGTTCTGATTTACTATCGCTGTTCTCTAGCTGATCTAAACCCGCTTTTGACCTAAAGGGACACTTTTTGGACACCATGGATGTTTCTCATTTTCCAGGCAGAAAGAACAGTAAAAATGCAGGCAGGGCACAGAACAAAGCACTCGGGACAAAATGTATGTGAAATGATTTGGTACAGTAATGTTTTACTATGTGATTTTAGTGTATTTAGTGAATGTCACTTTTTGTCATTTTCAAATTTCCCACCGTTTCGTCCCCCGTGCGTCCCGACGCTCGCAGGGAACAGAACCCAGATGACAGATGCCGGCATCGGCCGGATTACATTGCCGGGGACACTGCAGGAGGGACATCGCGGGAGCGTAGGACAAGGTAAGTGATCGAGGGATCCCAGAGCAGCGCCGCATGGTAAGCCCGAGTGTAGCTCGGGGTTACCGCTTGTGGTACTGAAACTTTACCCCGAGCTACACTCGGGAATACCACCAGGGAGGTTAAAGTATGGCCATTGATTTTCTGTCACCACTCTTCTAGTATGGCCACTGATTTTCTGTGAC
This sequence comes from Staurois parvus, assembly GCF_062004578.1. Taxonomy (NCBI): domain Eukaryota; kingdom Metazoa; phylum Chordata; class Amphibia; order Anura; family Ranidae; genus Staurois; species Staurois parvus. The sequence goes on along the minus strand of NW_028318614.1, from coordinate 2,098,549 downwards.
CACCCCTATTGGATGGCCACTGATTTTCTTTGACCACCCTTATTGGATGGCCACTGATTTTCTGTGACCACCCTTATTGTATGGCCACTGATTTTCTGTGACCACCTTTATAGGATGGCCACTGATTTTTTATTTTTATAAGTGGTGCTTGGGAAACCCCTACTGGAGACTTCCTTCACACTTGATTCTGACCTGCTTTAATATAACATGCTTCGAAAAAGGCATAGCTCTGTTGATTTATTTTAGTGAATGTCACTTTTTGTCATTTTCAAATTTCCCACCGTTCCGTCCCCCATACGTCCCGACGCTCGCAGGGAACGGAACCCAGATGACAGATGCCGGCATCGGCTGGATTACATTGCCAGGGACACTGCAGAAGGGACATCGTGGGAGCGCAGGACAAGGTAAGTGATGGAGGGATCCCAGAGCAGCGCCGCATGGTAAGCCCGAGTGTAGCTCGGGGTTACCACTTGTGGTACTGAAACTTTACCCCGAGCTATACTCGGGAATACCGCCAGGGAGGTTAAAGTATGGCCATTGATTTTCTGTGACCACTCTTATAGTATGGCCACTGATTTTCTGTGACCACCCCTATTGGATGGCCACTGATTTTCTTTGACCACCCTTATTGTATGGCCACTGATTTTCTGTGACCACCTTTATAGGATGGCCACTGATTTTTTATTTTTATAAGTGGTGCTTGGGAAACCCCTACTGGACACTTCCTTCACACTTGATTCTGACCTGCTTTAATATAGGATGCTTCGAAAAAGGCATAGCTCTGTTGATTTATTTTCTTCCACATAACAATGAGTGAGTATATTTTTGTTGTGCCTCTAAAATTCAACTGCCATTAAGGGAGTTTACAGGCAGAGTTCTTAACTAATAAAATATAAGCAGACAGAATTCTCACCTGTTATAAAACTGATCAATAATCCTACAACGGTGCAGCTTATATAGCCAACAGCACTGTAGTAGAGGTAAGATATACTGTACCAGTTATCTGCCAAAACAGACCTGTAGAGAAAGAAAATATAATTGCTAACATGAACAGAACTACCGTATTCTTCATTGCCTAAGTAATTTCAACTGCATCTTGATAACAATAATCTAACCCAAATCCAGCATTGTGTAAATAGGCTTGCAATATTCACCTTCAATCCACTGTAGTCCCCAGCCATACTTATCTTTCTCCACAAGATTTCTTCAGTCTTCAGTCTTTAAATTTGGATGATGGCCAATGTCACTGGAAGCCTGAGGACTTACTATGAATGAATGGGCGTTAGCTCAGGGCCTTTCATTCATAGGGGGAGATTTATTAAAGAAGTACAGCCAAAGCTCTTTAGACTGTACTTCTCCTGTGGATCACAGGAGTGCAGCTTGTTCTGCACTCCTGTGATCTGTTTTCAGCTGACAGCAGGCTGAATCCCACTGTCAGCTGATGTCTGGAGCTGCACTTGGCTCGGCCTCTCAACGAGCTAACTCCCCCCCTCCACAGCCCAGCGCTCCAGTGATCTTGGGGGATGGCAGAGCAGAGAGCGGTGACTGACAGTCATCGCTCTCTGCTCAGAGCGTCTGTGAGAACCTAGGTAAGCATGATTTGGGAAAAAGACAAAATCTCATACTTCTCTTTTAAAAGTGGTGCATAAGAATTTGGTGCAGCTCTACACAGAAACCAATCAGCTTCCAGGTTTTATTATCAAAGCTTAATTGAACAAGCTTAGGTTAGAAGCTGATTGGCTACCATGCACAGCTGCACCAGATTCTGAGTGCTCCCCTTTTAGTAAATCTCCCCCATAGCATATTAAAGCCCATCTCCCCCCCGCCACACTGCAAGGGTTAAACACTCATAAAAGGCTGTATTACTAAGTTTACCCCCGCTTCGCCAGGCGCTCTCCTTTTTTTCTGCAATCATGTACAATGCAGGGCCTGGAGTGTGACCTTGTCTTGGTGAGAAGGCTTTGTGGAACTGGTCAAACCACGTAAGGGACCCTGCCGGAGCAAGGTCTGTATTACACCTTTTTGCTGCCAGAGCCAGTTTTGCATTGTTTGCACACATTTAAAAAATAATTTTAGGCCTGAAGATTACCTACACCAAAACATATATTTTCTGAAAGCAGACACCCTAGAGCAGGGGTGTCAAACTGGCGGCCCTCCAGCTGTTGTGAACTGCAAATTCCACCATGCCTATACCTTTGGGAGTCATGCTTGTTACTGTCAATCTTGCAATGCCTCATGGGACTTGTAGTTTCGCAACAGCTGGATGGCTGTCAGTTTGACACCTGTGTCCTAGAGCATAAAATAGTGGTAGTTCCAATTTTTTAATGTCACACAATATTAACGCAAAGGTCTAGGAAGCTCAAAATGTCAGTGAAAAAAACAATAAAGTTAATTAAAACACAATACATTACCCAATTTTAGCCTTCTTACTGCCTGATTTAACCCTATAATTCCCAAACTAAGGTACCTATATTGCTTGCATTGCACATGGTTGGGGCGCAGCCCTGTAGCACTGCATAAGACACATTTGGAGACCACCCATTGAATGTGACATGCGGTTATAATATTTTGGCACCTCAAAGCACAGCATGTGTACAGCGGTGAGTGGCTATATGTTATTGTCCTAACCGCCTGGTTTTACTGCCCCCCAAACCTCACATGTGAATGAGCCCTAACTGAAGGCAAAACCTTTTTTTTTTTTTTTTTTTGCTTTTGGATAAAGCAAAGAGGAATTAGAACACCAGTCAGGTTTTTATTGCTGTCTGTGCCCCTGCTAGGGAGATTCACCTTCTTTATTTGTTATGTCAACTATTATCATCAAAAGTGAAAGTGCAAAGAAATTAAAAATTTTTGGCCCTCCTTAGAAAAGTAATAGAGAGGAAATCTTTCAATGGTGGACATGTTATAGTGACCCTGGTGCAACCAGGAATTGCCCTCACTTCCTGTTTTGGCTATGGGACAGGAAGTGAAAAATATCTCCCCAACAGGGCACAGATGTCTAAAAATACCTGACAAGGGTCATAACCTTACTCTATCCAAAATGAAAAAAGGTGTTTGGTTCAATTTTAATTGCAACTAAAAGAATGCCTGTCCCAAGCAATGATATACAATTTAATTGGGTACAGTGTTTCATGACAGAATAATTGTCATTCAAACTATCATAGTACTGAAAAATGGCCTTGCAATGAAGGGGTTATACAAGCTGGTACTCAAATGGTTAATGAACATTGTGAACTGCTCATAGTGTGCAGTGAACTTGGAATATTCATTTTAAGTACAGGAGAGGAACCTTTACAACTCTGCAAGACTGAAGGTAATCCTTGAGTTCAACTTTAAATTCAACATCTAAGTAATAAAAATAGCAGAATATGTAATCTCACCGTTCTGGCGCAGTAGTAGCAGACAATGTGGTAAGTAAAGGTGTAGACATCGTTGCATTGGCAGTTACGTTTAGTAGAATGCATTCATCTGTCCTTAGTAATAGTGGCAGGGTCTTGACATCTGGAGCAGGATATATAAATGCTCCAATTGCAACCCAAAATGACATAACGAATCCAGTCAAGACACCTCCCAGAGCTCCCTACAAATTGTACATAACACATATTTTAGTCATTCCACTTTTCTTTAGTTTTTCTATTTTATATAGCAGTCCTTCAGAATTTTTCTGTTCACCGTTGTGGGAACCCCTTATATTGGCCACAGCAGGTATGCAGACACATGGACACAAGTACATGGATTATACTTGGCCTAAGTGGCCTAAACAAAACCTAAGATATCAGTTTGCTGTGGATTAACCCTTTAAAGAAAAGTTAACAAAATTCAGTAGTGTGATTGATAAGTTATATCATTCTAAGAAATTCATAATGTAATAGGTACACAAAACTACACTTGGATGGATAATTGTTTAAGGTTTTATACCAAGCAGTAATTATAGTCATAATTACAGAATGTTGTTAGTACATTTTGTGCATTTGATGTACTGTATATGCTGTGACTGTTGCTACTACAGTGCACAAATCAACTGTGGCACAATGGCGACCTTCATAACCCACATGGCCACTATCAGATCCACAGACTATAGGGCCTATTACTTGATATCCATTCTTATTTTCCTCTAGGCAGGTACCCTGTCTATAAAATGTGTACTGATCATGCAGCCTAGCTCAGATCCAGGCCCAGACTGGTTTTCTAGCAACCCTGGTGAATGCCAGAATAGATTGGATGTGTATACTTGTTCCTTGGTCAGTCTGAGCTCCTGTGGTTTAAGTCTGTTATATTTTATATTTAATGGCAATAACAAAATAAACTTCACGTTATATACAGTATACAGTATGTGGGGTTATTCAAAGAGGAATCACAACTTAAAAAACTTCAGTAACATTTTGCAACAAAAAAGCTCTCTTAAGTGAATCTTAACCATGAAAAAATGAAATATGATTACTGGTTACTATGGAAATGTTAGATACTGTCTACTCTTTGAACCATTAAATTAAATAGGGTCATTAATTGTGACTATTATCACACTGGCCCCACTGGTCTTCAAATGCTCAATAAGGACCAATGTATTGACATTCTACTGGGGTGGTCATTGTAGCGACAATCTTCTAGGTATATCCTGTGGTGCGCTTATGACCACCAGTTGATGATCACTTGCTTTCCAATGGAAAAAATCGTAAGATAATACAGTGGCACTCTCAATCTCATTGCTCAGCACATATGATTATTAGAGAATATTAAAGTGACCAAATAAAACCCAGCTTTAGCACTCCTACACATAGGGATCGAAAAATTCCCTACAGATTCTCACATTATCATCATACACACATTAGCAGCCTCCAAAATCAACATTGCCAAATTATGGAAATCGTCTAACACTCCCTCTCTCTCAGATCTCCTTACTGACCTTAAGTTTCAATGGGAGATGGAAAAGAGATCAGCACTTCATAAATCCTCTTATCAGAAATGTGAATACCAATGGTCTCGATGGCTACAAAACCCCAACTGTACTGTAAATTGATACCCATATAACCATACTATATAAGAACCTTTGTAATTGACTCGTGCTTAGTTCTCCCCCCTTCCTATACACTCCCCCCCTCCTCCTCCCCCTAACCCTCTCCTATCCCTTACTCTCTCTATACGTAACACCTTACCCAATCCTGGTTCACACTACACCAAGTATACCTCTCAGGTAAGCAAAACCTATATTGATGCTGTCCCTAGCCAAATGGTAGGGAAACTACTGAATACATACCTTGCTATACTCAATGTGAACTGTACTGTCACATTATACCTTGTTTTGTTAAAATTTTTTCAATAAAAAAACATTTGAACTAAAGTGACCAAATACTCTAATTAGTATAATATATAATTTACCTTCCAATTAGTCCATGGGAACAAAATTCCCAAAGAGAACAATCCTAACATGGGGCCACCACACATCCCGTGGATGCTAAGAGCGGCCTGGAAAGACAAACATTTCAGTAATAGGAATACAGTTGTGGCTTCAGGCGAGCTAGCATTCAAATCATTCATGGTTAAACATTGATAATTTAAAGTATTGATTCTGTCATACAAAAGTTATGGCAAAAAGTTTGTGGACAACCGATTCCCTCACCTTTATTGGCTTTTGGACATCCTGTTTGAGAACTATTGTCATTAATATTGAGTTAGCACCCCCCACTTCCCTTTTGAGGCTGAAACACCGTCCATTCTTCTGCAAGGCTTTCCACAAGCACTCGGATTGTGTCTGTGGGACTTTGTGCCCATTCAGCCCAAAGAGCATTTGTGAAGTCAGGCACTGTTGGTGGATGGGAAGACTTTGCCCTCAGCATTCCTATTAATCCCAAAGGTATTCAATATTGTTGCGGTTGTGCCTTCTTCAGCATCAAACCAACCAAGCCCATCAAGCCTTGGACTGTGCCAGGAGCACAGTCATGCTGGAACAAGAAAGACCCTTTCATACGAACATTCTGATCGGGTCCGCCTGCCTGTTTTTCAGTTGGACCCAATCGGAACCTTTATTCTCCTCTATGGTGCTGTGGGTGTAAATGGACACATGCCGGGCCGACATGCTATCTCTTCCAATCCACCAAAAAGAGATAGATAGGGATCTGTTCCCCTTCTGTCCATCAGATCAGATTGGATGGCAGTCAGAAGGAAACAGACAGGTGGTCCGTTTCCATCTGACTGTCCATAGAGGTCAGCAGGCTGTATCCGTGTCCATTCTGCATAAGCAGAGCAGACATGGACCTGTTGACCCTCCCTGAGCAAGCGGACTGCTGACAGGTCTGCCCCATGTGAAGGAGGCCAAGGGTTTATCCCCAAGTACTTGGTACAAATATTGAACATACAAAATTGTCTAAACTGTCTTTGCATGCTGTAATATCAACAGGGTAATATTAGCTGGAAACATATAGTACAGATAAAAACAGGACTATATTTTACAGAGGTACTTTGTCATGATATATACATTTACAGATACATATTAGTAAACCAGATATCATGGGTTCCAGTTCCTGGCTTGCAGGGCTCCATTTTGAAAAATAATTAAAAATATTAACAAACTCAGATTGGAATTTCAGCTTTTGAATGCCAGCCTCACTTACCTGTACAACACCACCCATAAATGATGCGACTACAGCCATTCCAGTACACAATGCACCAAACAGCACACCTGCAGCATTAGAAATGAAGGTAAAACATTTGTAACAAAGACAACAATGTAACCTTCCAGTTATAAAGGTCAGTTGAGCTGAAACTGATACTGTATTTTTAGGCTGAAGTTAAAAGGTTGAACACTCCCTGCTTTCTTATAGCTCCTGAGACATCCACAACTCTTTCTGCTGTAGGTCCTCCTGACTTATCTTCAGGTACCAAAGAGTGAGATGGTCTCTACTACAGTCCACAGCAGGATGAATTAAGCTGTAACCAATATTTCAGTTACTGGTGGATGTTAATAGACTGGAACACTCTCAAACCTCTCATATCCTATGCTTAATTTCCATGTTCTATGCTGTGTAATATAAAATAAATGATAAATCCAACCCTGAGTGAGAAATGTCCTTCCAATGGCTATAGCAGATTAAAAGATATGTGAGCTAAAATTTTAAGTGGTTTGTTATGTCTTGCCAGTGGCAGTATTGAGCATAACAGTTGCGATACCAAGATATTTAAGTCCTACAACTCCTCTTGAGGAACCTAGGTTGCAAAGTAACACAACAATAAACACCTAAAAATGTTACCCTCCCCCTTCACATGGCGGAAGCTACAGCTCCAATTTTAACACATGCAATGACAGCTCTGTACCAAAAGATACTGGGGCTAAGCTGTTGCACCAAGGACTACTGATCTAAGTTTAGAAATGTCACTTTATGAGTCACTGGAAAACGCAAGAAGTTGACAGGTAGTTACAATTGCCACCAGCTACCAGTAACTGGGTATCATCTTTGGGTGGACTGACCTTTTTCCAAATTATTTATTTTATTGAAGTTTCAACATTGTAAGTTATGAAATTTATAGCCATGACATAAGACCATATGATAGCTTGTGCGGGTGAGCAGCAGCTCTGGGCAAAACGACGTAACCTTACATCGCTTTCTATTTTGGATCATGAATGCACCTGCACCCCCCTCCCCCCACCCCCCCTGTCAGTCCACAGAGAGAAGAGAGAACAACGCAGTGTGAGTGAAAGCACTACATTTTACATGCACATGTCAGATTACCACATTTAACCCTTTGATCACCCCTTTTCTCCTTTTGATCACCCCACCACCCAGCCAGTGCCAATAGTTACATTGTCAAGGGGGTAAATCTTTCGAAGGGCAAGTGGCAAAATATTTTGTGTTTTTCTTTATTTGTAGTGGCTTCCAACCAATTGATATTATTTAATCAGAAGGCTGACTTTGAGCAAACTCTGTGGTCGAGCAGTAAAACAAGCTCTCAGTGAACTCTGTAGTTTCAGGCACTTTTGAGCAATTTATTCTCAAATTTCACAGCAGAAGTTCTTTTTTTTTTTTTTTTTAATTTAAATATTTATTATTTTTTTCACAGTAATAACAAAAAACACAAAAAAACCCACTTTCGTCTCATTCATAATAAATATACAATGTTTCTTATTACTTTATTTTTCCCCTTCTTAGAACTGTACCCCCCCCCCCCCCAGAACCCCCTCCCACTCTGCATTTTTTACTACCCTTTTTTTTTTCCCCAAAGCAAGCATTTCCTATCCATCTATCAATTCTATATCCTTCTACATTTCACTTTCTCGCATTTGTTACAAACTTTTCCCATTTTTCCCATTTCGCGAAAAAAACCTCCATCTTGTCTTCCTGCATATAGTATAACTTCTCCATCTTACTAATCCAATTTACTCTTTCTATCCAATCCTCCTCCTTTCGTACTTCTTTTTTCTTCCAATACTTGGGGATCAGACTCTTTACTGCGTTCATATAATACCCTAAACCCAATTTCTTATATTTGCTAACTGATAGCCTTGAGCTGTGCAACAAACACATCCCTGGATCTAACCCGATATTCATTTCAGTAATGGTCTCTATTAAATGTACTATTGTTTTCCAGAATATTTGAATTTTTGGACATTCCCACCATATATGATACACTGTCCCCACTTCCCCACACTCTCGCCAACACCATTGTGATTTTTCCCTACTTATCTTACATTCTACACTCGGTGTAATGTGCCATCTTGTCAAACATTTATAATTTATTTCTACTTCTCTCAAACTTACACTTTCGTGAACTAATCTGTTTATTTTTTTTTGTTTTTCTTCATCCAATACCACCCCCATATCTCTTTCCCATTTTACTATGTGCATTGGTTTAGTATTTGTGTCTAATTCTGTGAGGATTCTGTATATTTTAGCTGTTCCGTGCTTCCCATCCCCCCTTATCTCCAACAACAGCAGAAGTTCTGAAGTCATCCAAGTCATCTTTCTCAGCAGCTCTGCCCTCCATCTCTCCCAGAGTACCTACTTTTTGTTACATAACGTAATAGAAGGGTGATTTGCTGGGAGGGTTGAGCTGAAAAGCAAAAGTGAATGTTTTGAATGACTTTAGAATTCCTGCTGTAAAATTTGAGGATAAATTGCTCCACAGCACCTGCAGCTACAGAGGTCAGTGATGGCTTGTTAAAGTTAGTGTACCACTTATTAGGAATATATCAATATTCAAGTATTTAAAACTTTAGGTTCACTTTAGGGCTCAGGTACATTGAAACAAGTGTTATAATGCACATCATGGCCACATTTACCCTGAATGCAGAGCCATTAGACACACTAACAGCCATGTATCCAGACTGGGTTTTCTGTGTGCTCTGGACTGGTGAGTGGCCGCTTGCTGTGTTTAATTATTGCTGCTAGCAGTGTGGGAGAGACTGACCATCTACCTAGTAATATTAAGCCATTGCACCAACCTTTGTGGTATAATTGTTAAGATTGGGTTGCCACAATTCAATGTTCATAGCAGTTAACTCACTGTTACTAAAAATGGATTTCCTCTACTGACTCATTCATTCATGCATGGGTATTTACCCTAAACCTGTGACAATACAGTATATATACTTTACTTGCAGTCAAGCAGTCTATTTTTTGATACCTTACCCAGTACCAGCTCAGGTTTATCTAGCACCCAGAGCAAGCATGCAGAACTGCACGCCCTTCACCACTGTTATTGCATGCTGTAGAATAGGTTTACTGCCCTATGTCCATTCTCTACCCGAGCAGCTCCTCCGGGGATAAGTGCTCCAACCTTGTTTATTTTTTAGCCCTGACCATAATAAATATATAAATGTACATATACATTCCCTTTAAAACAACATTAAAAAATTCCCTCTAAATCAAAATAATTAGCACTCACACAAGCCTTTGCTAATCCAGGTACCCTTCTTGTCAGAAATGTTCTTGAAAATGTTCTTAACAATGTCTTCATAGGTTACTGTAGCAAGAGCATTGATGCTTGCAGCTACTGTGCTGCAATTAAAACAAAATATTCAAACTCATTAAGAAATATACACATATATGTATGCATACCCTAAACTTTTCAGGTTTAAATAGAGTAAGGAAGGCCTCTATTAAGTTGTTTTGGGGTTTTTTTCTGCTGTTTTTATTCCTGCTAGGTATATTCATCCTTTCTGATTGTCTTGGTGACCATTGTAATTTAAAGCCTAATTCCAGGTTTACTTGAACTTTAAACAGTTCACTTGGACCAAATCCAAACGTATTTTTGTGGAGATTTCCTGTTGTGTCTGTAGACAGAAAGTGAAGGGAAATTTTCCCGAAAAAGACATCAAGATAACAACAAATAAATTGACAAGGCTTTAAACCTGTACCTGTTCTATTAAAAATTGAAAAATTAAATTGGCTATACATACACTTTCACAGGACATAGCGGATAAAAACACAATAGTCTGAATACTAATTAGCACTTGTTTGTCCTCCATAGAAACCAGTTTGGAATTTTATCACCATTTTAGACTAGTCATGATTGATTGTTGTGGGCTGATACAGCCATTGCTTTTTGTTAAGGCTAAATTCCAGGTATACTGCTTACTGATTGGTACGGGTGCCATTCAGGGAACACTTTCCATTTTCTCAGTGAATGCAAAGTGCTCTCTTACTGGATTAGGTGGTCATTGTGACACCACTGTCCTGTCACTTTATCTTGTTCAATAATAGAATACTTTGACCACCAGTGACATACCAGAACATTGCTGGATTGGAAGGGTAATATCTCGGTAATCGCTGCGAGGATTTTGTCACTTTAAGTTTCGATTTGTTTCTTTACAAGGCATGCTAGCTTATGTAGCAGCAGATTCAACTGATCTCAGTTTTCTCTGCTGCTTTGGAGGCCGGAAGAGAGATGTGGGTTCTTTGAGACCTCTATAAAAAGGACCTGTCATGGGCCATACTATCACATAGATGTTGTTCATCCCTTGTGATAGCAATGAAAGTGATTAAAAAAAATGTAAAGGTATAGTGTAAAAATAAAGAAAAAATTTAAATCAAATAATACAACAAAAAAAATTTAAGTGTCCTGTCTCCCTATGCTCATACATCACTGTGAAGGTTATAGCGAGAGCAATAATTCTAGCTCTAGATCTTCAGTTTAAACCTAAAGTGGTAACCTTTAAAAGCTTTTAAAGTGACAACTATGGATAATTGAATGTAGTTTGTCGCCATTCCACGGGCATGCACAGTTTAAAAGTGTGGAATGTTTGGTATCTATTTACCCGACGTAACATCCTCTTTTAGATTTTACTAAATTACTAAATTTCATTAAAGTCTATTTGTTCCCAAAAAGTTGTGTTTGAAAAACCACTGCGCAAAAGCTTGTGACATTAAAAAATTGCAACACCCACCATTTTATTCTTCAGGGCCGCTGCTTAAAACAATATATAACGTTTGGGGGTTTAAAGTGTTTTTCTAACAAAAAAATGCTGATTTTTGACATATTGGAGAGAAATGTTAGGACTGGTTAAATTAATTGAGAAAATGCAAAATGTTCCCTGAATGGTGTCCAGGCCGAGCAAGTGACCTCCTGTGATCACAATGCATCAGGGCAGCCACTCAGAACAGGACCTGGAAGCTAGTGGAGATCACTGGAGTAGCAGTGTCTGCTGCAGCAATTTCCAGCTTCCATAGGGATTCCACAGATAAGCCACATACATACATACCAACAGTGGCGTCATTAGGGTTCGTGTCAACTGGTGTGGTAAAACATCGTGTCCCCCCCCCACAATTAATATGTTTTCCCATATAACACTGCATACAATGGCAATATTAGTGAAGTTTACAACTATCAAGTAACTAGTGGTGATCAGGATGCTAGTGTGATGTATGATGGTGATCAGGATGCTAGTGTGATGTATGACGGTGATCAGGATGCTGGTATGATGTATGGCAGTGATCAGGATGCTGGTATGATGTATGGCAGTGATCAAGGCACTGGTAAGGTATATGGTGGTGATCAGGGCACTGGTATGGGGTATGGTGGTGATCAGCTGTTATGAGGTATAGCAATAATCAGGACGCTGGTATGGTGTATGGCGGGGATCAGCATGGGGGGAGGAGAGCTGAAGCTGCAATGAGGGAGACATCCGACAATACAAAGTCAGTAAAGCAGACAATGCAATGTATCTTGATGGCATTGGAACTCTCCTGAAGTTTGTTGGAATCTGGATCTTCTTGATAGGATGACCGCAGCCCCGCGTGGGAGTTACTGTGGATTCTGGCAATTGTATGCAGCAGTATGGACGCCCTGCACCAGTGTCCAGCAATGTCATGGGATTTGCCTGTTTGGAGTGGCCACAGGGAAGATGCTGTGGGTGTGGGTTCTGGCAATTGCAGCGAGCAGCCCGGCACGGCATCATGCCTGGATGGATGGCCCACCCAGCGTCCCCCACATCACACCAGCTCAGGCTCAGCTGCGCCTGGCCCAGGAGGGGAGGATGATTCTTCAGTGCTGCCGCATCACCCGGAGAGTTTGTGCTGTCACTTCTAAATGCAGGAGCCGGCTTCGCTTCTGTATTTAGAAGTGACAACACAACAACCAGTGAGAGGAAAACACAGGGCTAGAGCTGGAGGTGGCAGAACTCTGTTATGATACTTTTCAGCTGAAAAAAATTCCTGTGGCCCTCTATATGGTGTCAAACCTGTAGGGTATGTCACCAAGGTGCGGTCCGCACCCCCTAAGCGACACCACTCCATACTAAGATGGACCAATGTAACTATCTAAAAATTGCCATACCTGGATTTCAGTTTTAAATCAATACATCACATTATTTTAACTGCTCTAGTTATATCAGGTCAAATATTTCACATTTTTTTCAGTTGCAAATGTTTTCATTGTTGCCAGTGTTCCCACATTAAATGACCCTGACACCACATTTTCCTACATCTGCTAACCATATTTTTGCAGTCTGTGCAATATTCACTTATCATATCATGACATGATTAGCACTGTCATACACACTAACTCCCTCTGCTTCCGCAATATGTGCAGTATAAGCAGATTTACCAGAACCACCTATCTAACAATAAATCAATGTTGAAGCCTTGAACTTCCAGATTGCCTGCTGCCATGCCCCCACCTCCTTATGGCCACTGCCACATCACTCCGCTACTGTGATCAAAGACTCACAACATCAGCAGAGCTACAATAAGAGATGAGTTTAGTACCCAGTGACTGTCACTATCAATCATGTGAGACTTTGCTTGCAGCAGCAGTTTCAGACAGATATGGCCATTGCCCTTGGGACTGGGGTCTTGTTTGTCCAGGCCTCTGACTCTACATAAACGTTTGCTGTGTATTAGTTAAGCAGTAGTGATGGACTTTATGTTTGAGTCAAATGTAAGTTCGACTCAAACATGGGCCATTCGTGTGTTTGCTGAACACACGAACGGTAAGGGAGTACGGCGGGCTATTCGCCCGCCATGCCCCACAATGTACTGCACCCTGACAGTGCATTGTGATTGGCCAAAGCAATGCACCTGACCACAGGCCAGGTGCAATGCTTTGGCCCATCACAGCACATGATGACATCACAAGGGGCCCCCTTGTCACATCATCACAGTATTTAACCTCTTCCTGGGCACCTGCCTGCCCTCAATGTACTGCGGCCAGGTGGCAGCTACAGGCAAAGCGACATACGGGTACATCGCTCTGGCTGTACTAACACAGGGAGGCACTGCACACCCGAGGAGGCGAACAGAGCTCCCCAACCACAACTGCTGTGTCCAGCGGACACAGTGGAATGAAGATCCCGGTAAAGGGGACCCGGTGATCATGTGATTGCTATGTGATCACATGATTACAAGGTAAGCAAACCTGTTATGAATCAATCTGATTCATAACAGCTCTGCTTCTCTTCCTAGCGAGCTGTGATTGCACCACAGCTGTTACATGATAGATGGGACTAATCACAGCACCCTATACCACGTGACCAGTTCCAGCCAATCACAGATCACTATCTTGAGCTGTCAAAAACCTAACTCATTGTGACAATTCATGAATGAGTTAGGTTCATGACAGCAAGCTTTGCATTGCAGGAGAAATTATCTTTATTTTTCCTGCAAAGCAAAGTGTAAAAAAAAAAAGCCCTGATCATCCCCCCCCCACGCACACTCACACACACACACACTCATGGTAACATTGTACTATTCTGATAAAAGTATTTTAAAAATAAAATAAAAACACCATATTGAGAATTTTTTTTTTTTTAGTTTTTAAGGGTTTTTTTTTTAACTACTTGACAATCGCTTACTCGCATTTTGCAGGCGAGCAGCAACTCTGGGCGAAGAGACGTAATCTTACATCACTTCCTATTTCAGGGTGTGAGCACACCTCCGCCCCTCGCTGCCCCCCCCCCCCCGGTTGGTCCAGGGAGAGAAGAGAGAATACGGCACCCAGTAAAAGCACTACAATTTACACTCACACATTAGATTAGCACATTAACCATTTGATCACCCCTATTAACCCTTCGATCGCCCCATCACCCAGCCAGTGCCATTAGTACAGTGTCAGTATATAGAATTTTTCACTGATTCTTGTATTACTGCCACTATCAACATCAGATAGCGTCAGGTCAGTTCATGCCCTTCCCAGCCAGCGTCAGCTAGCGTTAGATTGCCCGCACACTATGGCACTCACCCTATAGGTTGCTGATTACCCCCATTACTAGTATAGTGTTTGTATGGATCAATATAATGATAATGAACAGAACTATACTAGTGCCTCCTTTGTATAGTGTCCCCAAAAACACAGTGTTAGCAGGGTCAGCCCCGTTAGCTGCCAGTACTGGCATGTAGCTCCTCTGCTGTTATTCACAAAAGATTTGTATCAATTGATTGTGGGCTAAAGCAATTTATATGCACAACAATACATCAGTCCACCCAAATTCAGCTCTATCCAGACACTTCGCATGGAAATCTTTCATGGTTTCTGAATTTAAAACTTTTTTTGGCCTAACCCCTAACATGGGCATTTCAAAAAAGACTGAATTGAAGTCATATTGGTCCATAGACCCTATTCATCAAATCGAATGTTCTCTGCTGTTACATATATGCTCAACATGGACCAGCAATGTACTGGTACGTCGCTGGAATTTGAGTGGTTATACCGGGATGATGCCTGCAGCTACAGGCATCATCCTGGTATCATTTTTTCAGCTGGTGCTCGGCTTTCATGTAAAATCAATCCTAGTGGCCAATTAGCTGCTGAATTGTTTTTATGAGCAGCATGAATGGACATTCCCCCCTCCTGCTGCCTTCACAGTTTTCTTGGGCTCTCCTGTCCCACAGGGGAATCCAAGATTGCAGCTGGAAGTTCTGCTGGCTGACTATAGAGCTGATCAGAGACCAGAATGGCTCCAATCATCTCTATGGTCTAAGAGACCAGAAGCCATGAGCATTTCATCATTTCCTTTTCACCGGACTTTAACAGTGCCATTTGTAAATTGGGAAAGCATCTGATCACACCGCTATCGATCAGATGATGTAAGGGCAGAGGAGATATCTAGAGTCTAATAGACCCCAGATTTCTCAAAAAAGAATACCTATCAATGCCTATTGCATTTACATATTTACATTCCCTGTGATAGCAATAAAAGTGATAAAAGAAATAAAAATGAAAAAGACAGTGTAAAAATAATAAAAAAAATCCAAATAACTAAAAAAATAGATAAAAGCACCCTCGCCCCCTGACCGTGTGTGCACCTGCGTGCACAAGCGTTGACCCTGTGCCAGTATATAAACAGCAGTTGCACCATGCATGTGAGGTATCACCATGAATGTCAGATCGAGGGCAGTAATTATAGCACTAGATCTCCTGTGTAAATATAAACTGGTGACCTGTAAAGGCTTTTAAAAAAATCGCCTATCGATATTAAATATGTATGTACTTTGTCGCCATTGCACAGGGATGCAACATTTTAAAGCATGTGATGTTTGGTATCTATTTACTCAGCGTAACATCATCTGTTATATTTTATCAAACAATTGGGCGATATATTGTGTTTTTGTGCATTAGAATTCTAAAAAGGGTTTTTTTCCCAAAAGATTTGCACTTGAAAAATCGCTGCGCAAATACTAGGGCCTCTGCTTTAAAAAAATATAATGTTTGGGGGTTCAAAGTAATTTTCTAGCAAAAATACCTATTTTTTCACGTGAACAAAAAGTGTCAGAAAAGGCTTGGTCTTCAAGAGTGGGTGATGTGTGGCAGGAGCTTCTAATGTTGGCTCTGAAATGCCAGGATAGTAGAAGCAACCCCTCCAAATTACCCCTTTTTGGAAAGTAGACACTCCAAGGTATTTGCTGAGAAACATGGTGAATATTTTGCAGATTGCCACATGCTTTTGGAAAATGAAGAAAGAAAACAAAAATGTATTCTTTTCATTTCTTTTTTTCTTTTCAAAACCCTGTGACAAAAATGATATCTGTAAAATACTCACCATGCTTCTTATCAAATTCCTTGGGGTGTCTACTTTCCAAAAAAGGGGTAATTTAGAATGGTGTTTGTACAATCTTGGCATCTTGCTCAGAAACTGTGATAGGTAGTGAGGAGGTAATATGAGGAAATATGCCCTTTGAAAACCTGGAGGTGGTCATTGGATTTTGGGGGCCTGAATGTAGCTAGGCTGCCAAAAAGTCTTTCACATGTGGTATCCCCATACTTGAGAGAAGTAGGAGAATGTGTTTGGGGTGTTATTCCACATATAGCCATGGCATGCTTGAGCAATATATCATTTAAATGACAACTTTGTGTAAAAAAAATAAAATAAAATAAAAATTTCATTTTCTAAAAATTTGAGGCAAAAAATAAAATGTTCCATGGACTCAACATGCCTCTCTGCAAAATCTTTAAGGTGTCTACTTTCCAAAAAGAGGTAATTTTTGGGAGCTTTGTACTGCCCTGGCTTTTTAGCCTCCCTAAAAATGTGATAGGCAGTCAGAAAGTAAAAACTGTGGAAATTCCGATACATATACCATAGATTGTAGACGCTATAACTTTTACACAAACCAATTAATATATATGTATTGGGATTTTTTTCTTACCAAAGACATGTAGTAGAATACATTTTGGCCTAAATGTATGACTGAGTTTATTGGATATTTTTTATAACCAAAAGTGAAAAATACTGTTTTTTTTCTTCAAACTTTTCGGTCTTTTTATGTTTATAGCACAAAAAGTAAAAACCGCAGAGGTGATCAAATACCACCAAAAAAGAGCTCTATTTGTCCGAAAAAAGGACATAAATTTTGTTTGGGTACAGTATTGCACAATCTCGCAATTACCAGTTGAAAGAGAGCATTGCCGAACAGAAAAAAATGGCCTGGTCAGAAAGGGGGGTAAATCTTCCGGAGGGCAAGTGGCTAAGAACTGTCATCATGGCACAGCTGTCAGACAGCTGGGAGCCAGCGTCAAGAGCGGAGTGCTTTTTTCTTTTTTCGGATCAGCAGTGGCGGCGGGCATTGTGATTGACATTGGATCTACTTCAGGGGACTTTTTTTTATTTTTTGTTTTTAATAAAGGACTGTCTCCTGTCATTTTTTACTACACTTTGTTTTGTGAATGGGTACCGCATACTCATTAACATAGGGATGCCGGGATCTGGGGGCCTCCTTGTTAAAGGAGACTTCCAGATTCCGATAAACCTCCTACCTGCAGACCCCCACAACAACCGGCCAGAGTTGTGGGGAAGAGGCCCATTAACATGGGGACAAGGTGCTTTGGGGGGGCATGTGGCCCGGGCCTGTTTTGGTTCGGGGGGGGCACTCGCTTGTCCCATCCTTTCCTGACCTGCCAGGCTGCATGGTCGGATAAGGGTCTGGTATGGATTTTGTGGGAGACCCCCACACCATTTTTTTTTTAATTTTGGCATGGGAGTTCCCCTCAAAATCCATACCAGACTCAAATGGCTTAGTATAGATGGGAGGGGGAATGCACGCCGTTTTTTAAAACAAATTTTAATTGCTGGGCAATGCCGACAATTCATTGAACCCCACTGACAGCTGAAACATTAAAGAATGTTTCACTACTAAAATACAACATGACTTAATAATATAACTCATGCAGTATTTTAGTAGCTGAGCGGTATCTTACTCAGATGCGGTAAGATACCACTCAGTAAATTGTCCCTGTGCTCGCGGTCGAACTTTTGGTAGGTTGGAATGTTCGACCGCGAACTGAACAGGGGTTTTTTTTGGCCCATCACTATTAAGCAGCATTAACAAATCTGCTTATAGAGAGCAAATTGTCGCAGAAGAGGGAGCTAGTATAGATAAATAGTGTGCAGATTACAAAAAGATGTGGTAGATATTGGAAAGTGTGGTGACAGAGTATCTTTAAATCTTGGTAAAAAGTTCTGTTCCTTCATCTATCTCTACCTGAAAATATACCAATTCTACTCTGCTATGTCATGACATCCCTTTGGCGTTTGTCATCACTGGGATTCCAAGGCTGTGGGTAAGTGTACATCGTTCATACAAAGTAACAGGAGCTCAGCCATTCGGTCATTCTAACTTCCAGCTACTTTGTTTATATCAGGACCAAATCTAGCCTATCATACATATTTCGACAAGTTCCTTTTAATTAGAAAAGAAGAAGACAGAGAAACAAGCAGCAGACCGAGCGACTCTACAACATTGAGGCTGATTTACTAAATTAGTTGAGAATCTTCATACAATGAATTTGTTTGAATTTGTTTGAATATTCACTTCAGTTATCCAATAATGTGAAAAGCAATTCCTGGTTACATATTGTATCTGCACATATTTAGATAATTGAAGGGAATATTCGAAAAAACACAACCTTTATTGTGAAAATGTATTATTCTCAACTCTTTTTTGGCAAATTAGCCCAAATATGTATTACCAGCAAACATAAGATCTGCATCCTACCTTTATTTAACAGATATAATAATAATTATTTTAAAACACTGAATGGTTACCTCAATGTACCACTAAAAGCACATGCCACAAAGAGACCCGGAAGTCCAGGCATTTTTTCAAATAAGTTCATGACAAAGTAGGGCATCATCTGCAAAATAGAAATTTTGATTAGACACTTGTCCTATCTACTGTATATAAAATAATTTGATTTATAAGATTATTAAAGATGGAACTATACTTGCGTTGTATACACATATGGTAAGTACCATGCCATTAATGCCATGCCAATGTATCATGTTCAAACTAACAATTGGGAAACAAGCTGCATAGTTCCTGATTAGGTGATCACTATGACGGCCAGTCATGGCGATCACATAGGGATTGTTGACAAACAAACCACTGCCACTGCACACTGTTTCTTGGACATGTGCACAAAAGAAATTTTCGTTTTCGTTTCATGTCAGATGCATTCATTAGGTTGATATTTTGTTTATTAATTTTCGTTGTGCTAGTCCTGTTCATATCTGGGATTCATTTTGCATATTAGAGCTGGTGGATTTGAAAACTTTTCCAAATTCTTTATTCTATTTTTGGACGGATCCAAATTCATTGTGAATAACTGGTTGTTAAGGAGTGGACAGATTCCCAGCTAACAACGGAATGTAAAATGTCGGTTAATTTTTTATTTTATTTTTAAAACAGAGTGGGTTTCCCCCCCAATTCATACCAGGCCCTTCGGGTCTGCTGTAGGTTTTGAGGGGAACCCCACTCCAAAATTAAAAAAAAAAGTTGCATGGGGTCCCCCCCAAAATCTATGCCAGACCCTTATATTTGGTATGGATTCTAAGGGGAATCCCATTCCAAATTAGGTTTTTTAAAATTATGGTATTCCCCCCCAATATCTATACCACACCCTTATCTGAGCATGCACCCCTGCAGGCAAGGAAAGGGAGGGGGGTATGAGTTAGCGCCCCCTGAACCATACCAGGCCACAAGCCCTCATATGGGTGGGTGCTTTTGGGGAGGGGGGCTCCCCCCCACAGCACCTTGTCCCTATGTTGATGAGGACAAAGGGCTCTTCCCCACAACCCTGGGCAGTGTTTTTGGGGATGCAGGTGTGACTTTAACAAGGGGGCCCCCAGATCATGTCCCCCTATGTGAATGAGTAGGGGTACGTAGTACCCCTACTCATTCACAAAAAAGTCAGTTTTTGACAAGTCCCTCATTAAAAAAATACACAAAAATAAATGCCCCCCAAATCATGTTGATGAGGACAAAAGCCTCTTCCCCACAACCCTAGGCAATGGTTTTGGGGATGCAGAGGCGACTTTAACAAGGGGGCCCCCATATCCTGCACCCCATGTGAATGAGTAGGGGTACATAGTTCCCCTACTCATTCACCCCAAAAAATGTCAGTTTTTGACAAGTCCTTTATTAAAAAACCTCCCAAAAACAAATGTCCCCCAAATCACGAAGAACGCTGAACCGCATGAAAAAAACCCGAAAAAAAACCCCCACTGCCCGTCAAACATGATGTGTCCCGTGGAAAGACACTTGCAGACTGACAGGTAAACATAGGGACGGGGTAACCTGGTGATGTCACCAGGTGACCCCGCCCCATGTTTACCTGTCATTTGGCGAGTGTTTCTCCATGAGATATGCCACTTGCTGAATGACAGGTAAACATGGTTGTGGGGTCACGTTTCTGTTCATACGGGTTGGCACTTATCATGATTGATGTTGGATCTACTTTGGGGCACATTTATTTATTTATTTATTTTCATATAGGACTTGTCAAACACTGTCTCTGGGGTTTTTATTTACTTTTGCCATTTTATTGGTGAATGACTAGGGGTTCTATGTTTCCCATACTTATTCACTTGGTGGGGGGCAGGATCTTTGTTAAAGGGGCTTCCAGATTCCTATAAGTCACCCCCCACAACTACCGCCCAGAGTTGTGGGGAAAGAGGACCTTGTCCATTTTTTTTAACCAGCACTTGTTTTGTCTACATTCTATTGTCAGTGGGGTTTGCTTTGAATATTAAAAACAAAATAAATAGCATTTTAGGTTTATGGTGCTCAGATGCAGTGTAGTTGTGCGTTTATCAGGACAAGCAGGAAACCTGTGAATTGTTGAGGTATCTGACATGCATGCTTGTGCAGGGTCAGAGCCACAGTATGTAGCCAAGGAAAGATAAAAATCATTGTCCCGGGGTTTGCACCTTCAAAGAAATATCAGCAATTTAAGGTCCAATATTTATATCTTGAAAGTTACTTTTAATATTGGCCTTTTTCATGCAGGCAACAAAGATAAGGCATGGCATACTTATAGCAATTACATCTCTGTTTATAGACGGAGGATTAGTAAAGAAGACTTTTGTTCCATTGTTAAGAGTTATTGCACTAAAAAAAATAACAGCTAACATAAACCTTTGCATGCAATAACTCAGAGAGAGACAAACTCTGCTGGATTTTGTACACACAGAATTTAATAAAATAGGAGCCAGAGCTGGAAGGGTGTTTGTGGGTACCAGTACCAGTATTTAAACATAAGGAACACAGTACTAAATTCTGAGCTCATAAGGCTACATCAACCAATATATACTATCTATCTATCTATCTATCTATCTAAATATACAGGTGCATCTCAATAAATTAGAATATCATCAAAATGTTAATTTATTTCAGTAATTCAATTCAAAAAGTGAAACTTATATTTTATATAGATTTGTTCCACAAAGAGTGATATATTTCAAGCATTTATTTATTTTAATTTTGATGATAATGGCTTACAGCTAGTGAAAACCAAAATTCAGTAACTCAGAAAATTAAAATATTACATAGGACCAATAAACAAAAGGATTTTTCATACAGAAATGTTGGCTTACTGAAAAGTATGTCCATGTACAGTATAGCATGCACTCAATACTTGGTCGAGGCTCCTTTTGCATGAATTACTACATGAATGCGGCATCGCATGGAGGCGATCAGCCTGTGGCACTGCTGAGGTGTTATGGAAGCCCAGGTTGCTTTGATAGTGGGTTTCAGCTTGTTTGCATTGTTGGGTCTGGTGTCTCTCATCTTTCATATATTCTCTATGAGGTTTAGGTCAGGTGAGTTTGCTGGCCAATCGAAAAATGAAATCACCATCTGCATATAGCTGGTCAGCAGAGGGAAGCATGAAGTGCTCTATAAGTGCTATATATCTTGGTAGAGGGCTGCGCTTACTTTGGACTTGATAAAACACAGTGGACCACCACCAGCAGATGACGTGGCTCCCCAAATCATGACTGAATGTGAAAACGTCACACTGGACCTCGTGCAACTTGGATTCTGTGCCCCTCCTCCTCGTCCTTCAGACCTTGATTTCTAAATGAAATGCAAAATGTATTTTCATCCGAAAAGAGGACTTTGGACCACTGAGCAACAGTCCAGTCCTTCTCCTTACCCCAGTAAAGACACTTCTGACGTTGTCTCTGGTTAAAGAATGGCTTGGCACAAGAAATGCGACAGTTGTAGCCCATGTCCTGGATACGTCTGTGTGTGGTGGCTCTTGAAGATCTGACACCAGGCGTAGTCCACTCTTTGTGAATCTCCCCCAAATTCTTGAATGGCCTTTGCTTCACAGTCCTCTCAAAGCTGTGGTTATCTCTGTTGTTTGTGCACCTTTTTCTACCACTCTTTTTCCTTCCATTCAACTTTCCATTAATATGCTTGGATACAGCAATCTGTGAACAGGCAACTACTTTAGCCATTACCTTTTGTAATTTACCCTCATTGTGGAGGGTGTCAATAAGTGTCTTCTGGACAACTGTCAAGTCAGAAGTCTTCCCCATGATTGTGTAACCTACTGAACCAGAGAGAGAGACCATTTAAAGGCCCAGGAAACCTTTACAGGTGTTTTGAGTTAATTACCTGATTAGAGTGTGACACCATGGGGTTTATTTACTAAAGCTGGAGAGTCCAAAATCAGACTCCCTTCTGCATAGAAACCAATCAGCTTCTAACCTCAGCTTGTTCAGTGAAGCTTTGGCAATGAAACCTGGAAGCTGATTGGTTTCTATGCAGAAGGGAGTCTGATTTTGGACTCTCCAGCTTTAGTAAATAAACCCCCATGAGTCTACAATATTGGACTTTTTCTGTGTGTAATGAATCTATATAGTATATGACTTTCACTTATTGAATTGAATTACTGAAATAAATTAACTTTTTGATTATATTCTTTTTTATTTTATATATAATATAAAATGTGTGTGTTTGCAGAGTGGTGTATTAGTGTAAAAAAAAGTCTTCATTTCTTAGTGCAAAGGCCAGATGTAAGGTTAATAATTGCTTAAGTATGCACAGTGGAAATCTCAGAGTTAAATGGAGAAGAAGCAAAACTTTTACTGTGCTAAAGTTTTGCTGATCATGTACCTGGTCAGGAGCACTTATAAATCCTGCAGTCCAAGGATCACAACCTTGGTAGTGTGCATACATGACCAAGCCAGAGAACACAGCGCAAACCAAGATCACCCACAGTCCTACCAGGTTAAGATATAAGGCTCTGAAAGAAGAAGTATAGGATCAGCATAATATATTTATATACATACACAAAATTAATAAACTAATGTCAGCGCTCAACAGCAATATAATCTATAAATC
Organism: Staurois parvus; assembly: GCF_062004578.1. Taxonomy (NCBI): domain Eukaryota; kingdom Metazoa; phylum Chordata; class Amphibia; order Anura; family Ranidae; genus Staurois; species Staurois parvus. The sequence goes on along the minus strand of NW_028318614.1, from coordinate 2,075,000 downwards.
TATGTCTGTCAAAGTTCTAATTAGCAGTCTTTTTCTTTAACATAATGCAGTAGAAAAAAACAACCACTTCTTAGCACTTCTCTCCAGAGCGGGAAATCCTCAGAAAAACTGTAAAAGAAACTGAAAAGCACACTGGCATCATGTGAGATCCTTTAAACAATCTATAATATATATATATATTATATATATTATATCACAAAAGTGATATCAAGATGTGCTTCTCACATAGGTTTTTAAGGAACCCCTCATCTACTGTTGAATGCATCCGTTCACAGGGCCTTGATGAAGAGGTGTTGCCTCGAAACATTTTAGAAAGGATATTAGAGTTTGATCTTCGAATGAAGCACTAATGAACAAAGAAGTGCAATGTTTCTTATGCAAATTATGTGATAAGTGTGACTTTATAGATGTAATGTTTAAATGCTGTTCTTACTGTGAAATGCATCTACCTGCTAGTCCCCCACTGTATTTGCACTATTTGTCATTGGTTTTATGCATTGTTCAATAAAGTGGATTAATTGGAGTGTAGCCGTCCGGACCTCTTTTCTTTTTTTGTGACTTTATAGCAGTTTTGTGAGTACAGTATGTTTATTTTAATAAATTAAAGATTCTTTGAGGATCTTAAACTATTTCAATGGAATCTCTGTTTCTTTTATATATATATATATATATATATATATATATATATATATATATTTATTTTTTTAAGCAAAGACAATTAGCTTAGTTTCCAAAATTATATTGATGTCTTTTAAAGAAATGGATTTTATCTTATTGAATAATCACCTATTATTGTATTAGCTACAGTGTGTCAATCTGCGGCCCTCCAGCTGCTGCAGAACTACAAATCCCATGAGGCATTGCCAGGCTGACAATTCCAAGCATGACTCCCAACGGCAAAGGTATGATGTAACTTGTAGTTCCTTGACAACTGGAGGGAGGAAGTTTGACACCTGTGAGCTACAATGAGACACAGTTCTTAAACTGATTCAGCTTTTTTAATTAGAACGTTTCTGTTAGGTCAGCTGATATTGGCAGATTGGGTAAATTGCTGGTTTCTTACTTCTCAAGTGTAGCGCTACAACCATAGGAGCCGCTGATTAAGATGGGTCCACTGTTCTTTGCCCCGAACTATTCCAAAAAACCTCAGCCCCTCTAACACACCACGTTGAGTGTACAAACATACAATATTACAGGATATAACTGAAAGTAATACTTAGTACTCAATAGTTGCACTATACCAAAGAAACCAGGCACCAAACCAAGTAGTAAAGGCAAACTTTATATACTGTCACCCAATATGCTTGGTAGCTAGGCAAGCATAAAACGGATTAACAATGGTAATAACACAACTTAGCATACAAAGTGATTAGCAGTAAGGACTAGGCACAAGATTACATTTGGCATCCAGATCAGAATAAATAATAGCAAGACCACCTCAAATGCAGCAGTGAGCAGTAATATAGTTAATCTACTGAGTGCTGGAACTTTACTGCCAGAGCGCGGTTATGACAGTGATGCTAGTCCTAGACCGACTGGCTATGCACTGTCATAAAGAAGAGGATGGTAGCAGAGGGGGCAGCAGGGGTGGACTGACAACTCATGGGGCCCCCGGGCAATAGGGGATCATGGAGCCCCTGTGTCCTTGCCCAAACTCAAAAAAGCCTGTGAAAAAAGGTACCAGGGGCATCTCATGGGGCCCCCTACTGACCCCGGGCACTCGGGCAGTGCCCGAGTTTCCAAATGGTCAGTCCGCCCCTGGGGGGCAGGGGAACAGAAGAATAAAAGGCAATGTCTCCATCTCCATATTGCTGTAGCCCAGAACCTAGCTACACTATGAAACTATAGCAGAACAAAAATCCCATTCCCACATTCATGGCTTAGTAATGCAAAAGGTGTCTGATTCTTCCTGCTGGAGGTGCTTTTTTCATGATCAATGAATGCAGAAAAGGCACGTGTTTTTTAGGCCATCTTTTGTTAAGAGCTGAAAGATGATTGTGGTATCCCTGGCGGAATTGTATTGGATCTACACATCAATGTTAACACATGGTTAGACTGTCCATTTGCATTATGGATTCTTTTTACTTAGGATGCAAAATATTCCCCAGCTTATAAAAATGAATGGATCATTCTGTTTACGTGCCCCAACCAACTTCATTGTCTTTGTTAAATGATTGCATGTCTACCATGCATATCTACCATGGGTATTAAATTGTTTATATACATTTTTTTGTATTATCAATAATAAAATTACAATATCACCATTATTCTTTTGTAGTTTATCTTTATATTTGTCAAGTGAGCAGAATCTAATCTAGACAGAAAGTTACAGATGCAGCAGAAAGAGTTCAAGCTTTTAAGTAAAGATAAGACCCTATTCATTATCTGGAAATGACAGCAAACTGAATTTTAATAATTGGAATCTGCCAGAGATAATTTACAGCTGTAAAACAATTTTGCACAATTTGTTCTATCCTAGACTAATGTAGTGTACTGTACTCTATATGTAAGTGCTATTTATGGCATATGTTGGTAAGATTGTAACATTAATTATATACAAAACAAAATTCCTCCCATATCAATATAAGAGTGACTATCATTCTGTGTAGAAAGTCTTCTGGAAGAAAGGCCACAAGCTTTGTTAGCCAAAGACTACAGAGTAGATGAGTTGTTTTTTTTAATCTGCCTATATGATTATTTTCCTGATTTGGCTCTACAAACCTATATGAAAAAATGCAGTTTTGATATAGCTAAAGTATATATCCAGCTAAAACTGGACATATGGAATAAACAAATCTACCCTCAATACACCCCCCAAAAAAAAACACCTAAACGAATTTACCTGGCAGAAATTGTCAATTTGGTATTTTTTAGTAATTTAAAATTTGCCTGAATTACGCCACTCAAACCTATTTCATATCAACCCCATTTTTGGACCTGGGCACTCAGAAAAATGCACAGAAAATGATATAAGAGATGAAATAAAATATATTGTTTTTATGTGTTTACATTGGGGTAAATGATAGATTTTTTCTCTTTCTGTTTGAAAAGTAACAGCACAAACCATTAACAATAACGCAGTAAAACATTTTGGTGCGGCATAAGGAATCTTACTTAAAAAACAGATATTTGAAAATAATTCTTATAGTATATGCTTGATTGAGTTACAGGTCACTAAGGTATGTTTTGTCAAGTGGTTTCAGAAGATCTAAAGATGTAAAAACTTACAGTTTTGCATGTTTTTCTGATTTGCAGGAAATGCATCTCTGAATAGTTGACTGGTTGACCCCATAAATGCCTAGCCATGTAAATGTCCCTCCAACCGCAATAGTCCAGAAGGTATGTCTTCTTAGTGGATCTACACTAAAACTATAAAAAATAATAATACATTAGGTAAGCTAAAATAAGATAAGATAAGCCAAAATGAGATTTATTGTCATTGCAAACAGTTCACAGTGAAATTTCTTAAAAACTCTTCACAATATACACAAAAACATAAAACAATATGTCATTCACTTGATCTCCTAGATTGTAAGCTCTAATGAGCAGGGCTCTCTGTTTCCTCTTCTACCAAATTGTATTGTACCTGTAATGTCTACCTTCATTTTGTAAAGTGCTGTGCAAACTGTTGTCTCTATATAAATCCTGTATTATAATAATAATAATTTGAAGTTGAAGCTAAAATATAGGAACTTCCCTTATTTGTTCCTTTTGAGTATGTTAAAGTGGTTCTAATGTCAAAATTTTGTTTATTAAAGTAAAAATAGTTCCAGTAGCAGTATGCCCCCCTTCCCAAATACTCTTTCCCTGCATTTACAAGACACAGAGGCAAAAATGGAAGCCATTGGTTCCTGCTGCTGTCAATCACATTTCTTGAGCAAAGAACGGGGCGTGGGCCGAGCCACGCTGTATGTGTCTATGGATGCATACAGGCCAGCTCTGGAGCAAGCCTGCACAGCTGCTCCCATAAGAAGAAGCTTCCTATGGTGGCAGACACAGAAAAGGAGGAGCAGAAAGCATTGGTGGGGGAACCCAGAAGAGGAGGTTTGGAGCTGCTCTGTGCAATTACTTTTTACAGTGCAGGTAAGTGCAGCACTTCCCCCTTAGGAGTTGCTGAGTTTTGGGTCCGCCTTAAGTTGTGCACAGCCAGGCAACATATATTTTACACACTGGAGTCAAAGAACAGTCATTGTGCTTGGTTTTGTGATTTTATTGAGGGGTTAAGAACTTGGTTGGGATCTAAGGATATATGGGATGCCAGAGACACTGTAAAATTTGAGGACACTCACCTTAGCAACTATGCACTAAAATATGAACAGCAACAAGTTGCCTTGAGGGTATCCCTGGGCAAGGGGGCCCAGAAGCTGCCATTTTAAAATAGCAGTCTCGGATGAGAAGCTAGTTGGGTTTTCCACCTGACTACTCTCTACCCTTATCTGGCCCAGGGGGTGCAAGAGTACTCACACTGTCCTTTCCTGTCAGCTTGGTGGGTTGGTGGCCGCCTTCAGGCCTTTTGCTGGGCTGGCTCATTCCCTGCTGCTCAGGATGTCCTCCCTAGGAGACGGTGTAGCAGTAGAGTCCCTCTTCTCCAGCAAGCTGCCTGTAGCCTCCCTCCCTGGGGACCCTTCCCGGGCTCCAAACTCCAGATCCTCACTCCATCTTCCACCCGACACCTTGCCCCTGCTCCCTAGGCTCTGCCAAATTTGAGGGTTGCCCTAGACACCATGCTCAGCCTCCTGCCAGGGGATTGGCCAGGGTCCATCAAACATGCAGATGTGGACCTCCTTCCCACCTCCACCCCTTCTCCAGAAAGTTCTCAAGATTCTGGAGAGGTGAAAGGGCTCCAGAAGGCCTGACCTGTTAGAGCCTCCTAGCTTGACTTGAGGTGAACTCCTGCCTCACTCATAGGCTGACTCATCCCAGGTTGCTGCTCAGCTTCTGTCTAAAAAAACAAAACAAGAAGCAGCCTATCCAGCTAACTTGGAGGGCATTACATCAGTATAACATGTTTGATATTTTAGGAATAAAAACAGCTAATATAACCACTTTAAATATTCAGTTGAAATCATTTTGCTATATCAAGCTCATAATCCAGTTAGCTAAAAACTTCCTGTGCCCTCTGCCTCTGCTACATTGGAATCTCAAAGAGTGTTATCAGCTATACCCAGTACAGGAAGTGAAAGGAAATTTCCCAGATGGGATACATAAGTCAGTTCACATAGAGATATAGTAAAATAATTTTTGTGTTAAAAAAAACTCATGCGGTATCTAGGAAGCAAGCAATTCATTCATAAAGTGTTAAATACTGCATGTGTTAATTTTTTTATTTTGTGGTATTTAACACATTATTTGCACCTTTTTCACTGCATACTGGACCTCTGGCTGCAGCGAGAGCTGGAGGTTTCCACCATGACATTCCTACCACTGCTAAATGTGACAGTTCCAGCTTGGAGATGCCGGTTGTCAGGGAGCTGACACTTGCTGGCGTCCTAACAACCAGTGACTCATCCCTGCCCTGCTCATTAAGCTGTTAACAAGGGATGAAAAATGAAAAGTTGATTTGACACTATACACCTATGGTGCTCTCTGTACTTACCTCCTTGAGTTATAGAGTATTACTTTGCATGCAGCCCAGGACCTGGAGTTTGAAAACCATGCTCTTCTTCCTCTTTTTTCCCTAGGGAAACCGAGATGGATCAGAGCAATTAAGATTGATCAGAACTGGCACTGGCTAATCAGAACCGCTCTGGTCCATGCCTGTGTTCCTAAAGAAGCACAGCATGGTTTTCAAATGCTAGGGCTGCTGAACTGGGCTGCGTGGGTGATAAAACTGTATCACCCATTGAGGTAAGTACAGGGGGTTGATAGGGTGTAGGGAGTTCATTTCTGAAGGTGAACCAACCCTTTAAAGAGTTACTGTCATTACATTACAAAGACATGCTAATACTGTAGCGGCTGGAGGGGGAAGAGGGGCACAGTAGGCAGGGGGTAGACACAGGCATCAGTCACAACTGGGAGTTTTGGATGCTGAAGATTGCAATAGACTCCCTTGACAGAATAGTGTAGGTTAGACTCACTAGAGATGCTAATGGTGATTATTATACATATATTTAAAAAAGTAGTAATAAAATATACAGTTTAAAAGTAATTATGGTGTCTTTTTAGGTAAATCTGACACCACAACACTGTCTGAACTGTCTAGACAGATTGCAGTTCAGGATGTCAATACTTTCATCTATTTAAATCCTAACAACACACTCACTCTCCCCATGCTATCTGTACCATGAACTACAGACTTCAATTTATAGGTGACGTAAACCAGGAGCAATTGACTCTATGCTTAGCAAGCCACGATCTCAGCTTCCTATGAGCCAATAGGTCCCCGGGTCTGCACATGCATTGCATATTTCTCCGTAAACACTTAATAGAGAAGGCCCCTCCTTGCAGGCTTGCATGTAGATGGCTTCTTCACTGGGGCCTCTGGAAAAAGCTTCAGATTTTCAACTACAGTGGGGATCGAAAGTGTGGGCACCCCAGCTAAAAATTTGTATTAATGTGCATAAAGAAGCCAAGGAAAGATGGAAAAATCTCCAAAAGGCATCAAATAACAGATTAGACATTCTTATAATATGTCAACAAAAGTTAGATTTTATTTCCATCATTTACACTTTCAAAATAACAGAAAACAAAAAAAATTGCGTCTGCAAATGTTTGGGCACCCTGCAGAATTTATAGCATGCACTGCCCCCTTTGCCAAGCTGAGACCTGCCAGTGTCATGGATTGTTCTCAATCATCGTCTGGGCAGACCAGGTGATGTCAATCTCAAAGGTTTTAAATGCCCAGACTCATCTGACCTTGCCCCAACAATCAGCACCATGGGTTCTTCTAAGCAGTTGTCTAGAAAACTGAAACTGAAAATAGTTGACGCTCACAAAGCTGGAGAAGGCTATCAGAAGATAGCAAAGCATTTTCAGATGTCAATATCCTCTGTTCGGAATGTATTTAAGAAATGGTAGTCATCAGGAACAGTGGAAGTTAAAGCAAGATCTGGAAGAACAAGAAAAATATCAGACAGAACAGCTCGCAGGATTGTGAGAAAAACAATTCAAAACCCACGTTTGACTGCACGATCCCTCCAGAAAGATCTGGCAGACACTGGAGTTGTGGTACTCTATTCCACTATAAAGAGATAATTGTACAAATATGGTCTTCATGGAAGAGTCATCAGAAGAAAACCTCTTCTACGTCCTCAGCACAAAAATCATCGTTTGAACTTTGCAAATGAACATATAGACAAGCCTGATGCATTTTGGAAACAAGTTCTGTGGACCGATGAGGTTAAAATTGAACTTTTTGGCCGGAATGAGCAAAGGTACGTTTGCAGAAGAAGGGGCACAGAATTTAATGAAAAGAACCTCTGTCCAACTGTTTAGCATGGGGTTGGATCAATCATGCTTTGGGGTTGTGTTGCAGCCAGTGGCACAGGGAACATCTCACGAGTAGAAGGAAAAATGGATTCAATAAAATTTCAGCAAATTTTGGATGGTAACTTGATGCCATCTGTGAAAAAGCTGAAGTTAAAGAGAGGATGGCTTCTACAAATAGATAATGATCCTAAACACACCTCAAAATCCACGGGGGATTACATCAAGAGGCGTAAACTGAAGGTTTTGCCATGGCCTTCACAATCTCCTGACCTCAACATAATTGAAAATCTATGGATAGACCTTAAAAGAGCAATGCGTGACAGACAGCCCAGAAATCTCAAAGAACTGGAAGACTTTTGTAAGGAAGTATGAGCAAAGATACCTCAAACAAGAATTGAAAGACTCTTGGCTGGCTACAAAAAGCGTTTACAAGCTGTGATACTTGCCAAAGGGGGCAGTACAAGATATTAACTCTGCAGGGTGCCCAAACTTTTGCAGATGCCATTTTTTTGTTTTCCGCTATTTTGAAAGTGTAAATGATGGAAATAAAATCTAACTTTTGTTGACATATTATAAGAATGTCTAATCTGTAATTTGATGCCTTTTGGAGATTTTTCCATCTTTCCTTGGCTTCTTTATGCACATTAATACAAATTTTTAGCTGGGGTGCCCAAACTTTCAATCCCCACTGTACTTATTCAGAAATGACAGCAATTAATTAAAGTAAAACCAGCTTCTGCATTTGTATCTCCTCTGAAACACCATCGTCTTATCATAATTTCAATTTAAATATGTTATTAAACAAAAAAATGTTATTTAACATTTATTCTTTTCATTATTATTTTGTTCAGCTTAACTTTGAAGTCCGTTAGAAATTAATTATCTTTGCTTGATATTTACTCAACAATGTCCAAGCGTGTTCCATTCATAGCTGTCTTCCATACTTCGCTTGGACCTCCATTTTGGATGGTGCCCTCAACAAGAACTGATAAAAATCCAACAACCATCACAACCATCTGAAAAGCATCTGTCCATACAACCGCCTTGAGCCCTCCCTAAGTAAAAAGAATAGCACTGATTACATAACAATAGCAATGTAATTTCAGGTTAGAATCCACAGAGGAAAAAGTCAATTATTGGAAAGTAAGCTACTGTATACAAATAACTATAAATAAACCTGCACTTTAATACTAAAAGCAGCTCACAGATCGAATCATTTCAACGTCTACAAACAAACAAGAAAAAAACACCATACATTGAACCACTGAAATAATGTTCTTTATATTCTTTATGTAATGGAAGCCAAATAAGCTACAACAGAGTGTTTACCTGATAAAGAGACATATACAGTACACCACAGTGCAAGAATTGCCTCTTCATAAGTGAGTATTTAAAGGATACAATCAGGGCCAGATCTGGCCTGTCCGATATGGGGTGCAGTAAAAAATGTAAGGGGGGCAGAGGATTGGAGGTCATCAGGGTAGAGGACACGGGTCATTGCTGGCAGGGCAGAGGACAGGGGCACAGCTCCTTCTGCCATCCCTTCACTGGTCACAGCCTGGGCACAGGCACAGGAGCACCTCATCCCCACACAATGCATACCTGAGATCAGTATAGTGTCAGTCAAGGACAATATAGTGTCAGGCTAGGACAGTATAGTGTCAAACTAGAGCTGGAAAGTATCAGATTAGGGTTGTATAGTGTCAGATTAGGACAGCACAGTGGCAGGTTAGGGCAGTATAGTAGCAGGTTAGGGTTGGCTTTGGGAGGGGGGGGAACACAACTAAAATCTGGGGAGCATAGCCCACCCCAGCACCCCCCTAGATTCAGCCATGAATACAATTGCACCAAATAGCACTGTTGCCTTCACCGAAAAACAAATGAAGCGGTTTACCAGATATATTGACCTCATGTAGTATAAAATATGTGTATTGAAAGTACACCACCTAAGGTATCTAGATATCCAATAGACTTAGTGGATTATTGTAACAGGTGAAATAATTGTATTTCAGCCTGGCTTCATGTAGTCTCTCCTAGAGAATTGTAGGTGGTAATAAACTGGAGTGATAAGGGTTGACTTACTAAAGGCAAATAGGCTGTTCACTTTGCTAAGGAAGTTGCACTTTACAATGACATTTTCCCCAGAGCTTAGAGAATGTGGTGAAGTTACACTTTGAAAAGAATACCCAATAAAATATAAGGAAAAACAAAGAAACTGTTTTTACCTGTATGTGATTGGATGATGGAAGTCAGCAGAGTCTCACTTCATTCACAAAGTGTCTATTCGACTTTAGTATCTCAACTCCATAGTGTTGGCTCTGCCCTTGAACCAACCTAGATCTCTAGTTTTTGAAATTTATTGTACTAGATTTCTAGTTTCTTAACTTTATATGGCAGAACCAGGGGCGGACTGACCATTTGGAAACTCGGGCACTGCCCGAGGCCCCGGGGTCAGTAGCGGGCCCCATGAGATGCCCCTGGTACCTTTTTCATAGGCTTTTTTGAGTTTGGGCAAGGACACAGGGGCCCCATGATCCCCTATTGCCCGGGGGCCCCATGAGTTGTCAGTCCGCCCCTGAGCAGGACATGTGCAAACCAAATACTTTTCGAACCCATTCTCACCAGAAACTACACATAACTGAGCATTTTTGACTACATGTTTACGCTTGATGCGCGCTGGCTGTGCGTTTGTGTGTTTGCTTGCGTATTGCACTGCATTTATCATACAGTTGCAGGGCATTTTTCTATGCATTTTGGGCTTGGCTTTCTTCTATTTCCTTTGAGGTCCCTATTTCTTCGTAGTTTGTAGAGAAAAGCATGTCCCAACATTGGTACAGACAGAACAGGGGTCCATATCATCACTGGAGGTCCATGTGATAACTGCACTGTGTTCTGGAAGAATTTATAACTGATATGGCTATCCTGATAAACACATGCAGTAATCAACTTACCAGTGTTCTGCTTTCTGTCTATGTCCATTTCTTCATCATCTGGGCAAATTCTTGCTGTAATTTTTCTCCCAGATCTGCCTTTTTCTTTTCTTGTCCTTATAATGCTTATGTTTGGGGTCACAGAGCACAAGGCATTCCAGGAGCATTGTGAAGTCCTCTGTATTTATAGGTGGCCTGTATGCCATTATGGCTGTACCCTGGCTCTCCACACACCACATGAACAGATCCAGGAAGTGGAATGGGGAAAGACAAGTTATAATATTCAGTAAAATATTTTTTTTTTAAAGGAGAACAGTGCGGTGAAGTGCAGTGCATTTGAAGCATGTTTGTAGGAGCAACATTGGCTCCTGCTGTTGTCAAACAAATACTGTGAGGAGGATGCGGGGGGCGTGCAGTCGGGGGACCCCAGAAGAGGAAGTGCAACACTTATGTGCAGAGTAGGTAAGTTTACCATGTTGATTATTTTAGCAAAAACAAAATTAGCCTTTACAACCACTTCAACTCTAGGCAGATTCAAGTGTGCTGTAAATACCTGGAGTTGACGTGGTGGTGGCTTATTGTAATCTCCTGAGCAGCTGAACTCAGACTGAGAAGGGGTAGTACTAGAAGCCAATAAGGTATGCTAACAAGTGCTAATGAAAATCATGCTGACAGGAGGAGAGAGTAGTGTGGGCAAAAGGATATGCTCATTGGTCTGCTGCTGCTCCTTCACTGTCCAGTCACAGGTTCCGGTTAGGAGGGTACCTTAGTTATAAAGCCTAACTGCATATCGAAATGAAGTTGAATACTTACCAATGTGCAGTAAAAGGTGCAGACAATGCCAGTGGCAAACACAGATCCCCACAGATCAAATCCAGTGACTGTAAAACATAATAATAATAAATTAAATAATAACAATATATTTAAATACTTTTATAAAACTGTATGAGAATGGCAATGGTGTTGTAGAGTGCTCTCACACATTCCAGAGAATTCCAGGGAATTAAGTACGTTTCCTGCAACAAAATGTTTCCAGGAGTGATGTTCTCCCTTTTTGCTAAGCAGATAGAACTAGGCCTGTCAGGAACATGAATCTGCACCATTCTTACCTATTTCATAGTGAAATGAAAACTAGTGCAGGTCTGCACCTAAGTAACAGGGCATTTGGCACTGTTCCATATAGAAAACTGCAACATATTCCTACCAGATGCAACCTTGTCATATGGGATGTGAGCTGTCTACTGACACTCTCTCTCTGCCTGTGCAGTGATTACACTACATGAGCAGAACCTGTACAACTTACAACCCTCCGCCTCCATTCCACTCTGAGTTGGGCGAGGAGAAGGGAGATCAAAAGCATGGCGCTCTAGCTCTCCCTTCTCAGTGCTGCCCATCACACACATGGCAGAATAGAGAACTGATCACTCCTAATTAACAAAAGGACTTGCACTCCTTTTTTTAATTAGGAGCAGCATCTGCTCCATTTTGTATGTTTTGAAGAGTGGTGCAAATTGTGCTTGCACCACTCTTTAAAAATTTCCCCCACTGTATTGTCAATGTTACATTCTGTTATACTGGTATTTTCTACACTATGTGGGACTGAGTGCTTTTGAATGACTGAACTGAAGGTTTCTTGCTAAATGGATTGAAAGGAACTACAATAATCACAAACAGATGATATATTTTTAAAATTATACTTGCCTATGAAGGTCCGTCCCTGAGACTTGTGTAGCAGGAAATACTGACTTCAGTGCAAATAAAACATTTTACAGAATAACAGTCTTCCTAAATATTCCTGCTCCAGACCTAGACACAGAGGACGCATAGGATTTGATTTACTAAGTAGACTGTCCACTTTACAAGGGACGTTGCAATTTTCCACAAAGTTCAGTGAAGGCGGAAGTGAAGCTATGCTGACTTCTATCCTCCAATCATGTGGAAGCAAAAATGCTGTGTTTTTTTTTCCTTGTACGAGATTGGGCATGCTTTGCAAAGTGAAATTTCACTATATTCACCCCATTGTCACCTGTCATAAATAGGAACCCGTAGTTACCTTTACAGTCACATGTCAATCAAAGCACAGAAAAAAGGACAGGACATCTTTGTTTCAAGAGCAATCCTTTAATATAGCAGCAAAAAGGTAACCATTTGGTAGAATTAGGCTACATGTACACAGGCGTTTTGCTACAGTGCGAGTGGCAGCGTCAGGAATCTACTGATCCCTGATACTATGATTACAGGTGTGAGTGGCTAGCTGCGGCTGCCGAGCCCATACACTTCAATGACAGGTTGTTGGCGATCACAGTTATTTCTGGCTGTTCGTACAGCCAGTGATTACCTGTGGTATGAATAGTCACAAATAGCTGCGGCCAGCTGACAAATTTTAACTGATCTTCACAAAGTGTGCGCAACCTCCAAAGTTTTTCTTCTATTGGATATTGTATATAAATGTTCAGATCCTTCTAAAGTAGGTGCCATGTCCCTGCCGGGGATACTGTCCATTTACATTATCCTAATGACCATTGGTTCCAGAACGTGACAGGAAATCCAACATTTTAGAATTTTCAGAGCGAGAAAGGGAAATCCCATTCACTGGAGATATCTTTTGCAGTGACAGCTAAGAAGGGATTTTACTTTTTAGAGAGATTTCCTGTCACTTTCTGTTGGTCGGGAAGTGAAGTCTTCAGCATACAGCAAAAAAATCAACAAGGTCCTAACTAATTCATATTCTAATCTAAAAAAAACCTCCTATACTATATAATAAAAATATATTCTAAATCTAAGCAAAAAAAAATCTGATCTATATTAAAAAAAAAAAAGTTTTGCCTTTACACTTAAAAAACATTAAGAAGGCTAAGGCTACTCTTTACACATCATGAACTCTCTTAATGTCAATGTAACCTCCTGTCCCTAGTAAACATTGGTAAATCTGTTCACAGATGTGGAAATTACTTTCCTGTTTTGTGCACTTAACAACATAACAATATAGTTTCCCTACAATAAATGGCACCTTTTTATGCATTTACAATGTTGACACTTTGTGTAAAATGCTGTATAATCCACCAATTCCAGGAAAATTGAGATAATGGTTTGCTGTGAGTGCGAAGGTATATTGTTACAGTTTAATTACCATATGATATACTTTATTAATTTACTTTAACAATCACTGCATCACAGCACATATTCGAACAAAACTGTGATCACATGCTATTTATTCACTACCAGACACATTTTTTAAAACTAAAAACAACCTTTTATTAACCGCTTTACAGCTGCCCTATAGCAGAAATACTGCTACAGGGGTGCACAAAATCACGTATATATACATGATTTGCATTCCCAGGTAAGGAGAACGCGCGAGCCGCAGGCTCGCCCTACCCGTGCTGCCATTTGCGGCCTCAGCTGTCAATCACTGGGTCCCAGCCAGTGATCACTAGCCAGAACCCGGTGATTACTGAATATTACCGACAGGGGAGAGAACTATATGTAAACAATACAGTTCTCTCCCCTGTCAGCTCCAGCACACTGCTTTGTATGGCTCTCATACAAAGCAGTGTGCTTAAAGTGGAAAGCACAGACACAGCCCCCATAGCGAAACACACACAGCACACAGTTAACCCTTTGATCATCCCAGATGTTAACCCCTTCCTGTCCAGTGCCATTAGTACAGATTCAATGCTTCTTGTTAGCACTGATCACTGTATTGGTGTCATTGGGGATGTCAGTGACACCAAGTCAGTTCCCCCCATGTCAGAATGCCTGCCGCAGTCCCACAGTCCTGCTATAAGTCACTGATCGCCACCATTACTAGTAAAAAAAAAAATCCAGTATATATAGCGCCTTTTGTAAACGTTATAACTTTCACGTAAACCAATTAATTTACACGTATTGGGATTTTTTTTTTAGCAAAGACATGGAGAAGAATACATTTTGCCCTAAATTTATGACAAAATTAGATTTTAAAATTTTTTTTACTGGACATGTTTAATAACAAAATGTCAAAAATATTGTTTTTTTTCTCAAAATGTAGTCTTTTTTGTTTATAGTGCAAAAAATTTAAAACACACAGGCGATCAAATACCACCGAAAGAAAGCTCTATTTGTGGGAAAAAAAGAACCAAATTTCATTTGGGTGCATCGCTGCATGACCGCGCAATTGTCAGTTAAAGTAATGCAGCACCGTAACGCAAAAAATGGCCTGGTCAGGAAGGGGGGTAAATCCACTGGAGGGCAAGTAGTTAAATATAATAAAACATACCCACATTTTTCCAAAGCCATACAGACATTTCCCTATTCCTTATGTATTTATAAATGCACTATTAAGTTACATTGGATCCTTCATATAAAATAAATAGGTAGCTATTTTAACAATATTACTCCAATACATTAAAAGCATATAAAAGTTTAAATTATACAGTTACAGCTTTATCCTAAGCATTCGGTTTAAACGTGAGGCCGGAATGTTGACACCACAATTCCCTATTGTGGGAAGGCTTGTGCAGTGGGCCAAGTCTGGTATTCCTAAGGTAGCTACCTCTTTATATTACATAAAGCAGTGGTTCTCAACCTGTGGGTCGCGACCCCTTTGGTTGTCGAACGACCCTTTCACAGGGGTCCCCTAAGACCATCAGAAAACACATATTTCCGATGTGTAAAGAGCAGCTACTGTGTAGAAAGCAGCTGCTGTGTTGAAAGCAGCTACTCTGTTAAAAGCAGCTACTGTGTTGAAAGCAGCAGTATTGGAGGTAAAACGACACTCATGAATTATAATTACTGGGTAAATAATTTTATGGTTGGGGGGTCACCACAACATGAGGAACTGTATTAAAGGGTCACGGCATTAGGAAGGTTGAGAACCACTGACATAAAGGGTCTGATAAAATTCAGTCTTGCCTTTATAATATAGAGGAAGAAGGAAAAGTCTATATAATTCAAATTTTCTATTATTGATTATTCTAAATGCAAAAAAAATTACACTAGATTCCTATAATGTAAAGACAAGGTAAAACGTTGATATCACTAACTTACCCTGATTCAAGGCCAAAGCTGGTGCATATACTACTACTCCAGTGTAGAGGATCTGTAAAAGATAATTACAAAACAGAGTAAGAAGGGTCTACCTGCTATCATGAAATTTACTGAAAGAGTTAAATATGCACAGTAATAAAATGTTAACTTTACTTTTGCTGAGAAAAAAAATACATTCCCCTCTGTTTGATCTTTGTACGTTGCAAGGATTTTAGCAAACTTTGCTGCAGATTCCTACCTTTTTTACCTTGTTGCCAAAAAATTTTGTTTGTCTCACTGTGTGTTTTCCAGACTATTCTAATCACCTAGTACAGGGATCTCCAAACTTTCTAAACAAAGGGCCAGTTTACTGTCCTTAAGAATTTAGGGGGGCAGACTAGGGTCAGTGGGAGTAATAGTGCCTCACTGGAAGGAATTATGCCCCATTGTTGGTGCCAGTGGGAGGAATTGTGCCCTTTCTTTGTTGTCAGTGGGAGGAATAGTGCCTCATTATTGGTTTCCGTGGGAGTAATATTGGCCCATCGTTGGTATCACTGGAAGGAATTATGCCCCATTGTTGGTGTCAGTGGGAGGAATACTGACCCAGTGTTAGTATCAGCAACAGAAATTATGCCCCATTTCTGGTGTCAGTGGATAGAATAGTGCCCCAAGGGCCAAATAAAGACAAGCAAAGGGCCACATTCGGCCCCCGGGTTGCACTTTGGTGACCACTGACCTAGTATACTCTCAGTGTACTAAAGATGAAAGTTGCCATGTCTGTATCCCTTTAGCAGTACCTCACCAAAAATAAAATTGGAGAGGATACCAAATATTTTACTTTTATAATAGTGCAGACATATGAGAAAATCAGTGAGCCAATCAAGCAGGAAATTAGAATTCTGGGGCATTCTGTACTTAAAGTGTCACTAAACCCAGGACCCTGCATTCACTATACCTGGTCTCCCACAGTGCACACAACATGGAAATTCAATTATTTTAGTAAATATAAACTGCTAAATACCTTTTCTCATTAGCAGTTAGAGCAGTCTCGTGATTTCAGCAGAGTACTGGTTAAAGGTTGTAGGAGGAGTTTTCTTTCTGCTCTAGGAGGATGCAAAACCCCTGACCTCATTTCTGGACAGTACTGATTGGCCCTGTGCTGATCACATGCGCACTCTCCCAAGAAAAAAAAACACTCTCTTGCAATACACACCAAACTGAGCATGAGTTACTCCACACATATTTCTTATCAGGAGAAAAGAGGGGGACACTGGAAGAAGAGGAGGATCAGAGAAGACAGGATAAAACAGTGTTTTTTACACAGTGCAGATGATTAACTCCTTAGGTTCCACAGTAAGTATAACAAGCATGCTTTACTGTATATACAGACTGATTTTACGGTTGTGGGTTTAGTAACACTTTAAAGTTGCTAATTTTATTTTGAACTCCAACAGCATACAGAACCCTTCCAGGTTGCCACTGAATTTTTGTTAAAGTTTAAAACATAACAGCAGCTGTAGATTGATATGGAATGGTAATTTTATTACATTAAATTACAAAATGAATTGTGAACCAATTTTATATGCTATATTACTTTTTTTTCTAACAAAAGTGGAGTTTTCCTATAAGATTGTGTGCAAACTCTTCAAAAAAAACCAGAAGTTTTTAAAACATATTCTAGAGAATTCAAAAAGATAATCGTTAGAGCTACATTGGGGCGCAGCACTGAAAGTTTCAGTGCTTGCACCCAATTCATGTACCTGACAGGTATAAAAATCTAGCGATGCCCAACACTCCCTCCCAGCCACTGTGCTGTCACAGGCATATGTCCAAGACATTTTGTAGAAGAGGTGAGTGGAGCCTGATGGGTAACTAACAGAATAGCTTATCAGGTCCTCTTTACTTTGATTGACAGCACATGGCAGTGGGTGGATCCATGGCTGCTATTTATTACAATAGCAGTTTTTGAATCCACCCACTACCGTGCACTGCCAATCAAACGTAAAGCGGACCTGATGTAGAACAATTCTTTCAGTTCTCCATCAGACTCCTCCCACCTATTGACAAGTCATTTCCCAAATATGGGCATTGCCATATATGGATCATGGCATCACCACTATCCCAAGCCCCTTAGTTTTCATTTAACTTTCGGATGGGGAATCTGCAGTCCAACAGTTAAAACGGGTAGGGAATACAGGTGAAGAGGCCTGAATTAGCTTTCCACTGTCCACTTTTTCCACTCAGGCAATGCTTTATATTTATTGAAAAAATACAAAGCATTGTCTGAATGGAACCCTTGTTGAGTGGCCAGAATATGGATTAGCTAGTGTTAAGGCTTAGTTTAGGGGTTAGGTTAGTATTCAGCTTGGGTCCTATGTTAGGAGAAGCTAAAAGTTAAGATAGACTTAAGCTGGGCATAAGCGGTCAGTTGAACAAGAAAAAAATTAACAGATACCTCCATGCACACCAGCAAATGGATGGATGTCCCCCTGGGATATTGAATGCTAATAGTGGCTCCCGCTGCTGTCAAAATACAGTGGTACCTCGGTTTAAAAATTTTATGTGTTCTCCGGGACGTTCGTATTGTGAAAAATTCAAAAAGCGGTTTCCCAAAGGAATGCATTGAAAAACACCTCCACACTCGATGCCACGTGCTACCCACAGACTACCCACAGAATCCAGCATGCATGGGGGGCAGTACTATAAACTTCCCAGGTGCAATGCATCCTGGGGAAACTTGCTTCGTATTGCGAAAACAATTTGTAAACCGAGGCATCATTTTCAATGGATTTTAATTTGCAAACCGAAAATTACGTTAACCGAGGCATTCGTAAACCGAGGTACCACTGTACAATGATCTGTGGCTGCAGCCACTGATCAAGACCATTTTTACAGCATGTCCATTCAACAGAAGTTGATCTAATGAATGACATCTGTCAAATAGGAAGAACCACATGCAGACTGACATTCAATCCATCTATGCGCAGCTTTAGACTTAGACATTACAAGATTTTTTTCCAGTGCTTAGGGAATGTCCATCAAACTGAACTTTTTTTGGCTTGCTAATCACTACTGCTCTCTTTAGGGGTTGGGTTTGCTGAACCCCGAATAGGGTCAAGGGTTAAGCGCTAGGGAGGCCAGTGATAACTCAAAGGCTACAGTGATTTTTGGTCTAGTTTTAGGTGTGTAGTGTTGGAGTGTGGAGTAAATATTAGGGGATTGCCTTATAGGATAGGTTAGGTGCTAAACTACATATAAAGTCAAAAGTTCTTTTTTTAATTTAGATTTGTCCCTTTGATGAGAATCCCTGTTTTAGAGATTTTTTTTTGTCCTCTGAAGTCTGAAAATTCCTCCCAAGGGAGGAAAATCCTCTCTTAAAGAGTTGTCACTTAAAATCCAGCAGTAGTCACCGGGACAGACAGAAATTGTGAAGCTCTCAGCAGGAACACAATCAAATTAAGAAAGGAGTTCTAAACACTCTTTAGTCTGTTCAAATTGAAAAGGGAAAAGTTGTGCTTTGGAGCACAACTGCAAATTTTGCACAACACAACTTTGGAGACGATTTACCTCAATTCTTTATTTTATATTTGAGGCCTCGGTGATTACCAAGGGGCAGTTATCAGACCTTTTCATACTGGCCTCAAAATGTTCTTTTATGAAGCTAAACAAACCTAGGATGCGATGATCTGAAAAGTTCCAAAATGCTATAGAACCAGTTTTTATTTTTATTTGTATCAACAGAAAATAGAGCCTTTTGGGAAAAGTCTCCCTTCTGATAGATCCTAATAAAGTCAGTACTGCACGAGAACATTATGTACCACCAACATGTTCTATTGGAGTCCTGTTTTGTTTAAGAAGTGTGCCTTCTCATGTAGGAAAGTAGGATTCTGATGATAGAATGTTATTGCTTACTCTTCTATGCCTTTTTGATCAGATGTCCCATACCTGTCCTCTAAAAGTATCAGCTGAAAACACGACCCCTACATGTCTAGTTTTGAATGGAGCATGGAAGTGTTGAAAACCTCATCAAATATTTATTGCTGCTCCTCTCTGTTGGCCCAGGTGATCAGTATTCCTGGGACAGAAAGTAATTTGAAATGCACAATTTTAGTTGTCACCAAAACAGGAGCTGAGGAGAAATCTTCAAATGGGATAAAAGTAAAAGTAAATCTCCACAATATGATGAAAATTATCAACCTGACCAAGGTTCCATACTCAAAAATACATCTCTGGATGTATATATGCTTTATTTAAGGTAGATAAGCAAGGAAAATAACTGGCATTTTAGGAAAAAGGAAAGAATCACATCAACTATATCTTTCAAAATGATGAGGCATGGATACAAGACTACATTAAAGCACAACCTTTGAGTTCAGCCGGCCATAGATGGTTCAAATTTCAGCCAGTTCAGCAGGGACCGGCCAGGATTCGAACCATGTATGGGCAGGCTGAATGTACCCAAGTTGATCGATCGATCAACTTGGGTACAACCAGCCTGTCAGATTTTACATGCAAATATTGCTAGTGGCTATTACAGCCGCTAGCAGTAATTACTGTCTTTTTCCGGCAGGGACAGCTTCCCCGCCCCCCTGCCGGGAGAACACAATGGCTCCAGGATTCCCCCACCAATACTGACTGACATCAATACTGATGGAGGGATTCCTCCATCAATACTGACTGTGTTGATGGGGGAATCTAGTGATTTTCTTTCCTGCAACTCGTGAATAACTTCAGTTATTTTTTTAGAACTTGTATTTGTGGTTACTGTGAACCTATTTTTATAACTTGTGGATTCAGAATTGTATTGTTTCCATTAAGCATTACTTTCTCTGATAGTGTTCCCTTCAATATATGAGAATCTTACCGTTTGTAAAATATACATAATAGTAGCAAAATAACGGACAGCTCTGCTAAACCGAAATTCCAGGTACTGAAGGAAACAAAAATATCTTATGTTAGATTACTGTGAATAAATACATAACTTGGAATTGCATACAATGCTGGATCTGAATTCCAGGCTATCCCTATTTCTAAAACTGCCTCCTCCCCCCTCCTAACACCTATGCTGACTAACCTTTATAAGAAGAAAATCTACATGTTTGCCTATTTTCAGGGCACTCCAGTCCAGTTACAAGATCGCCCCTATGTCAGCCAGCAGTGTCTGCATGAGAGAGCACTTGACAATGGCTGGAATGCCTGGGAGTTGTGACATCCCCCATAAACTCCTATGGTCCTTCCAGTGTTGGTGCTCCCTCCTCTCCCCTGAAGCCACTGTTGACTGACACAGGAGAGCCAGATTATGTGACTGGACCAGAGCGGCCTGAAAATAGTTAAGTATATTCATCTTTCAGGTTCGTCAACATAGGTGTTAGGAGGGGGGGGAGGGAACATTTTTAAGATTAGTTAGCTTGGAATTCTACTTTAATGAAAAATATTAGACTATACAAAATCAACAATATAACACATTTAATTTGACATTGGTATTTTATGTCAATTTATGGAATATATTTATACAACAATTCGCTGTGCAAATGCCTTACCCCTGATTCACATATATGTGGTCGTGCGGGCCATGTTTTGCACGGGCACGAGAGCCCATTGATTTGAATGGACTCCCGTGCCCTGTGACATGTAGGGAAGAAGTCCCTACACTTCTTCAGAAAACTCAGACTGCACAGGGAACCTTGGTTCCCAGTATGGTTGCGTTTTCCAGTGCGGGCGGCGTGCTATTAGAACTAATGGCACCCGCCCGCGGGTCCGCATTCCTCTGTGCGGGTGGTGCGGCTGCAAGGATTTTGGTGTAGATCCACAGCTATACCACATATGTGAACCTAGCTTTAAGCGGAGTTCCAGCTAAAAACAAAACATTTAAGTCAGCAGCTACAAAAACTACAGCTGATGACTTTTAAAATACAGACACTTACCTGTTCCTTGGTCCAGCGGTATCCTCACTATGGCTGGTTTCACCAGCCATCTTCTCTCCCTGGCACCAGCATCTTTAGTGTGGGCACCTGGCTGTGACATCTTGCTGCTTCACAGCCCAATGCCCACTGTGCATGCGCGAGAAGCGCTGTACTTTGTGAATGGCCCCGTAGTCTTCTGGGACCTATCATGTGTCCCAGAAGACTACTGGAAGAGAGGGGGGGGAGGACAACATCTTCCAATTGCCTAAGCAATTGCAGTGGAAGTGGGAGCGGGTACCTGTCAAATTCGGGTACCCGCTCCCCAAAGGTGCCAATCCTTAATGGGGATCGGGGGGCAAAGGCTTAAAGCAGAACTTCCCCTTTTGAGTGGAGCTCCGCTTTAAGCATTCCCACAGCCATCATGCCACAAATAATCTCTATATTGTGTTTAATGTGTTTGTTTCCTAAGATCGTCAGCTACACCTTGTGGCCATAATGCAGCATTTTCCTGATTGAGGCATTTCAGAAAAGTACCACATTGTGGCCACTAGATGGAGTTGACTATTATGAGAAATAAACATTTTAGACACAATACAGTATTTATATGTGGTAGATGTGCAAATGCTTCAGGCATTCGCACTGTGAATTTTTTTATACATAAACTTTATGTAGAAATAGTTAGCAAGGAATAATGAGCACTTGTGCACTTTGTAAAAGAGAATTTAATTACAGTAAAAACCTGTGTCAGTAAACGTTTACTGTAAGTAAATGTTCTTTGCAAAGTTATTTTCCAGCAGCATTTGCATTTCCATATAATTACCAGGTCAAATGTAGGTCAGATGGAGATCTTTTAACCACTTCCCGTCCACCTGGTGCATATATATGGCCTCTCCGCATGTGCGATTTAACGTCGAGTGGCTGCGTATATGCATCTCTAGGTAAACACCTTTCTGTGCTGAGAGCACACTCCTTACATGCTCCCAGCACAGTAACAAGCTCCAATGCATACTAGCAATCGGTCGCTTTCTGATCATGTGACTGCTGTGACTGCCAATCACAGTAGTCACATGATTGGAATTCCTGCCTTCCTCTCCCTGTATTTAGATCCTGTTAAAGGGTCGGGAGGCAGTGGCGGGAAGGGGTTAATCATAATTAACTTGCTTGTAGCAAAGCAATAATCTAATGTCAAGGTAAGGTCAGGTCAATTTGCATATGTTATATTCTGTAAACATGGATGTCTAGATAATGAAACTAATAACTAAAATAATATTAATCCTAAAAATACATTTCAAAAGATCACATTTGTTGTAAAGGAAACATTCAGAGAAAATATGAAGGCTGCCATTGGTTCCATAAAAATACAAATTTGGTAAAATGCAGCCAAATCATCACCATCTTTGTATAATATTGTGTATAATATATCTTTCTTCTTGTTTTTAAGATTGGATTTAATAAAATGGTGTTTTACACAAATTCCTTTTTTTTTTAATATTTTGGTGCTTGCAAAATCCCTGTTTTCTAAAAAAAATATATGTTTATCCTTGTTCTGAAAATACAAATTTCTTGGCCATCATGAAATTCTACAGGCTTCAAAACTTTCAGTGTCATTGGCCCAAACAAGCATGCACATTGGGAGTTCATACGTCATACATCATTCTGACTCTCTAATCTGCAAGCTTGTTCCTAGTTGATAATTTCGAAACTACTCATCCATAGACAACTAGAATTTAAATTAAAGAAGTATGCTAGGATAGTTCACATGCACCATGTAAGAAAAAATTGGTAGTATTTGTGTAAGATTGTTAAAATGAATAGGGTCTTAATGCTCTAATGTGTAAATGTAATATTTGCTCATCAATGGATCCCATTAGTTTAGTGAGCTTCTAAATAGCTGAGTAACCAAGGGACGGGCTCCACTTTCTGGCCACTTCCACTCTGGTTGCATCTAAATGAACTCAACTGTCTCAACTTCATCAAATAAAGACAATACTTTGTAAGCCACACTAGAAGGTGCCCTAAGGAAACTTAATATGTTGCTTCATTTAGGGTTTATTGTATAGTTTTAGATTTCATTTTGATGAATCATGTTTATTTGCTTGTTACTTACTTCATAAGTGCTAGTAATCCCAGACCTGTAGAATACTGGTACAAAGAGTTCAGCAGAAATTGTGATCACAAAAGTATAGGCAATAAGGAACCAGAGGTAGTGTGCTCCATATCGGACAACTTCTGATGGAGCCCCCAGAACGGTAATTGCAGACATAAAACTAGCAGTTAGTGATAGAGCCACAGGTCCACAGGTCATCTGTCTCCCACCGACCAAGAATTCATTGGATGTCTTTTTTCTCCTTTCTTTAATTGCAAAGAAGACTCCAATGCTTGCCGAAACAACTAAGAGGGCACCAAACACAACATAGTCCCACACGGAAAAGTTACTGATATAAGGTTTTTCAAACATCGTCATCTTGTCTGCCTTGTTGCTTTCTTTTCCAGTTATTTAAATATGTACAATTTCTATATTGCATCCATTTAGTAAGCACAGATTTCAATCAATATAAGCTGGCAGCATAAGGGGACTGGTAGATATTGTATATTGTGTATACAGCCGTAGCGGCCCCAAAGTGCAAAAAGATTTATCGAGATGCTATCAGACTATAAATCGTGTCTTCACAAGTTCTCGGGTGAGACCTATGGCTGACAACTGGCCAATAGTATTGCTTGATTGTTTTACAACAGTCTTCTATCTTTCACTTTTTTATTTAGTTAAATATTACTCAGATCTGTAGATATTATCAGTTCAGCACCAAGAACTAAGGTTTCAGAAAACCTGATATGTAGCTATAGTTAGTTTGAAACAAATATATATTAGTTTTGCTCAGCTGTAGAATTGTGAGATACTGATTATACATCCTTTGTTAACCCTTAATAATAACAGTATAAAGTAGATTTTTCATTATAGAGTAGCTAATAATTGACCTCCACTGTCTAGATCAACCTTTCCCAGACAGTATTTTGTGAAACTCTGGGGTTCCCCCAGAGATTGCTAAGGGTTTCATGAGCAATGTAACCTAACATTCCCTCCAATTGCTAACAGATTAATGGGTCATTACTTTCACTGTAGAAGATCACCTATTCTAATGACCACCAATGTAAATGTCTTTTCCTCTGACCTCTAGTGTAAGGAGGCACATTTACAGTCTATGGGCCACCAATGTATAGGGGCACTTTTATGTGCACCACCACCAAATAGAGGCACTTTTATGTGGACCACCAATGTATAGTGGCTTTTTTATGTATAATCTCTTTTTATTAAAGGTCTTCAGGTTACGGTAAAAGAAATTTTCATTGAGGAAATAACATTACAATAAAAGTACCTTAAAAATAAAAACCAGACAAAAAACACATTGGTATATGTTACACAAAGGCATTAGCTTACTGATCGACAATGCAGTGGTAAAACTTAGGGATTCAAATTCTATAGGGGCACTTTTATGTGCACCACCAACGAAAAGAGGCACTTTTATGTCGACCACCAATTTATAGGGGCACTTTTCCACTGACTTCCAATGTAAAGAGGCACTCCACTGACTACTTATATAAGGGGACATTTTTATACAACGTAACCAATGTACAGAGTAACACCACTGACTACTAATGTGAGGGGCACAAATGGACACTTCAATTTTAGTTTTATTTTTTCTGGTCATTATTATGTGTTTCATTGTATGATTAATAATGTAAGTAAAGCTTTTGTGTAGTAGAAGGTGTTAAAAGAGCATAGGGTCATCATCTCTATGCAAGAGACCACAACCTAGCCTGTTGGAAGCCAGTTAAGCAGAGGAGACTCACACTGAGGATACTGTCTGTTGCCAAGCTCCTAGACCGGCATTCACTGTACAAGACTGGTGAGTGACCGCTTGTTATTTTTTACATTACCGCTGCTAGCAGAGGGAGACTAACTTTCACTTGGGAACACTATACTACTGCATGAAGAATCCTTAATGGGATGATACTTAAGTGCACCACCATAAAGGCTGGGCCTCACCACATAGCCAGCAGAAGGTTGAGAGCAAGGAGTTGATTAACTGCTAACAGCTGTCATGGAGATCATCCACAGAGTTTCCTTATAGCTAGAGACATCCTTTGCAGGTTAAATATTGGGTGCACTTTGGGGACATTCACTAATTGCTACCAGACAGATTAACTGTTTCGTTATTAATTTATCATTCTTGATACTGTTTTATTGCTGATATTATTGTTTGTTTGATGTATTATGTGGTATAACTGCCAAGTGGGAATCACTATAACCTAAGGCTAATAAAAAACTAATAACTGTTAATTCAGTGTGAGTAATAACCCTTTCTCTTGCACAGTTGCTTATCCTTAACCTGTGACAATATACTCTACTTGCAGTTGTGACGGGCGTGGCGTCAGACCCCAACCCTTCTCACCAAACTCCTGACCTAAGGACTAGCCAATCTAAAATTGTCACGTGTGTAACAATGCCACACCCAGCTGCACCCTGCACACCAATTTTCCAGCTAATTGGACCCCAATCGACGTGCCTGCAGCCTGGGAGTGTTTGTTACTGGGTCAGGTTAATTACTTAATTAACCCTTCACACTGCCACCACCTCCGTTTTGTACAGAGAAAGATGAAACTCAACATTACACTAGGATGATTGGTTACTCGTCGGTATACCGCTATCTCCACAGACAGGTTATACAGAGGGTTAAACACTCATAGTAGCGCTCTTTAGTGGCAGGGATTCGTAAGTTACATTCAAGAGCTATAGAAACAGTTCAACACTTTCAGAAAGTAAGATTTATTACTAAAAGGTCATAAGGGTGCGGTAGAAATATTTACAGAAAAAAGATGTACCCTATATATATATATATATATATATACTGTGTATATATATATATATATATATATATATATATATATATACAGAGCACAACAGCACAGCAAACAGATAACAGAATGAAGTTTAGGTAAATAAGTACTTGACCACAAAGATGCCTGGGGTTAAGCAATTTCAAGTCTGAGCTTGAAAAGGATTTCTGGTCTCGACTTCTAGTTTCGTTGGTTCATCGCAGGAGACTTTGCTTTCTCTCTGTCTGCTAGATGTTGAAACGCAGATGGTCCTCACTTCTCTGTTTACACACAAAGCATAACAGCTTCTTTTTCTACCCAAAATCAACTGGTATCTTCCTACAACGGACAAGCCAAGCCTTATTTGGGCAGAGGACTGTTAGGCAGGGGCTCAGCATCATACACTGATTGCATTCCTGAGGGAGGGGGAATGAGGGGATAACATTAAGACTTAACACAGTGAGAGCCGTGCCTGGCTCTACTGTCCACGGCTGCTACACCCCCCCCCCCCCTCAAGTGATAGCATAGTAGTTTAAAAGAAATACCAAAATGCAGAAGTTTGGAGCAAAATGGAGAAACCGCACCTCTCCCTGTGTGCATGATTGTGACAGCAGTCAGCTAGTTTTGGTGTCAATTCCTGGTGTTTTTCCATACATGTGCAGGATAGTTATATTTATGCATGCTTAGGTGTCTGCAGCTGTCTTTTGCCCAACCAGGTGTGTCTGAGAGTACTTAGCTGTTGCCAGAGTAACAGAAGGCCTGTTACATTAAGTGGCTCCTTCAGGGTAAGTGCTACATTTAAAGAAGCGTTGGGCACCATCCTTCATGACTGATGTGGATCTACATTGCTGGATGACGTGATTGATGATTGATTGTTACATCCTAGGGCATTTTATTTTGTAATAAAGAACTGTGTAAAAACTGTGTAAGCGTCTTTATTTATTGTTCCTCTTTTTGGGTGAATTCCTAGTCATTTACTTAGGGGGGACTGGTATCTGGGGCTCCCCTTATTATATTTACCAGACCAGGGATGTGGGAAAGAGGTCCTTATTCTAATCAACACTGAGACAAAGTACTAAGGGGATCAACCCTGACAAGGTACCTCTCCCATGTTAAGGACATGTGGCCTAGTATTATTCAGAAGGGGAGAAGCATGGACGTCTTCCCCTATCTTGGCCTGCCAAGCTCAGATAAGCTTGAGGACCTCAATCTTTTTTTTACTTACTTTATTTGCCTGGGGTTCCACCTTAAAATTCATACCAGACACAACCGGTATGGAATGTGGGGAGAACCCTACTATTTATTTTTTCTGAATGAATAGGGGTACAATGCACCCCATACTCATTTATTCAGGGGATCAGTATCTGGGAGTACCCTTACTGTGAATTGGGCTTCCAATTTCTGATAAGCCCATTGCATGCAGATCCCCACAACCATGGAGCCAGGGTTGTGAGGAAGAGGCCCTTGTCCTCATCAACATGGGGCCAAGTGCTTTGCCATGGGACCCCTCCCCCCACGGCAAGGTACCCCCACCCCATGCCGAGTGCATGTGGTCTAATATGATTCGAGAAGGTGGGGGCGCATGCTTGCCGCCCCCCCTTTACTGGCCACCCAGGCTGCATGCCTGGATAAGGGTCTCGTATGAATTTTAAGGGGACCTCATACTGTTTTTTTTTTTACTATCCCTGCTGTTTGTTTTCATTCACTTGTCAGTCTGGAATCCTGGCTGACAGCTGAATGTGCCAGGCTGGGATAAGTCACAGGTTGTTAGGAAGCTGGCGGGTGCCAGCTCCCTAACAACCAGGAGTATAGTACCACTAAATGTTTCACTTCACACTGCAGCTATAGATTCCTTTGGCAAAACATTAATTTGGCTGTTTGCACAGGATTCTACATAGATAGTATACAGTGCAGAGGTTCCCCTCATACAATTTCCACTGCTGGTTGAATGTTCTTGGCATATAGTGTTAGGCTATTTTCTCTACTGGTGAATGGTCAAATGTTAGACTGCTGCTTTTGCCCAGCAAAAGGCAACAAGGAAGCTATTACACACATATTAAAAACATAATATTTCTTATACTTACACGAATGTTCAGACATTCGCAAAGCTAAATGTTATAAATGGAGCCCTTAAAGTGGTTGGAAAGGCTAAAGGTTTTTTTATCCTAATGCATTCTTTGCATTTAGGTAAGAAAGCTATTACGTACAGCTCCCCTTAAATACTTACCTAAGCTTGATCTTGATCCAGCACTGTGCTCAAGAGTAGCAGCATTGCTCACTCTCTCCCTCCTCATTAAAGTCCTCTGATAGCAGAGGAAGCCAGTGGCTTATGCTGCTGTCAATTAAATCCAGTAATGGGGGGGGGGGGGGGCTGAGCTGCACTGTCTGTGTCTATAAACAGGATGTTTCCAACTTACAAACCAACCTCAATGCACTGTTTAATTGGCAACTATGTAGCAAATGAGGTTTAATGTTGATAAATGTAAGGTTATGTACTTGGAGGCTAAGAATATGCATGTATCATACATACTGGGGGGGGGGGGTACAACTGGGGGAATCAATAGTGGAGAAGGATCTGGGAGTTCTGGTAGATCACAAGCTTCATAATGGCATGCAATGCCAAGCTGCAATCTTTAAAGCAAGCAAAATCCTCTCTTGTATTAAAAGAGGTATAGACTCCAGAGAGAGGGATATCATATTACCCCGGTACAAATCATTAGTAATACCTCATCTGGAATATGCAGTTCAGTTTTGGGCACCAATTCACAAAAAGAACATTGGGGAACTGGAGAAAGTACAGAGAAGGGCAACCAAACTGATAAGAGGCATGGAGGAGATCAGCTATGAGGACAGATTAAAGAAACTGAATGTATTCTCTCATGAGAAGAGGAGATTAAGGGGGGATATGATCAACATGTATAAATACATCAGTGGTTCATATAGTAAACTCGGTGTAGAGCTATTCACTTTAAGGTAATCATAGAGGATAAGGGGGCACTCTTTACTTCTGCAGGAAAATAAATTTAATCTCCAAATATGGAAAGGTTTCTTCTCAATAAGAGCTGTGAAAATACGTAATAGACTCCCTCAAGATCTGGTTCTGGGCAGCCCAGTAGATTGCTTTAAAAACAAGTCCTGGATTATTTTTTAGATACACAGAATATAACTGGATACTAACATTTATAGGTAAAGTTGATCCAGGGAATATCCATTTGCCTCTCAGGGGATCAGGAAGGAATTTTTTTCCCCTGCAGGAGCAAATTGGATCATGCTTTGCTGAGTTTTTTGCCTTCCTCTGGATCAACTGTGGGTATAGGATTGTGTATATAGGATTGTATATTTTTTTCCCCCTTTTTATTGGCTGAATTAGATGGACTTGTGTCTTTCTTAAACCAGACTAACTATGACGAACTAAGACTATGTAAGACTATAAACAAATTAGATGCGTCTCAAGATTGACCTCGCATGAGTGTCCCCATAGCAAGGGGATTGCTAGGGGGGTACTCAGAATGCAGGAGGAGCCTGGAGCTGAATCGGCAGACTCCAGAATAGTAGGATTGGTGCTGCTCTGTGAAACCATTGCCCAAAGAATTTAAGTATAACATGTTTTAAAAACAAAAAAAGAACTTTTAAAGTTCACAGAGATTATGAGAACAGAATATATGTAATACCAAAGTGGCAGAGTGGAGAGGGAATTTTTTTTACACACAGATTGCTTCCTTTCCTTAATCCAATATAAGAGATACATCAACAATGGCAGCTGAGTTTACCGAAAAAAGGCAACACAACACATTTAAACAAATGTCAAATCTATTAATTTTCTTTGCATGTACTGCAGCTTTTGAAGAAAAAAAATATAAATAGCTATTTCACATGATCTATAAATGTAGTTTTTTGGGGTTGGGGGACATTACATAGTCAAAACCCAGAATGGTAGTTTGGCAACTTGGATTTTTCATAGATGGGTAAATGAAGCTCAGCCACATGTGTGTTCAGCCATGCTTAGCCTTGCATTGTTAAACCAGCAGAATTACTCAATTGCAAAATTACAATTTATAGCTGTGATAAATTTGGTAGAATACAGTTTCAATTTAAAATTGTACTTATGCGTTAAATAGTATAAAAAAAAATTTGAATAGAACATTGTTCTTCAGAAGAGTATTTAGATGACTTACCTCATAAGTACTAGTGATTCCCGACCGGTAAAAGACAGGGACAAAGAGCTCTGCTGTAAACAAGACCACAAAACTGTAGGCTATACAAAACAATACAAAGGAGGCTCCAAAACGGTAAACCTCTGCAGGAGCCCCTAAAATTGTCACAGCAGACATAAAGCTGGCAGTTAGAGACAGAGCCACTGGTCCACATGTCATCTGCTTACCACCAACAAGAAAATCTGCAGAAGTTGTCTTTTTTCTCTCTTTTATGGCAAAAAATACACCAATGCCCGCAGATATGAAAAAAAGGCCTGCAAATACAGCATAGTCCCCAGCAGCAAATGTAATAATTTTAGGAATAAGAAATTTAGTCATTGTGCTTTAAAAAATATGGTTAAAAAAGTAAAAAAGAAAATCTTGTGAAAATCTTTCAAGTTTGTACTTTTGCTCAAAGAAGGGAGAACATATTTTTCACTGGCATTAAAGAGGGCAGAGGACACTTGGTGCCTTTTATGCAGTTTTTTTTGGTTGAGTTAACCATTACTTTGAAAAATGTTACTCAGCAATTCTGCCACCTTCACCACACACAGACCCTGTTCTATGGATACTCTAGTGACAAAAATGGTGCATTGGTTTAAGTATCATTAGTTACTGTATATAGCTTACATTGTATTGTTATAACAGTTGCCTATCGGGCATTTCACCCCCTTCCTGCCCAGGCCAATTTTCAGCTTTCAGAACTGTCACACTTTGAAGGACATTTGCGCGGTCATGCAACACTGTACCCATATGACACAAATAGAGCTTTCTTTTTAATCGTCGCTGTGCTATAAACAAAAAAATAGTTTTTCTTTGTTTCTATTATAAAATTTTGTAAACAGGTAATTTTTCTCCTTCACTGATGTGTGTTGATGAGGCTGCACTGATAGACAGCACTAATGGGCATTGATGAGGTGGCATGGATAGGCAGCACTGATAGGCGGCATTGATGGGCAGCACTGATAGGCGGCACTGCTGGGCACTGATGGGTGGCACTGCTGGGCAGCACTGATGGGTGGCACTGCTGGGCACAGGTGGGTGGAACTGATGGGCACAGGTGGGTGACACTGATGGGTACAGGTGGGCGGCACTGCTGGGCACTGATCATCAGGACAGCATGACAGCATGAGGAAAGTAAAACAGATAACCAGAAACTGTATTTACCTGGTGATCTCCTGTGTCATTGGACACAGCTGATCACGTGGTAAAAGGCCGCTGTGATTGGCCGTTTACCATATCATATGATCAGCAGTGTCTGTAGGACAAAGTGATCACCGGCGGCGCCAGGTGCACACTGCTGGGGGCATGTTCTGGAATGGCATCCATGGACCCCGTCCCAGAACTAGACAACTGCTCTGTAGCACCGCCGGTGATCACTGTGTCCTACAACCACTTTAATCTCTTCCCTACTGCGCTATAGCAGAAAGACATTAAAGTGGTTGTAAACTTCAAACATGAAATATGAACAAAGCATAATCCTCTAAAGTGTCTCAATCTAGAGCACTAAGTGCTAAGTCATTTCTGTCTGCTGCCTCTTTCCTCATCTGTTATTAACATGAGTCACTCCTGACTAGTTTTCCTGACACCAAGAGAAAAAAGGTGATGGGGAGTGAGTTCCAGCACACAGTCTGTGATCGACAGCTTCAGCCCTGTTCCTGTGTGACGGGAGGTGTGTCCCTTCCCTTCAATCACCTCCCAAAGCTCTCCTCAATGAGGTCTGCAGAGTGTATCTTCAGCTCCTTACCTCCTGCTTTCTGAAAGCACAGACAAGCTGTATAAACTCTGTACTTTGATTGGCTGTAGAGAAGAGAGTACCACAGATAAACAGGTACAACTTATGTAGGGGGATTGGTATCATCCCTCTGTATCACCTAAGGCCAGCTACTTCACTGGGTGTATGTGATGGTTTGCAACCACTTTATATGCAAACAATTCTTTTAGTTGGGGTCAGTGGGGGTTGACAGCACAGATGAGCTTAAGGTTCATCCCGAACACAGACCAAACCTTGGCTGTTCAGGTGTTCACCGGGAGCTGAACGTCAGGTTTAATAGCGGTATTACTACTACTGTTATACATGCCACCTTCCAGATATCAATGATTGTTAAGCACGCTGACAGGTGCCCCCCTCCCCCTATTCATGGTCTGCCAGGATTCACTCGTATTAGGATATGGTATGGATGTTGATGGGGGAGCATGTTATTTTTTTTTTTTGTCTTTTTGCCTGGGGTTCCCTTTTAGAATCCTATCAGATCCAAAGGTCTGGTATTGATTTTGCAGGGGACTCATTTAATTTTTTTGTGTGTGGAGTTCCCTCTAAAATCCTTACCAGATCCAAAGAGTTTGGTACTAAGCGTTTTGTTGGGAGGGGAAACCACATGTAATTTTTTTAAACAGAAGTTAAATAAATAAAGCTGTTAATTCACTTTACAAGATTCCTTTATTTTTTAAATAATGCAATGGGGACCCCTAGAAAAATATATACCAGACCCTCATGCTCATTGATAACGGTCTGGTATGTATTTTGATGGGGGTCCCAACTGCATTATTTACAAAATAAAGGAATCTTGCAGCGAAATGTGAATGAACTGCATTTTAAATGGCTTTTTATTTAGTTAATGTCAGATGTGACACTTCTCAGATTTAGGAGGCAGATTTGGGGGATCCATAAGCAGGTTTTTTTTAAGGAATAGGCATATTTAATGTTACACTCTCAGCTTTAGGGCTCATGTACACTGCAGCTGATAAACTCACGTTTAGGAGCTGTTCAGAGTTTTTTTCAGCAGCCCCTGAACTCACCCTAATGTTTTCCTACGTGTCCATGTACACATCTTCGTTTTTAGTCGTTTACCAGCAGTTGAGTTTACAGTCGTTTTTTTGAACACAACAAACTTGCGTTCAGATGTCAATGTTATCAGCGTTTCAGCGCAAAACGCTTGTAAACACGCCAGAAATTATCGGCCCCTGAGGGGGTAGTGCAACATCCGTATACTCAAGAACAACAGTAATCTAATGCAGTTCAATACAACATTGAAAAAAAGACATATAAGTGGGACAGAACATTATTACATTTCTCTCTGCAAAACGGTATTTTCTTAATTTGTTGTTTCGTATTGGTACATATCCCCCAGGGTAGTGCCTAGTCCCCTGTGCAGTCTTTTATTCCCAATTTCTTGTCTATTAACCTTAAAATTGGAGAAATTGATTCTTGTGTGATTCACATGCGA
Source organism: Staurois parvus (assembly GCF_062004578.1). NCBI lineage: Eukaryota > Metazoa > Chordata > Amphibia > Anura > Ranidae > Staurois > Staurois parvus. Next base: position 2,041,437 of record NW_028318614.1, on the reverse strand, counting down.
TCTGGGTGCAGTGCAATTTCAGCCCATTCATTTGAATGAGCTGAACCAGCCAGATCGCATCACAAGTGGTGCATGCACCACTTTAAAAAATGTACAGCAACTGGATCACATGGTATTAGTATACCAAGTGATATGATGCAGGCAAACACACTGCATTTGCGACCTACATTTGGGGTGTCATTAAGTTAACATACCTGCTGCAGGTTGCAAATGCAGTGCTTTTTGGACACAACCCATTCTGGTGTGATTTTGTTTATATCCGGGTCCCACCAAATCTTTGACAGCTGGAAATATGAATTTATATTAGAAGGAGAGAGGATTTGTATTTTTAGGATCTGTAGTTGGGAGGGGATTTGGGTGGGACGATTTGTCATAGAGCTGGGGAGAGGACTTGTGCTGGCATGGGGGATTTGGGAAGAAGAGGATTTGTGCTGGGAAGGGTGGGGGGGGAGAAGATTTGACCCAGAATGGGGACGGGGAATTGTGCTGGAAGGGAGGACTTGGGGGAGAGAATCTGTGCTAGAAATGGGGAGAGGATTATTTCTGGGAGGGGGATTTGGGGAGGGATATTCCTGGAGGGTTTTGAAGAGGTGGAAGAAGCGTTTATGCTAGGATTGAAGGGTGGGATAGCTTCATGCTGGAATTTGGAGAGGATTTTTGCTGGGAGGGGGATTTGGGGATGGGGGTGGGATTTTTTCTGGAGGGTTTTGAAGAGATGGAAGAAGGGTTTGTGCTGGGATTGAAGGGTGGGATAGCTTCATTCTAGAAGTGGGGAGAGGATTTTTGCTGAGAGGGGATTTGGGGGTGGGGTATTTGTGCTGGGATGAGTAATAGTGTTGGGATTTCGGGGGTGGAAGAAGATTTGTGCTGGGAAGGGGGATTGGGGGGAGATGATTTGTGCTAGAAGTGGAGAAAAGATTTACGCTGGGAGGAGGAGGATCTGTGCTAGAAGAGAGATTTGGTGGATTTGTTCTTAAGTTAGGGGGATTTTTGGTGGGAGAAGACATTTAGGAGGATGTGTTGTGCTGAGAAGGAGGATTTGGGGGGAAAGAAGATTTTTCTGGGGGGATTTGGAAAGAGGGTGTTGGTTGGGAGATGATTCATACTAGAATGGGGGGTTGTGCTGGGATGGATGATGGGGGTGGAAGAGAATTAATTCTGAGAGGGGTAGTAGGAGAAGGAGGATTTGTGCTATGAGGGGGAATTGCATGGGAGGATTTGCTATGGGAGGAGAAGAGAGGGTTTGTATGGGGGGAGGGGGAGTGTGAAAATGAGTGCAGGATTATTTTTTTGAGGGAAAGGCGTGTGATTTTTTTTTTTGCTGAAACTGTAACATAAGGGAGAGTGTTTGGGGGGGGGGGGGATTTTGCCCTCTCCTTACCCTTACACTGTGTGTTACACACCTCTGACTCCTACACTCTTTTTGTTTTGTACTCCTGACGTATACTATGCATTACACACTCCTGCCCCTTGCACTCTATGCATAACACACCTGTCCCCTGCATTCTGAGCATACCACTCCTGTGCCCTGCATTCTGTGCATAACACTCCTGACCCCTGCATTCTGTGGATAACACTCCTGTCCTCTATATTCTGTGCATTACATATTCCTGACCCCTGCATTCTGTGCATAACACTCCTGTCCTCTATATTCTGTGCATTACATAGTCCTGACCCCTGCATTCTGTGCATAACACTCCTGTCCCCTGCATCCTGTGCTCCTGGATCCTGCTCTCTCATGTACTCCTAAACCCAGCACTGTCTACAGCTCTCTTTGCATTACATACTCCTTGAACACACCCCGGACCCCTGCAGGCCGCATTATGTATCCTAAGCCCAACACTGACTACAGCACTCTTCATCCCCTGTGTTCTGCCTTACACACTCCTGCATTATATATGTACACAATACTGTACATTATATACTTCTCACCAAAGTGCTCATTGTCTCAACAGTTGCTGGTTGCTATGCAGTCCCTGACTATTTTAATGACGTTCTGCTTCAAGGTAGGCTCAGACAAAGAAAACAAAGCATATTGTTTAGGTACAAGGAAGCCTGGGTTTTGTGTAACCACTTCCCTTAAGCCACTCTCACTGTTAAGAGTTTGGCCACACATGTGTCGCAGATCACTTTCATCCTTGAGTGTCCCTCATTCTGAAGTTCAAAAGTTGGGAGGTATGTGCACATCACTGTGTGTCTGCACCACAATTTGAGCAGATATGTCAAACTAGGGAAACATTTTACTGGTCTCTAGTGTGGTGTAAAGGGTTGCCACCTTATCCCTTTAAACCCGAACACATATTGATTATACAGGTTCTGAGACTAATTTAATGCAGATAAGGCATTAGGTGAGTTTAATTACTACCTTAATCAGCCACAGAACCTGTATAATTAATATGTGTTCGGTTTTAAAAGGATGAGTTGGCAACTCTAGTGGTGTATTGGATTATGCTCATATTATGTCCTGCTACAGGTGTTTATGACAGTGAGAACGTGCAAGCATACGTGAGCTTTGTTCTACTACTAAGAACAGCAGGATAGATCCAACAATGGCAAAACACTTTTACCTAAGTTGCATCAGTATTGAGAAACTGAGGGTCACTGTTCTAATGTTAATTTTAAGATACAGGAGGAGAGGAAAGGAAGGGAGCACACATTCCTGTAAAAACTGAATACATTGCGTACTGTGACAGTGCTAGGACCTTCTATGGTGTGAGTATAGGGACAATGCACAGAGGATTTATATTAGTGCAGAGTACTGTTTGTGAATGGAGAAGACAGTTTTGTCAGTGTTCTTCAAGTTTTGTAATCCTAGATCAGAGCCTGCAGCTTTAAGGCTTCAAACTGTCTTGGGTGGGAGGAAATCCTTCAATCCTGTGTCCAGGTCTTGCTGGAGAACTGCAGGCCATATTGTAGTAGCAACTTTGGGAATTTCAGGTAAAACTCTGGACATGAACTTGAGGAAAACAAGCTTTATTAACCTAGCCAGACTAACGTCTACAAAGCAAAGTGTCTTCAAAAGCATCTTACATGGTGTATATACCAACTATTACATCACAATGCATATAGTTCCTCTTCACTTGTACTTTTGAAATACATTCTAAGCAGTATACAGGATATAATCTTTGTTTTTTTTACATTTAGCTAACTGAAAGTAAGATTGTCATCTGTTAGACTAAAACAGACTGTTCCATGGGAAATAAGGAGAGAAAGCGAGCTGATGGCTTGGTTCTGCAAACTGATGCTTTAGAAACCTTAAAGATTAAAGGGGAACTCTGCAATATTTGGGTGCTGCCACAATGTGAGTGCACAGGTGTGCAGATTTGTTAAAAGTCAGGCCTGACCATAGTTTAGGGCTCACATTTGAAGACAGAGCCTTGTCAGGAGAGAGCTGTGCACCTTTGTTTGACTTTGGAGATAGGTGTATGTTCCAGCTATGAGAGGTAAACTACAGGAGACAGTATTTCATGTGGGATAGATTGTATTACCACAGGACTTGGAGAATTGGGACAGCTGACTGAGTCTGCTGGACTGGGACAGCTGAGGCATCTAGCGAGTCCAGGGGACTGGAAGGGGTCTGTAAGTCTCAGAAGAGTGAGAGAGAGCCCAGGGTTCTAGGAGAACCTTATCTAGATGCCGGGAGTGGGCCTGGGTAGGGAGGTGCTGCATATAACAAAGGCTTACAGGGTTGTCAGTTTCTAAAAATAAGTGATTTTTTACAGCTGTCAGTAAATGTCCATTAGAGAAATTTTATGTCAGTAAAAATGAATCGTTTTTTGTTAGGCAGGTCAGTGTTGGCTTGGCAAGTGTAAGAAAGAACCTCTTGACAGCTTGGTGCAGCACCAGTAGCAACATATCTAGGCAGCATTGAAGCCAGTTGGGATTATTTGTACATAGAGGCAGGCTGGAGCCAGCGTTGGAAGGAGCAGACGGCTGCATTTGCCAATCCTACTTCTCTAGTTCTGGTTGCGGAATAATCTTAAAGCGGAGTTCCATCCAAATGTGGAGCTCCGCCTATCTGTCTCCTCCCCCCCTTCGCTGCCACATTTGGCACTTTTTGGGGGGGAGCGGGTATCTGGTTTTGACAGGTACCCGCTCCAACTTCTGACTCCGTTTGCCGCGGCTGTTTGTTGCATGAATATTTGCAAAATCAGATGTTAGGTTGTTAGCAAAATCAGATGTTAGGTTGTTAGCAAAATCAGATGTTAGATTCACAGCTGTGTGTTGCATGAATGTTAGCAAAATCACGCACTTTCCAGCAATGCACAACAATGCACATCCTTTTTTACAGGTGTACACAGGTGTCATTAATTCTTTGTGGCACTCCTAAGCACCTTGCTAATGAAGTACAATGCGTTTTTTTGTAGTACAATTTTTTTTAAAAAGGACTGCGCTTTTTTTGTGTGATTTTTCATGTGTAGGCAGCCCATTGAATTGAGGGGATGAAATAAACGGAATGCGTGAAATTTCCAAAATGCACATATACTGTTGCACCTGCATAGGGGTGAATACAGCCTAACTCCTATCAAAGCCTAACTTCTGCCTAACATTGCATTTGCTTTGGATAGATTGGTTAAGAATTAATATTTCTGCCTGTGACCTTGAGATGAGGTTCAGGTGCATGGCTACCCTGCGGGTTCAAGATTTACAATCCCATTAGGTTTATATGCAGATTTGCCTGGAAGAATTTTTTTTTCAAACCATAATGCACTGCTTGAACTTTGAACTATAGCCAGCAGGCTTTGTAGCGTCATTGAAGGGGCAGTTTAAAGGGTAACTCCACTTTCATGTAAAAAAAATAGCAAAAAAATGCTACACCCTGGCATCATTAAAGTATTATTACATGGGTGTGTCTGAATCTTGATAAAAACATTTGGGGAAGGACTACACCTAGCAGAATAAACAGAATTCCAGTTTAGTTAAACTGGTTCTAAAACTTAAATTTTTTTCATATAATTGATAGCTTTCCTCTGTTGGTAGCCTTATTGCTCTGCTTACCTTCATGCCTACCTTGTTCATGTTCCTACTTTTTATTTCTCACACGACTGTATTTTATTTGGAGAATCATTACATATGTGCCCTTTTTATGTTGTATCCTATACTTTATGCAGTCATGTTGTTTTTGCAGTTTATTCCTCAAAAAAAACGTTTGTAAACAAAAAAAACTTAAATATTTTTTACTATAATGCACTCTTACGTTAAGGTAAACAATGTTTAGGCAGGTTTGTTTACCTTAATGCAGAGAATGCACAGGGGTGTGGAAATTTTTGAAAAAACTGCTTGTCCAAGGACTAAATCAGGGCCCCAATCTACTTGTCCCTCATGACAATCTACTTGCCCAGATAAAAAAATAAATAAAAACTTTAACCAAAACCGTATTTAAATCGGAGGTGATTTTAGGAATGTCTTGGGCTTTTAAAAACAAAAAGGTCTTTATGGCGACTTAAACTTGTAATATTTTTAACATTGCGCTGTTTATCTCCTCCTCCCCCCCTGCCGGTCTCCAGCACCTCACTCGGGGACTAGAAGGGAGGGGAGAGACCTTGCAGTGTAATGAGCAGCGATGGCTACTCATCAGGAAAGGGTGGGTCAGGGCTTATCCTTTTTCCCTTTTGCTGCCAGAGCTGTTTTTGTGTTTTTTGAACAAGTTTAGAAAAACATTTTAGGCCTGAAGATGGCACAAAACCCCCAAACATTATATAGTTTCTGAAAGCAGAGACCCTAGAGAATAAAATAGTGGTAGTTCCAATATTTTATGTTGCATGATATTACCACAAAATTTCAGTAAAACATTTTTTTAGGGCACAAAAATGCAATAAATTGATTTTTTTGTAAAATATTAAAAACGAGGTTGCACTGAGTAAATAGATATCCAACTTGTCAAACCTTAAATTTGTGCGTGCTCGTGAAATGGCGACGAACTTCAGTACCCTATATTTTCTATAGGTCGACACTTTTAAAGCCCCTTATAGGTCATCAGTTTAGTGTTATGGAGGAGGTCTGGTGCTAGAATTATTGCTCTCATTCTGGCTTGCGCAGCGATATGTGACATGTATCACAATCAACGTTTTCATGTGTAGGCGCCCCAGCGTGTGCTTTTACGTTTGTACATGCGTATATGTGGGGGTGGGGACCTCGTATCTCCTTGCTTCTTGATATATGAGGTTGTTGCCTGATTAAGCCAGTACCAATGTTTTGAATTGCTGTTATTGTATTGATTCTGGAATACATTCTATGATATTTACTACAATTGTAACGGTTGACTAATATGACATGCATCTGTATGGGGCTAATTTTTTTGGGGGGAAGGGGGGATGTGTGCTCCCTGTGCTGTGTGCCTTTGGTCAATGGGTGGCTGGCGGCGCCGTGACCGTGGTCCCCACCATGCTGGCCGGGGACCTGGCCGCGATGCTTTATGGGCATCAATACTATATAAGGTGGTAGCCCATGATGGCCGCTGTTTGTTGCCTGCTCCCCGCCATTTTATGGTGAGTGGTGCACGTGTGGTTCGGCACAGAGATGTCACAGCTGCCTTCTGATGGCACGGGAGTCTTATGTTGGGATCCCTTAAATGGGGAGGGCGGGTGGCTGCTCCTGGTAATATGGCGGCACCGTTTTGCATTTCCAGGCAACTTTGGGACTCTTTGCATGACACAGTGGTGGCATTTTAGACTCCTGGGCAGTCCTAAGATCTCTTACAGTCAAAGAACATCTGCATCTCCAAACAGGTACAACAGAACAACCATTTGCTATAATGGATACTGGGATTTAATGTGAACTATTGGGATGTATTTATGGGGTTCTATGTACGTGTCTTTTTACAGATTGACACGTGATTGTCTGGGAAATGTATGCTGTCTGGATGAACCACAATTTAAGTCAACAGGCTGTCCCAAAAAGAATAATATCATACTGCCATTACTAGGAAGCTCACCTAGGGTCACTGATCTATTATATCCCAGAAAGGCTTGACATTTCTTTAATTTTTGCACTGTTTTTGCTACTGGCTGCCTCTTTATTTGGCATCCTAGTATTGGGGGGGGGGACAAATGGGGCTAGTTTGCTCAACAAATCGAATACTGTATAATAATTTTCTCTCTCTCCCCCTTTGGTGTTCTGTTTAGGAGACCACATAACACTGCTCCTGTGTCAGTTTATTTATTTGTTCCCTATTTGGATCAGAACTACTGACTCTACTATGTCCAATTAATGGGGAGGTTAGTCAGGTTTTTATAATTATAACGGTACTAACCATTAAGGAGGGTCCCATTATACTGTTTTCAACTACATACTTTATATATATCAGGTATTGACACGGGGCAGTCGGCTTGCCCCCAAGCTTTGTGGGGATCCCCTCATCGATTGGCACCTCATGGTATGGCCGAACACTCCCTTCCATTGCCTTCGTGCAGATGTATGTACCTTAAGGTATTTTAGTTGTCCAACTGGTCTGATATGTATACAATTGGTAGTGATTATAATGTGTGCTCATCAACTTATATCTCTTCATATAGAAGTCTCCTTACAGCTTCTGAAGAAGCGATATTATCGCAAAACATGTTGAGTTATCGCATTTACTACTATCAGAGTGTAGCAAACTTGCTCATCAGAGTTGAACGCGGAGTTTCCCTTTTTTTATTAGAAGTATTCCTCAATCCTTTATTTCCTTCCCCCTCCCTTCCTGAGAGGCACAGTGACAGATGGTGTGTGCTGGTTATGGGTCAACAGCAGGGCAAGGCATCCCTAGTTCGGTGCCAAGCAGTCTGCGAAAGTGTAGCCTTCCTTACCTAAGTCAGGATAAGACCAGTTTTCCTCAGAGAATTGGGAAGCACTGACCCAAAAACCTGTGTAGGCTCACACATCATAAAACAGATAAGGCAGCTTCTCCCAGGAATTGAAAGAGATTGAACCTCATAAACCCTACCAGCCAGGTGACAGAAGTTAAATGAACATTCCTCAGGTCAGCTGTCACCTATTTTTTATATCATGGATTATGAAGCTGTCAGTTTTAATGCAGAGCCCATCCGACAATCCCGCCCAAAACAGGGTATTGGCCAGTACTCAGAGCCACCCTCCCTGCAGGGGGACTTTAAAGGACAGGCTGGCAAGCCTAAAAATAAGCTAAAGAGATCTCCTAATTTTAACATTGTAACAGCAGGAGATCAAAGACCCTTTCCGCTCTGCAACTTGGATCTGCTACCACAAGGCTTAACATGGCAAGTAACTTAACCTTTCGACTTCTCCCTGTTATCTCTTGGCTGTGATTTGCTGTTTTTATATATAAATATATATATCTAGTTACATTTTCTTTGTAAATATTTTATTGCATCTGTTTGACTCTTTTAGTAATAAATCTTTCTTCTGAAGTGTTAAACTGTTTCTAAGCGCTTAGTTGCAATTCACGAATTCCTGCCTTTTGAAGAGACGCTACTGTGTTTGTTTAATTCTCTGCCCAATCGGCCTGCGGTGACCGTATTGGACAGGTGACTTTTCAACCATTACAGGATATATTGGATAAAGAGAGTTTCCCCTTTCTTTGTACAAAAACGGGTGGTGGCAGTGAAGGGTTAGTTGCGTAATTAACCCAACCCAGTAACAAGCGCATTCAGGCTGCCGGTGCGTCGATTGCGTTCCATTAGCTGGACAATCGTTGTACAGGGCGCAGCTGAGTGTGGCACTGTTATGCATGTCACATCGCGGTTTTAGATCGGCCGGTTCTTTGGTCACAAGCTTGGTGAGAAGGTCTGGGGTCTGAACGCCGGGGGCGTGACGTACTATTGTTGGTCGCGGTAGTGCGATTGTCGCATGTTGAGGGTGGCGATCGGGCGACCGTGCCACAGAGTATCTTCTTTTAATGGTTAACTTTTGCCAAGTTATGGTATTTCTTACTGTGGGACCTACTATCAGTACATGTATCTGCATTGATTATACATAGCTGTATGTTACAGGGATGGTTCATACTCTGTAATAATTTTATAATTGTATGTATCATTGTACGTCTATGTATGCTTAATAAAGTGATATTCTTTTATGAACCATTGTTGTAGTGCCTATAAAGTCCATAAGGGTTTTGTTCTTCCAATACTGTGTGGAAGCAATCGGGCGGCAGTGCTGCCACCCAAAGGCTTCCACCTGACAGGTGAGCCCGCAGCAGGGCTAAAGGTAGAAACAAACTACCCGCCCGGCACCCAGAACTACATGTCCTGGGAGTCGGGTGATAGAATCCAAAGACAAACAAACGAAACCAGCTCTGAGATCTTCATGCAGACTAAAAGGAATTCAAAATGGCAAACAAAGAGGTGCAGCCCTTCAAAGATTGGGAGATCTGGGTACTAATGAACAAAGAACAAAAAAGGGCACACTCTCATCGTGCATTACCGTGGCACACCACGTGTTTATTGTGTAATCAAATAAATGTATACTCACCAACATTTATGGAGAATAAAAGCAGTATGAATAGTCCGCAATGGCAGTCAATGCAACCTGAGGTACACACTTCAGCTCTGAGGAAGGGGATTCGTCTCCCGAAACGCATCAGCTTATCCCCAATTGGGGCACAGCATTGCATTGACTGCCATTGCAGACTATTCATACTGCTTTTGTTATCCTTTTATTTGTGAGTATACATCTATTTGATTCAAAATAAAAACGTGGTGTACCACGGTAATGCACGATGAGAGTGCGCCCTTTTTTGTTCTTTGTTGGGTGATAGAAATCGAACATCCCTGACATTAAAGTGATTCTAAAGGCAGAAGGTTTTTTACCTAAAAAACCTTCTAGGTGCAGCTGCCGCCTCAACCCCTCTTATACTTACCTGAGCCCCCTCTTGTTCCAGCTATGTGCATGATAGTCACAGCTCTGCCGGGTCTCTCTCTCTCTCCTCACTGGCTCACACAGCAGAAGGAGCCATTGGCTTCTGCTGCTGTTAATCACAGCCAGTAAGCCAATAAAGGGAGAGTGGAGGCGGAGCGGGGCCGAGACACGGCCTGTTTGTGAATTAACAATGTCCATTAAGAGGGCAGCTTGGGAGTGAGCCTGCTCAAGTGCCCCCGTAGCAAGAGGTTTGCTATTGGGGGCACTTGGCTGGGGGGAGGAGCCAAGACTGCTGGCGGGGGGAAGTGAACCCAAGAAGAAGACCATAGCTGCTTTGTGCAAAACCATTGCACATAGCAGGTAAGTAGGACATATGATTGTTTGTTTTTTTAATTCCAACCTTTAGAATCACTTAAAAGTAAAAAACCTTCAGCCTTTAGAACCACTACTGTATAAAGTTGCTTACTCCTGCAAACATTAAAGTTGTATGCTATATTGTATAAGCATTACTCACTTGTTAAAGTGTTAACCCACAACAGTAAAATCAGTCTGTATATGCAGTAAAGCATGCTTGTTATACTCATTGTGGAACCTAAGGGGTTAATCCTCTGCATTAAGTAAAAAGGCTGTTTGGTCCTGTCTTCTCTGCCCCTCCTCTTGTTCAAATGTCCACCTGGTAAGACAGACTGAGCTTGTAATCACGTGTACATGCTCAGTTTGGTGTGTATTGCTTGAGAGGTTTTGTTTTTCTTGGGAGAGTGCATGTGATCAGCACAGGGCCAATCATCACTGTCCAAACAGAGGTCAGGGATTTTTCATCCTCCTAGAGCAGAAAGAAAACTTCTCCTACATGCTTTAACCAGTGCTCTGCTGAAGTCACAAGACTGCTCTAACTGCTGATGAGAAAAGGTATTTAGCAGTTTATATTTACTACAATAATTGCATTTCCATGTTCTGTGTACTGTGGGAGACCAGATATAGTGAATGCAGGGTTTCTGGTTTAGTAACACTTTAACCACAGTTTCTTTTCAGGATCATTGGTTCCCAATAATGGCACTACCTGTACTGCATTTGCATGTTCTCCCTGTGCCTGCGTGGGTTTCCTCTGGGGACTCCGGTTTCCTCCCACACTCCAAAGACATGCTGGTAGGTCAATTGGATACTGTCTAAATTGGCCCTAATATGTGTATTGTATGGATGAATGTGAGTTAGGGACCTTAAACTGCAAGCTCCTTGAGGGACTGATGTGTATGTACAATATATATGTGTAATGCGCTGCATAAAATGATGGCACTAAATAAGTACCTGTAATAAATAAATAAAATGTACTAGTTGATTCATGTACATGCACTTTTTGAAAACATTTTTGTACCATTGACTTTTCCTTCCAGGAATTACAAAAATCTTGATTTAATAATTTAGGTCCGCTATCCTTACTTAGATATGTTCATGTTTTAGAAGTGATTACACACTGTTAATGATTCTGTCAGACAGTGATGCATGTAACCTACGTGGTAATGATCACCAGATTAGTGCAATAAATAACTGGATAACATGCACATTAAGAAAATAACACATGTTAGCATAATAATGAGAACACAGTGTAACATCTCTGATCAAAACACTCTAGACAGAAACATTTTTAGACCTCATGCACACAGGACTTAAAGAAAATGCAGCTATTACAGGCGTTGGAATTTTTTTTTTCAGCCTTTAAAGGCACCTATATGTTAGCCTATGTCTCCATGCACGTATAGGAGTTTACATACGTATTAAAAGAGGTACATTTACAGGCTGGAAAAAATAATCAAATAAAACAACGCGCATAATGCCTTTAAATTAAATCATAAATTGAAAAAACGGAACCACAAAAAACAAAAAAGTATAGATATTTATTTATTACAGGTACTTACCGTATTTTTCGCTCCATAAGATGCACTTTTTTCCCCCATAAAAAGGGGGGAAAATGTCAGTGCGTCTTATGGAGAGAATATAAAGCGGCCGGTCCGGTATTTCTGCCGCCACTATGTCAGAATACCGGGCCAGCCACTCAGCTGTTCTCTCCTGCAGGACCTTACCTGTTCCTTGCTCCAGTGCTGGTCAGTCTTCCTGCGCTGGCTTCTGTGACAGCCGGGTGCCCACTGCACATGTGCTGCGCTTTGTGAATGATCCGGTGTCTTCTGGGACACATGACAGGTCCCTGCACTATCTACAGTCTCTGGTCATTCCCTGCACTATCTACAGTCTCTGGTCATTCCCTGCACTGTCTGCAGTCTCTGGTCATTCCCTGTACTGTCTGCAGTCTCTGGTCATTCCCTGCACTGTCTGCAGTCTCTGGTCATTCCCTGCACTGTCTGCAGTCTCTGGTCATTCCCTGCACTGTCTGCAGTCTCTGGTCATTCCCTGCACTGTCTGCAGTCTCTGGTCATTCCCTGCACTGTCTGCAGTCTCTGGTCATTCCCTGCACTGTCTGCAGTCTCTGGTCATTCCCTGCACTGTCTGCAGTTTCTGGTCATCCCCTGCACTGTGTCCGCAGTCTCTGGTCATTCCCTGCACTGTGTCCGCAGTCTCTGGTCATCTCCTGCACTGTGTCCGCAGTCTTTGGTCATCTCCTGTATTGTGTCCGCAGTCTCTGGTCATCTCCTGTATTGTGTCCGCAGTCTCTGGTCATCTCCTGTATTGTGTCCGCAGTCTCTGGTCATCTCCTGTATTGTGTCCGCAGTCTCTGGTCATCTCCTGTATTGTGTCCGCAGTCTCTGGTCATCTCCTGTATTGTGTCCGCAGTCTCTGGTCATCTCCTGTATTGTGTCCGCAGTCTCTGGTCATCTCCTGTATTGTGTCCGCAGTCTCTGGTCATCTCCTGTATTGTGTCCGCAGTCTCTGGTCATCTCCTGTATTGTGTCCGCAGTCTCTGGTCATCTCCTGTATTGTGTCCGCAGTCTCTGGTCATCTCCTGTATTGTGTCCGCAGTCTCTGGTCATCTCCTGTATTGTGTCCGCAGTCTCTGGTCATCTCCTGTATTGTGTCCGCAGTCTCTGGTCATCTCCTGTATTGTGTCCGCAGTCTCTGGTCATCTCCTGTATTGTGTCCGCAGTCTCTGGTCATCTCCTGTATTGTGTCCGCAGTCTCTGGTCATCTCCTGTATTGTGTCCGCAGTCTCTGGTCATCTCCTGTATTGTGTCCGCAGTCTCTGGTCATCTCCTGTATTGTGTCCGCAGTCTCTGGTCATCTCCTGTATTGTGTCCGCAGTCTCTGGTCATCTCCTGTATTGTGTCCGCAGTCTCTGGTCATCTCCTGTATTGTGTCCGCAGTCTCTGGTCATCTCCTGTATTGTGTCCGCAGTCTCTGGTCATCTCCTGTATTGTGTCCGCAGTCTCTGGTCATCTCCTGTATTGTGTCCGCAGTCTCTCGTCATCTCCTGTACTGTGTCTGCAGTCTCTGGTCATCCCCTGTACTGTGTCTGCAGTCCATTGGTTCAGAATATTTTTTTTTCTTGTTTTTCGCCTCTAAAACCTAGGTGCGTCTTATGATCAGGTGCGTCTTATGCAGCGAAAAATACGGTATATAGCGCCGTCAATTTACACAGCACTTTACATATATATTGTACATTCAGTCCCTAACCCTCAAGGGTTGTACAATCTAAGGTTTCATACTTACATTCATACATACACATACTAGGGCCAATTTGGACAGGATCCAATTCACCTACCAGCATGTCTCTGGAGTGTGGGAGGATACCCACACAGGTACAGGGAGAACATGCAAACTCCAGGCAGGTGGTGCTATGGTTGGGGTTCGAACCAATGACCCTAGCACTGCCAGGCGGAAGTTCTAACCAGTGTGTGTGTGTTTGTGCATGTGTGTGTGTGCGTGCCAGTCAATATGATTGCAAGTAATGCAAAAAAAACACAAAAATTGTATCAAAAGTCCACCACTGAATCAAGGTGCTTTGAGTGACATCTCAAAAAAAATTAAAGTGCTTCTACGGTTCAGTTGTCACTCCCCTATGCATAGCCTCTTACCAGAGAAAGGTCAAAAAGCGCTTTGTATAATACTGAAGTTCCCAGCAGCCAGCTCCATATAATAACAACCAAGGGTAACTCTGCCATTAACCAACACTCCAGTTCACAGGTATTGCCCAAATGAAACAAAGGAGAAGTGCAATACAGCTTAAAAACACTGATTTATTAAAAAAAGTAATACACCCACTTTTCAGTAGGAACAAACAAATGGTATGATTTTACACAGTGCCGCCACGGGACCAGCTGGCATGTGTGATGATGTCACAGAGCAACTCCATTCGAAGCGTTTCCCCGGAAGAGGTGTCTTCAGGAAAGGAGATTGTTCTGTAAAAGTCAGATGCATCCACTGAATAACGGCTGGAATTTATATACAGTGTGTATATATATGTACACTGCTCAAAAAAATTAAAGGAACACTTTGAAAACACACCAGATTGCAATGGGGAAAAATATCATGTTGGATATCTATACTGATATGGACTGGGTAATGTGTTAGAAACATAAGAATGCCCCATCATTTGATGGAAATTAAAATGATCAACCTATAGAGGACTGAATTCAAAGAAACCCTGAAAATCAAAGTGAAAAAATGATGCAGCAAGCTAGTCCATTTTGCAGAAATTTAATTGCAGCAACTCAAAATGGTACTCAGTAGTTTGTATGGCCCCCATGTGACTACGTCGGGGCATGCTCGTAATGAGACGACGGATGGTGTCCTGGGGTATTTCCTCCCAGATCTGGACCAGGGCATCACTGAGCTTCTGGACAGTCTGAGGTGCAACCTGGCATTGTCGGATGGACTGAAACATGATATGGCAGAGGTGTTCTTTTGGATTTAAGTCAGGTGAGCGTGGGGGCCATTCAATGGTATCAATTCCTTCATCCTCCAGGAACTGCCTGTATACTCTCACCACATTTTTGTGCACCAGGAGGAACCCAGGGCCCACTGCACCAGCATAGGGTTTGACAATGGGTCCAAGGATTTCATCCCGATGCCTAATAGCAGTCAGGGTGCCATTGCCTAGCCTGTAGAGGTCTGTGCATCCCTCCATGGATATGCCTCTCCAGACCATCACTGACCCACCACCAAAACAGTCATGCTGAACGTTGTTACAGGCAGCATAACATACTCCATGGCTTCTCCTGACCCTTTCACGTCTGTCACATGTGCTCAGGGTGAACCTGTTCTCATCTGTGAAAAGCACAGGGCACCAGTGGTGGACCTATCAATTCTGGTGTTCAATGACAAATGCCAATCAAGCTCTATGGTGCTGGGCAGTGAGCACAGGGCCCACTAGAGGACATCGGTCCCTCATGCCACCCTCATGAAGTCTGTTTCTGATTGTTTAGTCAGAGACATTCACACCAGTGGCCTGCTGGAGGTCATTTTGTAGGGCTCTGGCAGTACTCATCCTGTTCATCCTTCCACAAAGGAGCAGATACCCGTCCTGCTGATGTGTTAAGGACCTTCTACGGCCCTGTCCAGCTGTCCTAGAGTAACTGCCTGTCTCCTGGAATCTCATCCATGCTCTTTAGATTCTACTGGGTGACACAGCAAACCTGGCAATGCCACGTATTGATGTGCCATCCTTGGACTGCCTGTGCAACCTCTGTAGGGTCCAGGTGTCCAGTAGTGACAATGACCATAGCCAAATGCAAAACTTGTGAAAAACAGAAAATATGAGTAGGGAAAAAATGTCAGTGGCCTCCACCTGTAAAACCATTCCTGTTTTGGGAGTGATCTCATTGTTGCCAAACTAGTGCACCTGTTGTTAATTTCATTAACATCAAAGCGGCTAAAAACTGATTAACAACCCCCTCTGCTACTTAACTGACCAGATCAATATCCCAGGAGTTTAATTGACTTGATGCTATACTCTGATTAAAAAGTGTTCCTTTAATTTTTTTGAGCAGTGTATATACAGCATATATGTTTATTAGTCAATGACTAGATTAGTGTTTGACTATACAATTTCTGTTTTTTTCTGTCCTTTCATCATACTGCTCACGCATATGCTGCCAACATGATCTGAACTGGCATTATGGGTCAGCTAAGATTGGCTTGCAAGTGGGAGCCCTTTGCAGGGCTCCCAACACTTGTTTTTTGGTGACATCATTTAGGAAAAGTGCTACTTACAGTCTGTCAGTGACAGGCTATCCGTGTAAATGTAAATATATTTAGTATATTGCTTGAAAAAGGAACTATGGTTTGCGAGATTTCAGAGAACTCTGAAACTACATACTGTAGATATTGAATACTGGAACATTGAGATGCCTGTTAGAGTTCTGGATGCAGCCTAACACTTATAAAGTAATGGGACACTGACACTTGGCTTGCTGTAATACTTCACATACTTTATGGCTAACACACTCTTGTGTAGTAATACCCAATCAGATCAATCACATAAATTATAAACAGAAAAAGTCACAGAAATAACCTCATTTGTTGGCTTTGTTTCAGTGCAGGTTTCAGGAAAAGGATTGCCCCTTGGACCTGAGCTAGGTCTTTTTGTCCACATTGAAAGTCAACTTACTCTAGGTTATGTAAGAGCACTGGCATGAAACTCATTTTGCAAACAGTACATTGTTACTATTGGATTACCTGACCTCTTGTACTAATTGCTTCCGGAAAATAAAAATGCTATATTTAGGTATTTTTCGTAATCCATAAATCTCGTGTTTTGAACATGAGGCATGTGAATATAGTAACACTACAAAGCAGCTGCAAATTAACAAGTCAATGACCTTGATTTACCCTAGGTCCTTGCCTAAGCATTTTCCACAGCATTTTGCAGAAAGGCAGTACAGTCCATTTAACATGATTTCCTATGGGACATGTACACATCCGCATTTTCACCCGGTGCATTTTTTGGAAAGGGCCAGAGACTTTTTTGAACGTAAAAAGTTGCGTTTTTGATTCTATAGACTTCAATGGAAATGCTGCAGAAAAGCATGTAGTGCATTTTTGCTGCGTTTTTGATGCATCATTGCTGCTTTTTTTTATGCGTTTTGCATTTTAAATCTGCCTAGCAATAAGAAAAATTAAAAGCTCTCCACTGTGAGTAAAAGGAAAGGGCCCTACCACCAGTAGGACTTAGTTCATGTTTCACTGGCCAATGACTAGGTAGGACCTAAAATTTTAGGTAGTCTGTACTACTAAAGGTACAGGTATTGCCATAAATTGCCTTATGTCCTGTTGTATTGTTTTGGACTCGGTCACTTACAGACCATTTACTGTGATCTACCAGTGAGCCAAATTAATATAGAATTACGTGCACGTGGAAGAAAGACTCTGACACTGTTGCAGTTTGTCAACTTCCTAAAATTCCTTCCTCTCTTAAGTAAACAATCAGATATAGGTTGACAGAACAATGATGATAATTAAGATGGTGCCTTCATCTGGAGTCTCACCCTAGGTGACTCGTTAGGAGAAAAGTATCTTTTAATGTAAACAACCCCCATAAAAGGGAATGAGTCTTTTTGGGGAAAATGATTGGAAGATATCAACACGGATTTAAGAACACGCAGAAACCCAGTGGACTTTTCACCCAATCAATGTATATGCTTTGCCTGCATCATAAGCCCTATAAATGATACTGTTAGTTCCTCAATAAAACAGAATTTTAGGAAGTTGACAAACTGCAACAGTGTCAGTGTCTTTCTTCCACGTGCACGTAATTCTATATTAATTTGACTCACTGGTAGATCACAGTAAATGGTCTGTAAGTGACCGAGTCCAAGACATTTTGGCGCCCAGCGTGGAGCCCGGGTTCTGAACACCGGATCAGCCGACCGAGAGTGGACGAGGGGGACCGTGGAGCATTCCAGACGCGGAGACTGATCACCTCCGAAAGCGGTAAGTGAATTTTTATGTTTAATAATTCCTTACCTGCGTAGTCTGGAATTGCCAAGCGGGACTACTCACCCGTCTGGCTGTCCGTTGGTCAGCAAAGGACAGGTATACTTGACCGGGGCTCCTTTGAACCCACCTGTCTGTGTAACGTCATCTACCAGTGTGATATGTCTTGTCTTTTGTGTTGTCTGTGTGTACCAGTGTGATTGGTTGGGTTGTTGTTGATGCGCCTGTGAGGGAGGGGAGAATTACAGCACGATATTCCTCATCAGGAGTGGACAGGATACACCATGATTTGAGAGAGGGTGCCGGGAACTCGCAGTCGCAGTAAAGGCGACACGAGGGGAACTGAACTCGCAGTCACAGTGTTGTTCCCTCACTCCGGCCTAGTGCATGTTTAGGAATGATTAATTTGAAGGCGGTTGAGGGGAATTAACTCTTAGCCAGGTTGCATTTACAGTATTTTTGTGTCTTGTGTTACTGAATTTGTATTGCAATTGATTTTGCTGTCTAGCCAAACTTCTTTTACAGGATTTTGCCTGTTCAATAAAACCCTTTGCAAACTGTTACAGGTGTGTCAGTGTTAGATGGGTCCAAGTACTAGATGGGTCAACATTAGGCAGGAGGACCCAAGAAATCTGCCACCTCCTCTAGGGTAGCATTCAATCCCACAATCACAGCAATCTCCTCCTTTCCTGATTGGCAAAGCACCCCATATAAACCCACTGTATGTATTCAAATCTTCATTTAATTAAGATAGACTGCCCTGCCGTACTCCCATGGACTCAACTCAGTAAGCTTGACATATCATAGCTATACAACCATCAGCAAAAATTGGACCATGATCCTTGTTAATGGTAAACTCCTATGAGATGTTTAACAAAATAACCTGTATTAGTTGCTGTACATGTGCTTAAAAGGAGAATTACAACAATGAGACCACAAAGTTAAACATCACAGAACAGTTTTAATTATCACCCTTTAAATAACTAAACACATAATAACTGCAGTGACTGATAGGCTAAAAAAAATTTCAAAGAAAACAACTAAAGGACTATTATAGCAAAAAATATTATATCCTGGCAACTACATGTGGTTAATACCTATAATGATAGTAATCAGTACCGTATATGTTTTTTTTTATTCACCATATCTTTATTGATGTTTTTCTCTACATTGACATGCAGATCAGGGTGTCTAGGAAAAGTGACAGTTGCAGAGACAGGGACAGGACACACATATTACACTGATCAGGGTGCTCATAACAGTCAGCTTTTCTTCATGTGGTTTAAACTTTTTTTCCAAAAGAGAAAACAAAGTCCATGAAAACGAAAACTGTTTAAGATGATCCTGTCTGCACAGTGACAATGCTACTGTATGATTTCACTGTAGCGTAAACAATGTTGTCATCCTGTTGAAGGAAGTAGTAATACTGTATACCAGTTAACAAGAACCTATCACCCCACCCAAGATGACTTTAAGTGTCGGTTCACACTGATGCAGTTCGAACCTTTCACAGTGCGGTACCGCAGTGCGATTTCTGCGGTGACAGGTGCAAATAAATGCAATTTCTGAGGAGACCGGCATAGCAGGAGATGGACTTCACACCACACCTGCACTAAACTCACACGGGACCCTTTTTTGAACCAGATCAAATTTATACCACGTAGATGTTAACAGCCTGTATTGTATTTTGTAGATCACATGCGAATCTATGCTTTTCGGAGACTTTTCGGATTGCATCTTATCCGCATAGAATTCACGTCAGTGTGAACCAACACTAAGTTCTGGTCTAGAAAATTTACTTTTTAATCAGTAATGTTATATTTACAGGTCTCTTCACTGCTTTTGTGTCCTCTGCTTGCCACTCCCTGTACAGCTGCTTCTTGTCCTCCACACAGCCATTTGATTTAACCATCATCAGGAGCCAACTGTCTTTTTTTAGCTGGCCTTCAAGTGACCTAGGCATAGGGCACCAGAGCTACCAGGGGCAACACACAGCCACCCACAAACATTATAAATGGTTCCAGGCTGCTGCCCAACTTGCAAATGCAATTCAGCCGGGTCCTCAGAGTTGCTCCCCCTACACAATTTGGGTACTTCCATTAGTGATACAGCATATTGTGAATGCACACTTCACTGAATCCGTGTCAATATACCTAGAAACAACCTGCTAGCGGAAAAAAGTGCCAGTTTAGCCATACTCTAGAAATCATTGATGCTAAGTGTGGTAAACCAGAGTGGGCAAACTATCTCTTTCAGGGTCTCCACCCCCAGAATTGACATGTCCTGTATGGCTACGGTGTATTGTTAGTATGATACTACAACTAGCTAACAAGCTTTTGCAGAAAACTTTGACCCCCAAAGGCAGTGCGAACTAGCATTTCACCGCAGGGCTTGGTCCATAGCAAGTGCGGGGATGTAAGACACTGGGCACTAGACATTTTGATAAATAAATTGTGTTTATTTGACAGCAATTGATCAAAAAAGACAGTTGGTTTAGGGCAAGAGACACCCAGAGCACAGTTCTGAAGAAACTCCACTCCCAATTTTACAGAATGGGAGCCTTTAAGCTGAGTCCGATATGTCTGTAATTTTACCAGTAGCTTTTCTGGGCAGTAGAGGGCTCTATCCATTCTCCAGTTGAGCAATCAGTCCTTTGAGAGCTATCCAGGACACCTCGTTCAGTAGAATCTCTCTTTTATGGTACTCCTTTTTGAGTTTAGCTCCCTCTTTTCCAGGCAGGATAGCTCCAGACCTTGATCTAGTCCTGGGATTTAAACATGTCTAACCCTCCCTAGGCAGTAGGCCTAGGAGGATAGGAGTACTGACAGCACTCCTTCTCAGGTCTAAGCCTAGGGGGGAAATACAGTCTCTTCAAGTGTAACCCAAATATTTATACCCTTCTCCAACTTGCACCACTGGCAACAAAACTCCTAGTAGTTGGGCAGAAAAGGACATAAATATTCATATCTGTCCCTATTGCCTCTCCCCTCTCTATTACCAGAGACATTCTCTGAAAGCAGGTTGGAGCAAACCATCAGGCTGGAATTAGGGAAACCAACAGATAACAGCACCATGTACTAAATAAGAACTATTTGGCCAGACGCTACAAAATTTAAGACAGTCATGCTTAGTTCAGTATTACACCCAAAAGAAAATATTTATTATATTTCAGTTTACAATTTCTTAGAGGTGATGGCTGCATTCATTTTCTTTTCTTTTAGGCTTTCTTCTATTTTCATCTGGTGATCTGGCCAGTAAGTCTATTGATTTCAAAAGAACAAGCTCTTTGTATCAGTTTACAGGGAAGTGATAAACCACACTGGCAAGGATGCTTGTAATGATCAGCTTTTATTTATTCATGTAAAACCTTTATCCCAAAAGGAAAAAACTGCTCTGACTGATCAAAATGTAAGCTGCAGTTTGGCTTCAATTTTAGTTAGTGTATCTAAATTTGCTAGTACATCTAACACTCCCCCAGACTGACAAGGCTGCTGTCTGCTATGCCTCCTGGGCTCCTTCATCCAGAGTGGGGGGACTTTACTACAGGAGGTGTTTTACTGAACAGATCACCAGGTTAAAACAGAGGGAAAAGCCTTAGAAATAAACTAATCCTGCCACCACATCTAATGAATGGGTAAACTGCAATAGATTAGATTTGTGGCTTTGGGATTAATACCGATTTAAGGCAGGTTGGCTACAATGGGTGGGGAGGGGGGGCTGAACAAGACATTTTTCAGGGGAGAAAGAAATATAAATCTTGCCCTGGTTTTAGTAACAACATGGGAAATTACCAAACATCTCCCTAATGTTGGTCATGACAGCAACAATAAGATACCTGGGGGGGATTCTAACCCTTATTCCTTCTGGAAAAAAAAAAAATCTTTGGGTAGAAATGCTCAATTGCTAGGCAGTCTATTTTGGGTGCAATAACATTATCTAATCATAAAGATGTAGAATTATTTAATGTACATTTTTTCGGTATGTACTGATATGAGTTTGGACTTTGTGTTTGTCGCTTATCACTCATCTCTGTCATAAACAACCTTCAAAGTTCTACATTCACTTTTTATGATACAGAAGAAACTGAGTTCATGAAAACAAAAGAAACTTCACAACCTTATGCTTTAGTTTTCAAAATAGTGCTAATAAATTAGTAATTCTTATTGGTGAAAATAAACTGGAAGCCAACAATTTACTCTTGGATGCAGTATTAAAGTATATGAAAGCTCAACATTTTGTATAGTTAGTACCCCTGTCAGGTATTTGTTTGCAGTTTGTGAGAGGCACAGCAGGCAATGTCTCCAAACCGCTTATAGACAGTTGTCACCGGGAAAGGTTCCCTGTGCCTGTGACAACTCAAGTACTGTATGTTGGATTTCACATCACTTTCTGTACCGGCGACGATCATTGGGACCAATAGAGGGGATGAGTGAATCTCTCTGGCAGGTACACAGACAGCAATAAATATTTGATAGTATTACCATGCTGAATGAGGCCAATGCCATCAGGGAATACCATTTCCATGAAGGGGTGTACTTGGTCACAAATAATGTTCAGGTAGGTGGTACATGTCAAAGTAACATCTAGATGAATGGCAGTAACCAAGGTTTCTCAGTAGAACATTGCCCAAAGCATCACAAGCCTCTACCAGCTTGCCTTCTTCTTTTAATGCATTTTGATGCCATCTCTAACCCAATTAAGCTAGGCACATGCGCCTGGCCATTACTTGATGTAAAAGAAAACACGATTCATCAGACCAAGCCACCTTCTTCCTTTGCTCCTGGTCCAGTTTTGATGTTTACATGGCAATTGTAGGTGCTTTTGGCTGTGGACACGGGGCAGCATGGGTAACCTGATCTGTCTGCGGCTACAACACCTCATAACAGCGATGCCAATTTTTTTTTTGCTTTCTAAACATCAACGTCAGGGACAACATGTCTTCTTGCTGCCTAATATATCCCACCAACTTTCAGATGCTTTTATAAGAAGATAATCAATGTTATTCACTTCACCAGCCAGTGCTCATAGAGTTATGTCCTATTTTTTGTATGTTGTTGCATAGGATCACATCAGCGGCTACACAGAGAAGTCAGAAAAGACATGGCTAGAAAAGACAGGTCTAGCGAGTATCTTATACATTTTACGCAAAATCATTTGCAATAAACTTGACTCAAAGCCACATGGATAAAGAATTAAATAAATACCAAATATGTCAGGCTTTAAAATTGTGTGCCTGTGAAATGGTGACAAACTGTGGTACCCAATATTGTCCATGAGCAATGCTTAAAAATGTCACCAGTGTAGAGTTAACAGTAAATGTTGGCCTGAGAATTATTGCTTTCACTCTAGCATGCTCAGCGATATCTAATATGTATTGCTCAATTAATGTTTTCGTACATAGGCACACCCAAACATATATGTTTACATGTACTGTATATGTGGATGTGGAAAGGGGCAGTGAATTTAAATATTTTTGTGGGGTTTTGACAAGCCCACTATGTGATAGCATATCTTACACAAAAGGTACTCTTTAAGAAGCCTTTAAGGGTCTTCTAGACCTCTGTCACCTCTACACCCTGTTCAGAAAAGACATTTTATTAATGCTTCCAAATTGGGTGAAAGAGTTCAAGAGAGTTTTTCTGTTCTGTAGACCCATCTAATTTGGTTAATAGTTTTGCTTAAAAATGGTTTACAGGAAACCATGCTCTAAAAAAAGGTCCATGAAAGTGCTCAAATGTCCATTGTGGAAAGGACAGTTCCTGTGATGTCAACTGTTCTTTCCACACTGGTTGGTTGTAATAACCCAATAATAGATATAAAATTTCCAATAAATAGATAGCATAGAGCTAGTATCTTCTTCTTTGACTCGTTTCACAGTAAGTTTCATCAGGAAGATGCAGTAAGAAGGAAGGAAGTAGGAAAAAACTCTCATCTAAATAGCAACTAGCTATCAAATAACATTTAAATCTGATTAACAACACTATATTTATATTTGCCATATACTTACATGCTGTGCATGCTACACTGAATAATCTAAGGATCTCAAGCCACAAATGAAGCCTGCAAACCCCATGGGGTTATCCAGGGACCACAGGAGGAGAAAAAAGAGCACATACTAGCTGCACAATTAAAAAAAAAATTTATTTTCTGCGACGCAGCAAAAAAAATCGGCAACTTCAGTCACAGAGGCACCAACTAAGCAGACACCAACAACTTTCCCTCTTTGAAGCTCAGTAAGCTCTGACATGACTTTGTATTACTAGCAGCGCACACAGTGAATGCTGAAGTGCACAGTGTGCAGAAGTCGCCAGCTGTCTGCTGAGTCAATAGCTAAAGAACTCCAAACTTTGTGTGGCCTTCAGATTAGCACAACAACATGGTATGGGTTCCCATGGCCGAGCAGCTGCATCCAAACCTTACATCACCAAGCGCAATGCAAAGTGGCTTATGCACTGGTGTAAAGCATGCCGCCACTGGACTCTAGAACAGTAGAGATGTATTCTCTGGAGTGACAAATCACATTTCTTTGTCTGGCGATCTGATGGATGTGTCTGGGTATGGCAGTTGCCAGGAGAACAATATTTGACTGACTGCATTGTACCAAGTGTAAAGACTGGCGGAGGGGGATTATGGTGTGGAACTGTTTTTCAGGGGTTGGGCTTGGCCCCTTAGTTCAAGTGAAGGGAACTCTTAATGTTTCAGCATACCAATACATTTTGCACAATTTCATGCTCCCAACTACTTTGTGAGAACAGTTTGAAGATGGCCCCTTCCTGTTCCAACATGACTGCGCACAAAGCAAGGTCCATAAAGACATGGATAAGCGAGCTTGGGGTGAAGGAACTAGACTGGCCTGCACAGAGTCCTGACCTCAGCCGATCTAACATTTTTGGAATGAATTAGAGTGGAGACTGCAATCCAGGCCTTCTCGTCTGATATCAGTGCCTGAGCTCACAAATGCGCTTCTGGAAGAATGGTCAAACACTCCCATAGATACACTCCTAAACTTCGTGGACAGCCTTCCCAGAAGTGTTGAAGCTGTTATAGCTGCAAAGGGTGGGCCAACTCAATATTGAACCCTATGGACTAAGGCTGGGATGCCATTAAAGTTCATGTGCGTGTAAAGGCAGGCGTCCCAATACTTTTAGCAATATAGTGTATATATACAGTGTGTATGTGTGTATATATATATATATATATATATATATATTTTTTTTTTTTTTTTTTTGCTCTGGATAAATGAGTACACCCCTTTTGAAAAGTACAATTTTAATTAATATCTCAATGAACACAAGAACAATTTCCGAAATTTTGAGAGATCATTTGTTTAGCTCATTACATAAAAGTAAGGTTAATAATATAACTTTGATTACAAAATCTTCAGTTTTACTCAAATTAGTTGATGCAGAAATGAATACACCCCACAACAAAATCTACTACATCTAGTATTTTGTATGACCTCCATGATTTGTAAGGACAGCACCAAGTTTTCTAGCCATGAAATGAACAAGTTGGATGGAGAGTGATGCTCAATTTGTCTCTTCAGAATTCCCCATAGGTGTTTAATTGGGTTCAGATCAGGAGACATACTTGACCACTAAATCACTTTCACCCTGTTCTTCAAAAATTCAACAGTGGCTTTAGGGGTGTGTTTTGGAACATTGTCATGTTGAAAAAGTGCACGACGACCAAGGGTATGCAGTGATGGAAGCATCTTCTCTATTAATATAGTGCCATACATCTGTGAATTCATTATACCGTCAATGAAATGCAGCTCCCCGACACCAACAGCACTCATGCAGCCCCACAGAATGACACTGCCACCACCATGTTTCACTGTAGACACCATGCATTCTTCTTTGTACTCCACATTTTTGTGACGCTGTACAGTTTTGAAGCCATTAGTTCCAAAGACATTTATCTTGGTCTCATCACTTCAGAGTACAGAGTCCCAGTAGTCTTCTTCTTGTCAGCATGGGCCCTGGCAAATTCTAGGTGGGCTTTTTTGTGCATGGGCTTTAGGAGAGACTTCCTTTATGGACGACACCCGTGCATGCCATTCCTCTGCAGTATACGCCGTATTGTGTCACGGGAAACAGTCACCCCAGTTTGGCTTTTCATTTCTTTATCTAACTGTAGTTAACTTGCATGGCGATTTTCTTCAACCCTTCTCATCAGAAGACGCTCCTGTCGAGGTCTTAACTTCTGCGAATGGCTTGGATGTCTTTGTGAGATGGTTTCAGTTCCACCTTTGTTAAATTTTTGGATCACTTTTGCTACAGTATTCTGACTGATAAGTAAAGCTTTACTGATATTCTTGTAGTCTTCACCTTTTTTGTGTAAAGAAATTCATTTCTTTCTCAGGCCTTGTGACATTTCTCTTCCATGTGGTGCCATTGCTGACAGCATGAAATGGGTAGGGGTTTTCTTTCTTAACCTCCCTAGGGGTATTCCCAAGTGTAGCTCGGGGTAAAGTTTCAGCACCACAAACGGTAAGCCCAAGCTACACTCGGGAATACCTTGAAGCGCTGCTCCAGGTTCTCTTCTTCACTTACCTTATCCTTCGCTCCCGCGATATCCTCCCTGCAGTGTCCCCGGCAATGTCCTCCGACTGATGCCGACATCTGTCTTCCAGGTTCTGTTTCCTGCGAAGTCAGGACGTACGTTGGACGGAACTGGCGGGAAATTTGAAAATTGTAGCAGTGACATTCACTAAAGTCACTAAAATCACTTAGTAAAACATTATTATATCAAACCATTTCACATACATTTTGTCCCTGGTGCTTTGTCCGGCGCCCTGCCTGCATTTTTACCGTTCTTTCTGCCTTGAAACTGAGAAAAGGCCATGGCGTCCAAAAAGCGTCCCTTTAGGTCAAAAGCGGTTTTAGACCAGCTAGAGAACAGTGATAGTAAATTAGAACTACTTGCAGAATTGAGTGATAATGATTCGTGGGGAAATTCGTCATCAGACACTGAAAACGATTTTGCGACTTTGTTCAGTGATGTGCGAACTTGGCGCTCTATTTCCAATTTCAGTATTTTTGGTTTGATTATATTATTGAATTAAATTTATTATTATATTATTATTATTTATGATTATTTATTCAATTATAATTTATGATTTTGTCTTTCAAATTTTATCATACCCGGGATGTTTACTAGACTCTTGTTCGGACAGATTTCAGTGAGTTATTCCTAAAAATGACAGGCCTACAATAAAAAAAACTACATATTTCCATGCAAAAAAAATGTAGCGCTTTGAGCACAGAAATATGGACATAATTAGACCGCTAGGGAGGCTACGTGACGCCCTTCTATAATCAACTGTTTGCTGGACACCTGTTTAATGAATAATTAGACTCACCTATAGTTAATTAGGATTTTGTTGTCCAATATTTAGCTTTGCTCCTAAGACTTTCATTGAGGTGTATTCATTTTTGCAACATGGTCTTGAATGAATTTGTTATGAAAAATACTTTTTTGTGTGTGCAAATTAACAAATCTTGTTTGCAATCAATGGCTGCATTTGTTGGAGTATTTTGTAGTATAGTGTCCCATAGAAAATGTTGATTCTGAAAGGAAAGGTTGTCTTACAAATCTGTTGGGGTGTACTCATTTATGCACTGTGTGTATATATATATATATATATATATATATATATATATATATATATATATATACAGTTGTGCTCAAAAGTTTACATACCCTGGCAGAAATTGTGAAATTTTGGCCATATCTTATTGAAACTTTTGATCATGGCCATTTGGGTGATTTATGATTTAAAAAGGAGCCAAACAACTATTTGATAAAAAATGGCTTCATATGATCATCATCCTTCAATAAAAGAGCATGTTTTGGCATGATCAGCCATATTTTCAATATCAATGCCAAAATTTCACAATTTCTGCCAGGGTATGTAAACTTTTGAGCACAACTGTATATATATGCAGTTGAATTCAAAATAATAGCAGTCAGACATCACTAACCTGATCAGTCACTGTTTTTGGTAGAAATGATATTTCTACATGGCAAATAATTTACTAGCAGGTGTAGTAGAGTAATAGAAATCCAACAGACCCAACAGTCATGACATGCATGCTGCTGATTCTGTGTAATTGAATCACTATTTGAAAGGGGCATGTTCAAAATAATAGCAGTGTGGAGTTCTATTAGTGAGGTCATTCATTCTATGAAAAACAGGTGGCAATTATTGCCCTTATTTAAGGAAGGAAGGCAGCAAATGTTGTACATGCTGGTACAGTGCATTTCTCTCTGAAATTCTGAGGAAATGGGTCGTTCCAGACATTGTTCAGAAGAACAGCATACCTTGATTAAAAAGTTGATTAGAGAGGGGAAAACATATAAAAAAGTGCAGAAAATGATAGGCTGCTCAGCTAAAATGATCGCAAATGCTTTAAAATGGCAACCAAAACCTGAAAGACGTGGAAGAAAGTGAAAAACTACCATTCGAATGGATAGAAGAATAGCCAAAATGGCAAGGACTCAGCCAACAATCAGCTCCAGGAAGATCAAAGAAGGTGTAAAGTTACCTGTGAGTACTGTTACAATTAGAAGACGCCTATGTGAAGCCAAGCTATCTGCAAGAAGCCCCCGCAAAGTCCCACTGTTGAAAAAAAGACGTGCTGAAGAGGTTACAATTTGCCAAAGAGCACATTGACTGGCCTAAAGAGAAATGGCGCAACATTTTGTGGACTGATGAAAGTAAGATTGTTCTTTTTGGGTCTAGTGGCCGGAGACAGTTTGTCAGACGACCCCAAACACTGAATTCAAGCCACAGTACACTGTGAAGACAGTGAAGCATGGTTGCGCAAGCATCATGATATGGGGATGTTTCTCATACTACGGTGTTGGGCTATTTATCGCATACCAGGGATCATGGATCAGTTTGAATACATCAGAATACTTGAAGAGGTCATGCTGCCTTATGCTGAAGAGGAAATGCCCTTGAAATGGGTGTTCCAACAAGACATCGACCCCAAACACACCAGTAAACGTGCAACATCTTGGTTCCAGACCAACAAGATTGACGTTATAGAGGGGCCAGCCTAATCCCCGGATCTTAATCCAATAGAAAACTTGTGGGGTGACATCAAAAATGCAGTTTCTGAGGCAAAACCAAGAAATAGAGAAGAACTGTGGAATGTAGTCCAATCATCCTGGGCTGGAATACCTGTTCACAGGTGCCAGAAGTTGGTTGACTCCATGCAACACAGATGTACAGCAGTTCTCAGAAACAGTGCTTATACAACTAAATATTAATGAAGTGATTCAAAGGAAAGCAAAATCTTCAATCATTTTTCAGTTTATATAGTGAATGTTTGAGTTTGTAAAGAAGAATACAAACACTGCTATTTTTTTGAACAGTCTAATATTCACTTCTCTTCAATTTTTTTAGAGGAACAACACAAATTTGATATATTTTTCTTCATGTTTTGATTTGGAATAGAATGTGTAGTGTTCCCAATGCATTTGTGTATATGGAAATAAAAACTATTAGAAGGATTTTGAGCTTTATTCACTTTCTTCAACAAACTGCTATTATTTTGAACACAACTGTATGTATGTATGTGTATATATATATATACAGTCAGGTCCATAAATATTGGGACATCGACACAATTCTAACATTTTTGGCTCTATACACCACCACAATGGATTTGAAATGAAACTAACAAGATGTGCTTTAACTGCAGACTGTCAGCTTTAATTTGAGGGTATTTACATCCAAATCAGGTGAACGATGTAGGAATTACAACAGTTTGCATATGTGCTTCCCACTTGTTAAGGGACCAAAAGTAATGGGACAATTGACTTCTCAGCTGTTCCATGGCCAGGTGTGTGTTATTCCCTCATTATCCCAATTACAATGAGCCGATACAAGGTCCAGAGTTAATTTCAAGTGTGCTTTTTGCATTTGGAATCTGTTGCTGTCAACTCTCAAGATGAGATCCAAAGAGCTGTCACTATCAGTGAAGCAAGCCATCATTATGCTGAAAAAACAAAACAAACCCATCAGAGAGATAGCAAAAACATTAGGCGTGGCCAAAACAACTGTTTGGAACATTCTTAAAAAGAAGGAACGCACCGGTGAGCTCTGCAACACCAAAAGACCCGGAAGACCACGGAAAAACACTGTGGTGGGTGACCGAAGAATTCTTTCCCTGGTGAAGAAAACACCCTTCACAACAGTTGGCCAGATCAAGAACACTCTCCAGGAGGTAGGTGTATGTGTGTCAAAGTCAACAATCAAGAGAAGACTTCACCAGAGGGAATACAGAGGGTTCACCACAAGATGGAAACCATTGGTGAGCCTCAAAAACAGGAAGGCCAGATTAGAGTTTGCCAAACGACATCTAAAAAAGCCTTCACAGTTCTGGAACAACATCCTATGGACAGATGAGACTGAGATCAACTTGTACCAGAGTGATGGGAAGAGAAGAGTATGGAGAAGGAAAGGAGCTGCTCATGATCCTAAGCATACCACCTCATCAGTGAAGCATGGTGGTGGTAGTGTCATGGCGTGGGCATGTATGGCTGCCAATGGAACTGCTTCTCTTGTATTTATTGATGATGTGACTGCTGACAAAAGCAGCAGGATGAATTCTGAAGTGTTTCGGGCAATATTATCTGCTCATATTCAGCCAAATGCTTCAGAACTCATTGGACGCCGCTTCACAGTGCAGATGGACAATGACCCAAAGCATACTGCAAAAGCAACCAAAGAGTTTTTTAAGGGAAAGAAGTGGAATGCTATGCAATGGCCAAGTCAATCACCTGACCTGAATCCGATTGAGCATGCATTTCACTTGCTGAAGACAAAACTGAAGGGAAAATGCCCCAAGAACAAGCAGGAACTGAAGACAGTTGCAGTAGAGGCCTGGCAGAGCATCACCAGGGATGAAACCCAGTGTCTGGTGATGTCTATTCGTTCCAGACTTCAGGCTGTAATTGACTGCAAAGGATTTGCAACCAAGTTTTAATTCTGTCCCATAACTTTTGGTCCCTTAACAAGTGGGAGGCACATATGCAAACTGTTGTAATTCCTACACCGTTCACCTGATTTGGATGTAAATACCCTCAAATTAAAGCTGACAGTCTGCAGTTAAAGCACTTCTTGTTCGTTTCATTTCAAATCCATGGTGGTGGTTTATAGAGCCAAACATGTTAGAATTGTGTCAATGTCCCAATATTTATGGACCTGACTGTATATATATATATATACACACACACACACACCGTGTTCCAAATTATTATGCAAATTATATTTTTCTCATTTACCTAAATAATTGATGTAAATAACAGTCAGCATAATTCTCATGTTATCAACTATTAACCTCCCTGGCGGTATGATTATTTCAGATTTCTGGTGCTGAAAGAGGTACCATTTTTTTGCATGGAAATATGTATTTTTTTTATTGTAGGCTGTAATTTTTAGGAAAAACTCACTGAAATCTGTCCGAACAAGAGTCTAGTAAACATCCTAGAGTCTAGTAAACAACAATAGCCTATTTCTGACAGTTCTGTGACATTCCCTCCATACAGCGGTTGAAACCGCTGTATGGAGTGAATGTCACAGAACTGTCAGAAATAGGCTATTTCTGACAGTTCTGTGACATTCCCTCCATACAGCGGTTGAAACATTGTATCTATTTGTTTCCATAAATGGAACCATTTATGGAAACAAATAGATACAATGTTTCAACCGCTGTATGGAGGGAATGTCACAGAACTGTCAGAAATAGCCTATTTCTGACAGTTCTGTGACATTCACTCCATACAGCGGTTGAAACATTGTATCTATTTGTTTCCATAAATGGAACCATTTATGGAAACAAATAGATACAATGTTTCAACCGCTGTATGGAGGGACTGTCACAGAACTGTCAGAAATAGCGGAGCTCTGCAGATACACTTAGCGGAGCTCTGCAGATACACTTTTTGCCGGCTTGGAATTCTTCTTATTTTCATCCTACTTCTTCTTCTTCTACTTCATCCTCATCCTCAGAAGAAGAAGAAGAGGATGAGGATGAGGATGAAGAAGAAGAAGAAGAAGAAGTAGGATGAAAATAAGAAGAATTCCAAGCCGGCAAAAAGTGTATCTGCAGAGCTCCGCTAAGTGTATCTGAAGAGCTCCGCTAAGAAATAGCGGAGCTCTGCAGATACACTTTTTGCCGGCTTGGAATTCTCCTTCTTCTCATCTTTCTTCTTCTTCTCATCCTTCTTCTTCTTCTCATCCTTCTCCTTCTTCTCATCCTTCTCCTTCTTCTCATCCTTCTCCTTCTTCTCATCCTTCTCCTTCTTCTCATCCTTCTCCTTCTTCTCATCCTTCTCCTTCTTCTCATCCTTCTTCTTCTTCTCATCCTTCTCCTTCTTCTCATCCTTCTCCTCATCCTTCTCCTTCTTCTCATCCTTCTCCTTCTTCTCATCCTTCTCCTTCTTCTCATCCTTCTTCTCATCCTTCTTCTCATCCTTCTTCTCATCCTCATCCTTCT
Organism: Staurois parvus; assembly: GCF_062004578.1. Lineage (NCBI taxonomy): Eukaryota > Metazoa > Chordata > Amphibia > Anura > Ranidae > Staurois > Staurois parvus. The sequence continues at coordinate 2,009,230 of NW_028318614.1, read as the reverse complement.
TCTCATCCTTCTTCTCATCCTTCTTCTCATCCTTCTCCTTCTTCTCATCCTTCTCCTTCTTCTCATCCTTCTCCTTCTTCTCATCCTTCTCCTTCTCCTTCTTCTCATCCTTCTCCTTCTTCTCATCCTTCTCCTTCTCCTTCTTCTCATCCTTCTCCTTCTTCTCATCCTTCTCCTTCTTCTCATCCTTCTCCTTCTCCTCATCCTTCTCCTTCTTCTCATCCTTCTCCTTCTTCTCATCCTTCTTCTCATCCTTCTCCTTCTTCTCATCCTTCTTCTCATCCTTCTCCTTCTTCTCATCCTTCTCCTTCTTCTCATCCTTCTCCTTCTTCTCATCCTTCTTCTTCTTCTCATCCTTCTTCTCATCCTTCTCCTTCTTCTCATCCTTCTCCTTCTCCTTCTTCTCATCCTTCTCCTTCTTCTCATCCTTCTCCTTCTTCTCATCCTTCTCCTTCTTCTCATCCTTCTCCTTCTCCTCATCCTTCTCCTTCTTCTCATCCTTCTTCTCATCCTTCTCCTTCTTCTCATCCTTCTTCTCATCCTTCTCCTTCTTCTCATCCTTCTTCTCATCCTTCTCCTTCTTCTCATCCTTTTTCTCATCCTTCTCCTTCTTCTCATCCTTCTCCTTCTTCTCATCCTTCTCCTTCTCCTTCTTCTCATCCTTCTCCTTCTCCTTCTTCTCATCCTTCTCCTTCTCCATCTTCTCATCCTTCTCCTTCTCCTTCTTCTCATCCTTCTCCTTCTCCTTCTCCTTCTCCTCATCCTTCTCCTCATCCTTCTCCTCATCCTTCTCCTCATCCTTCTCCTTCTTCTCCTTCTCCTTCTTCTCATCCTTCTCCTTCTCCTTCTTCTCATCCTTCTCCTTCTTCTCATCCTTCTCCTTCTCCTTCTCCTTCCTCATCTCCAAGGGCATTTAAATTAAAGGTACAGTGTTCTGCACTAATTTAAAGGCTCTCTGAAGCCTAGAAACCCTTTTTATAAGTTAACTTCGTAGCGAATAAATTCGCATCGAATCGAATTTCTTCCTGAAATTCGGCGAATCGGCCGAATCGAATTTTTGAATAATTCGCTCATCTCTACTCCTAATGATAACAGTATTTTTGTTAAACATAAAACACAATGCACTGTTCCAAATTATTACACACAGTAAGTTTCAAAACACTTTATAGGTTGTAAAGAACTGAAAATTGTCATTTGTTGTGTTTGCAGCATATTTACTGAAATCAAAAGCTATTTCAATCAAACTTTTAACAACATTTTAACTTTTTTAACATTTTAACAGGTCAGGTTACATTGTAACATAGAACCCCTTATTTGATAGCAGCTTCACAAGTCTTGCATCCATTGAACTTGTGAGTTTTTGAACAGTTTCTGCTTGAATTTGTTTGCAAGATGTCAGAATAGCCTCCCAGAGCTGCTGTTTGGATGTAAACTTCCTCCCACCCTCATAGATCTTTTGCTTGAGGATGCTCCAAAGGTTCTCAATAGGATTTAGGTCAGGGGAGGATGGAGGCCACACTATGACTTTCTCTCCTTTTATCCCCATAACAGCCATTGATGCAGAGGTATTCTTTGCAGCAGAGATGGTGCATTGTCATGCATGAAGATGATTTTATTATGGAAAGCATAGTTCTTCCTTCTGTACCAGGGAAGAAAGTGGTTAGTCATAAACTCCACATACTTTGCAGAGGTCACCTTTACACCTTTGGGGGCTCTAAAGGGGCCGACCAGCTCTGTTCCCATGATTCCGGCCCAAAACATGACTCCACCACTGCCTTGCTGACGTTGCAGCCTTGTTGGAACAGGATGGCCGTCCACCAACCATCCACTACTCCATCCATCTGGACCATCCAGGGTTGCACGGCACTCATCAGTGAACAGGACTGTTTGAAAAGTAGTCTTCATGTATTTTTCTGCCCAATTTTTTTCTGCAGCCATTTCTGCTTGTGAGCATTGGTTATTGGTGGCCGAATAGAAGGTTTATGCACAATTGCAAGACTCTGGAGGACTCTACACCTTGATGTCCTTGGGACTCCAGAGGCACCAGCAGCTTCAAATATCTGTTTGCTGCTATGTAATGGTATTTTAGCAGCTGCTCTCTTGATCTGCTGCATGGATCTGGCAGAAATCTTCCTCAATGTGCCTTTATCTGCACAAACCCGTCCGTGCTGTGAATCAGCCACAAATCTCTTAATAGTGCGATGATCACGCTTAAGTTTTCGTGAAATATCTAATGTTTTCATACCTCGTCCAAGGCATTGAACTATTTCACTCTTTTCGGCAGCAGAGAGATTCTCAGTCTTCCCCATATTGCTTGAAAATGGTGCTCTGCTTAATAATGTGGAACACTCTCCTTTAGTAGTTTTTCCTTAAATTGGGCTCACCTGCCAATCTAATTATCATAGGTGTCCGAGATTGTTTTCAGTGATCAAAAGAGCCCTGACACACAATGCCATCCATGAGTTAAACTGAAAAACAAAATATTTCATCTTTGTGACACCTAAATAGAATTTGCATAATAATTTGGAACGCGGTGTATATATATACACTGGCCTCTTTATTGACAATCTGTGGAATGAATTGAAGACTGCGGTCCACAATGGTCACCATGCAATTTAACTGAATTTGAGCAGTGCTGCAAAGAAGAGTGGGCAAATATTGCAAAGTCTACATGTACAAAATTATTAAAGACATATCCCAACAGACTAAAGACTGTAATTAAAGTAAAAGGTGGTTCAACAAAATACTGACACAAGAGGGTTATCCTTTTTCCAACTCAAAGATTCTGTTTTTTATTTTTTTAAACTGTTTTTCTTATATATTGGTGTTATATCTGTTACTTGGATGTTATAAGTCACACTGAGTAAATGCTGCTGGATAAAACAAAAACTGTGTCTGTTTTCATTTCAGGCTGCAAAGCAACAAAATGTGATTATTTTAAAGGGGGGGGGGCCGATTCTTTTCTATACCCATTGTATATATATATACACTCACACATATATACTGTATATATATTATATATATTATTGTTGCGCTACTGTGCTATCTTATTTCTCCTCTTTTTGGGATCGTGGCATCCTCTGATTCTTCAGTGTACATGCAAATATAAATACAGTCCTGTTGCTCAGATGTAAAGGTTATGCAAAAATGTGATGTCTATTCATTGTTCAGATATCATATCTTTCCAACTTACCTTATTTTTCTGATGAAGCTTATTGCGAACTATGTCAAAGAACAAGATACCAGCTCTATCCTATCTGTTCAGTGTGAACTGTATGCCTACTGTATTAATAGTTTATTACAACTGATCAGTGTAATGATATGTATACATAATGCGATAAGGATATGTAAGATGGTAGTTTTAATAGAGAAAAGAACATTCTACGCAAATGCTTACATTATGGCAATACCAGGGCCTTTTTGCTCAGAGAATAGGTGCTGGAACTCGTCATTTCCAAGTCACCCCTTGTCTTCACCCCCTACCCACCTCTGAGCACCATTCCACCCCTTACCCACCTCCCAATTCCAGCCTTTTAGAGCAGGGATCTCCAAACTGAGGCCCAAGGGCTGGATGTGGCCCTTTGCTAGCCTTTATCCAGCCCTTGGGGCACTGACACCAACAATGGGGCACTATTTCTTCCACTGATATCACTTCTGGGGTACTATTCGTCCCATTAATACCAATGATGGGGCACTACTCTTCCTCCTATGACCACCATCCCTGAGGCCATGCTTATTCTCACTGATGCTAGGCCCGAAACATTTTCTACCCCCACTGGCCACACTCCGGCCCTCTTAAAGTCTGAAGGACCATAAACCAACCCTTTGTTTGAAAAGTTTGGAGACCCCTGTTGTAGAGAATACAGAACCAAGTGTCATTGTGTGGTGCTAAGTATTTTTTCTGGAATTTGTTAATGGTGACAAGAAAAGCAGTAACATAGATCGCCTGCAGCCAGCAATAATAGATCTCCCTACACGAGCGACAACAGATCCGCCCAGCAACAATGGATCACCTGCAACTAAATAATCCCCCCAGCAACAATAAACCGCTGGCAGCAACAACAGATCTCTCCACAGTCAGTATCTTTAGACCATCCAGCAGCCAGCAACAGTAGACCCTGCCCTCAACAATAGGTCCCTCACAGTGAAAATTGTCCTTCCAGCAATATAAGACCCAGCCCCAGCAGCAATTGTTCCCTCGCCAGCAACAATAGACCTCCATGCAAAAATAGTTACACCCCTCCAGTAACAATAGATCCCCAGCAGCCTGCATTAATAGACCCTCCAGCACACCCCAGCACTCCTTACATTCAATTAAATTACATATGTTCAGTGCTGTAGGTGTCGGAACTGCGTTCCCCCGCATTCCCGCTGAAAGAATCCTTGGGCAATACACCGTCAAGTCTCTGCTGATATTTTTTCCCTTTGAATATTTTTATAAAATAAAGAAGTTTTTATTCAGATTTTTGTTTTAGTTAAGTTCCATATCAAATATTTGTACTTTTGCAGTAATTGAAAAAGGTGTCAAAAATAGTTCTTGCACAGGAGCCATTTGCTTACTTTGTCTAACATTTAAGCAGATCAACCTAAGTCTCCATTTGACTGTCCATGGATCATCTGGTCTCTCTGTGATCTGTCTATTTCTTCTCAGACCAGCAATGACATTATGCCTCCAGCATGTTGAGTGGCTATGCCAAGACGTCTTTCCTTGTCAGGAAGCCTGGAACGCCTCCAATGGAATGTTCTATAAGGATTAAGTACCGTATTTTTCGCTCAATAAGACGCACCTAGGTTTTAGAGGCAGAAAACAGGAAAAAAAATATTGTAAACCAATGGACTGCAGACCTAGTACAGGAGATGACCAGAGACTGCGGACATAGTACAGGAGATGACCAGAGACTGCAGACATAGTACAGGAGATGACCAGAGACTGCGGACATACTACAGGAGATGACCAGAGACTGCGGACACAGTACAGGAGATGACCAGAGACTGCGGACACAGTACAGGAGATGACCAGAGACTGCGGACACAGTACAGGAGATGACCAGAGACTGCGGACATAGTACAGGAGATGACCAGAGACTGCGGACATAGTACAGGAGATGACCAGAGACTGCGGACACAGTACAGGAGATGACCAGAGACTGCGGACATAGTACAGGAGATGACCAGAGACTGCAGACATAGTACAGGAGATGACCAGAGACTGCGGGCACAGTACAGGAGATGACCAGAGACTGCGGACATAGTACAGGAGATGGTCAGAGACTGCAGACATAGTACAGGAGATGGTCAGAGACTGCAGACATAGTACAGGAGATGACCAGAGACTGCAGACATAGTACAGGAATGACCAGAGACTGCAGACACAGTACAAGAGATGACCAGAGACTGCGGATACAATACAGGAGATGACCAGAGACTGCGGACATAGTACAGGAGATGACCAGAGACTGCGGACACAGTACAGGAGATGACCAGAGACTGCGGACATAGTACAGGAGATGGTCAGAGACTGCAGACATAGTACAGGAGATGGTCAGAGACTGCAGACATAGTACAGGAGATGACCAGAGACTGCAGACATAGTACAGGAATGACCAGAGACTGCAGACACAGTACAAGAGATGACCAGACACTGCGGACACAATACATGAGATGACCAGAGACTGTGGACATAGTACAGGAGATGACCAGAGACTGCGGACAGCACAGGAGATGACCAGAGACTGCGGACAGCACAGGAGATGACCAGAGACTGCGGACAGCACAGGAGATGACCAGAGACTGCATACAGTACAGGAGATGACCAGAGACTGCGGACAGCACAGGAGATGACCAGAGACTGTGGACATAGTACAGGAGATGTCCAGAGACTGCGGACACAGTACAGGAGATGACCAGAGACTGCGGACAGCACAGGAGATGACCAGAGACTGCGGACACAGTACAGGAGATGACCAGAGACTGCGGACACAGTACAGGAGATGACCAGAGATTGCGGACAGCACAGGAGATGACCAGAGACTGCGGACAGTACAGGAGATGACCAGAGACTGCGGACAGCACAGGAGATGACCAGAGACTGCGGACAGTACAGGAGATGACCAGAGACTGCGGACACAGTACAGGAGATGACCAGAGACTGCGGACAGTACAGGAGATGACTGCTGACCTTTGGGGAGAGGGGCGGAGCGGGTATCTGAATTTGACAGGTACCCGCTCTTACTTCCGCGGAGTTGTTCTTTGGTTAGTGTCCGCTCTGCAGCGGGATCTTACCTGTTCCTCTATCCAGCACCGCGCTGTCTTCCCGGCTTCTGTAGTGTGGGCGCTGAGCTTGACAGCCGAGTGCCCAGTGCGCATGAGCGAGAAGCGCTGCGCTTTGTGATTGGTCCGGCGGCTTCTGGGACCTGTCATGTGTCCCAGGTGCCGCCTTACCATTCACAAAGCGCATGTGCACTGGGCACCCGGCTGTCAAGCTCAGCGCCCACACTACAGAAGCTGGGAAGACTGCGCGGCGCTGGATAGAGGAACAGGTAAGGTCCCGCTGCAGAGCTGAGCGGCCGGCCCTGTATTCTGACATGGCGGCGGTGGAAATACCGGACCGGCCGCTCCATATTCACTCCATAAGACGCACTGACATTTTCCCCCCTTTTTTTGGGGGAAAAAAGTGCGTCTTATGGAGCGAAAAAATATATGTCTCAGACACTTCAAGTGACTCTTCTGAAAGAGAAAAGAACCCAGAAGGGAAACCAGTAAAAAAAATAGATACTTTATAAAGTCCAAGTAAAGGTTTCTGTTCCCATTTGTTTGTTGTATAGGGAACCAAAATGCCTATGATTTCATGACAACTAACTTAAAGTGTTACTAAACCCAGGACCCTGCATTCACTATATCTGGTCTCCCACAGTACACAGAACATGGAAATGCAATTATTTTAGAAAATATAAACTGCTAAATACCAATTCTCATCAGCAGTTAGAGCAGTCTTGTGACTTCAAGGGAGCACTGCTTAAAGCTGGTAGGCAGAGTTTTCTTTCTACTCTAGGAGGATGCAAAACCCCTAGCAATGCACACTAAACTGAGCATGTGCATGTGGCTACAGGCAGGGGCATCCCTAGGGTTGATAACACTTGGTGACACCCCCTCCGACAATCCCCGCAGAATGCATTGGATCTGCGGATTGAGCATAATGGATTGGACTCCGATCCATTATGCTCCCCAATCTGCAGAGCCGATCCATCCTGTGGGGATCGTCAGCTTTCTTTACAACTTACTTTTTTGTGGAGCCGGTCCAGTGTCACCCTGTATAGGTTGCATGCCGACGATCCGCCCAGGATGGTTCAGATCTGCGTATTGGGGAGCATAATGGATCGGAGGCCGATCCATTATGCTCAATCTGCAGATCCAATCCATTCTGCGGGGGTCGTCGGCTTGATTTACAACTTACCTTTTCGCGCATCAGGTCCAGTGTCACCCCATGCGATAGGTGTCACCCGTTGCAGCGCGCACCCCCCGCACCTGCCTCGGGAAGCCACTGGCTACAGGTTCAGGTGGACATCTGAACAAGAGGAGAAGCAGAGAAAACAGGATCAAACGGCCTTTTTACACAATGCAGAGTATTAACCCCTTAGGTTCCACAGTGAGTATAACAAGCATGCTTTACTGCATATACAGACCGATTTTACTGTTGTGGGTCTAGTAACACTTTAAGAACTCTGCAAGTGATTTTGTTCTAGGGAAACTTATCTTCAGAGATAGAAGATATTCCCATTAATGATTATATGACATACTTCTGTTGCAATATAGCTTAATGAATACTGTATATTGTATGCGATGAACCAGAGTAAAATAAGGTTATGCTGTCTGTTAGAAAAACTGACACTTTGGAACTAAAAGACACAAGGTAAAAGATAATTTTACTCAGAACATACAAAATTAGCAATCTAACCAGGAACTAATTGGAAAAAAATCTTTCAAGATATTCTAAATATAGCCTCAACCAGCCTTCTTAAACGTGAACCTGTACTATGTGATATATGAAAGTTGCCTTCTTTTCTTTTGAAATTACAAGTTGCTTGGCTTTCATGCTAATTCAGTGGCATTAGAACTTTCTGAGTCACTTGCCAATTAGTGTAAAGATCATGAGTTATCATTTCTGTCTGAGCAGCATGGCTGTCAAGCAACTAGCATTCTTAGGAGGAGGCCAGTAATGGTAACCCCATATTTTTCAGCAATGGTTTTCTTCAAGAGTTTCTACTTAAAGCCTAATTTAAAGCCTTATAACCCTCTCGCTTATAAAAAAGGACCCAAAGCTTTACTCATTCTCTCCATATTTCTGTATCCTTCTTCAGCCTGACAGCCAATCCTCTTCAGAAATGAATGGGTCCAACTTCCTGTAAGCCTAGGGCATCAAGGAAATGCCCCCCCTAGGTGTACACCATCAAGCTGCTATGGATCCACATGAGAAAGATGCAGAAACAGCATTCACGACACTACTTGAGCATTGTCCTCTTTATTACTAAAGACCACTGATCACCGCTGCAGAAAGAAGATGGTGGGGCAAAGCTGTGGGGTGGGGTGATCCAACGGGTGCAGGGCGTTCCTTTTGGGAATGGTGTCTGTCCAACCTGCAGCTGAGCTTTTACAGGCAAATCAAAATTATGAATATATACTGTATATTTTCATATTAGCTATTTGCAATGAGATCATATTACAGAATCTAGTCCTTTCAGTTATGAATTTTCATTGGTGCAAAGAACCAGGGCTAAGAATAATTTTTAAAGTACAATATTAGTGAGTTATAATGCTATGCCTGTTTTACTTCAGGGAGACCCCTGAGGACACGTTATCGCATGGAACAGTGTTGGCTTGTGGCATACTGCTGGAGGTCGTGCCACCATTCCAAGCTGGTCTGGTGGCCCTCTTTGTGGTTTTTGGAGGATATGAGAGCATACACTGACCTCTGATGGAGCAGAATATGAGGATAAATATTGATTCTTGATATAGCAGAGGAACACATCCTGGGAGAGAGAGTGAATTACTACTACAGAGGCACTCATTGCTGTTCTATTCATAGACAGCAAAATCTTGCAGTGAGTTTTCAATTCACCTATTGGTGGAGAAGACACTTTTAGTGCTTTGTTTTGGATTACAAGTTGGAGACTTCCTAGAAAGGACAGTGGGACTATTCATGTGGCTTATTAATATTGTTATATTCTGTGAAGAGTTTACATTACATAAAACAGTATTTTGGACTGAATTGATCTTCTGAAGCTGAGATTTTAAAATGTTGGCTGGTATGGTATACTAAGTTGGAATACAAGATAAGTAAAAATGATATTTTTTATTAAGAGGTATTACTTGTTAAATTCATTGTAACTACAGAGTAAGATGAAGATTGATTGAATCTTAGTACAACTGCAGAATAACAATAGAGTAAGATTTATTTTTACATTTCTCTTCATCAGTCATATGCAGCTAATGTATATATTATTGCTTTCTTATAAGTGCATAAGGTTCACAGAAAAAGGCCTGCAAACTATCAAACCATTACAGCACATAATGATAGCAAAAACACCAAATTAATAATACTGTATAGCTGACTGTAGTGGACTGGAAAGAAATGTGATAATTTGAATAGAAACTTCATAACAAACTGACTAAAGCAGGCATCACTAAATGGCGGACCACGGTCCGGATGTGGACCTAGCCACTGTTTCATCTGAACCCGGTCACACCATTTAGGAGCTGCTTCTTTCCATCCGTCCTCTGCTGCTGTTATATCAGCAGAGTGGACAGCAAGAGACAGAATCTTTCCGGACTGGATGCAGGAAGCACAGCACAGCATTGAATAGAGTGCGAGAGCTGCTGGGGTTAACTTTTTAAGTTAACCAATGGCTGATTGGAAACAGGGTGGCCCTAGCGGCAAATCAACTGCTGGGTAATTCAAAAAGTTAACCCATGTAGCTCCTGCACTTTATTCCATGCTGTGCTGTGCCTACCGCATCCGATCTGGAAATGTTATGACAGCTCCTGCTCCCGCGTTCTGTTCAATGCTGTGCTGTTATTCCACACTCGCTCCAGAAATGTTCGGTCTCCTGCTGGCCGCTCTGTTGACAGGGGGGGCAATGCTGTGGAGGGGGGGATGTAAAGGGGGGCAGTGTTGTGGTGGAGGGGATGTGAAGGGGCAGAGGACAGTACTGTGGGGTAGGGATGTGAAGTGGGGGGTAAGGCTGATGTGAGGAGGGCAGAGTATACTACTGGTGTGTGTGTGTGAAGGGGCAGTGCTGTGTGTGTGTAGGGGGGGAGAGGGGAATTGATGTAAAAAGGGATAACAATACTGTTGGGGGGGGATTTGTGAAGTGAGGGGATGAGGCAGTGCTGTTGGGAGAGATGTGGGGGGATAATGCTGTGGGGAGAGAGATTTAAAGGGGGGGGACAGTGTTGTGGAGGGGGCACAGTTTTGCTGGGGATGTGATGCGAAGGGGCAGAGGACAGTACTATAGCTGAGAGATATGAAGGGGCAGAGGACAGTAGTGTGGGGTGGGGGTGATGATCTGAATGGGGGGTTGAGGATTGCTGAAAATAATGGGAGTGTGTGATGTGAAGGGGGCTCAGTACTCTACTGTAAAGGGGTGGGTGTGATGTGCAAGGGGCCTGAGAACACTACTATGACGGTGAAGCTGATGAAAAAAGAAAATGTGGTTCAGACCTCTGTTGGAAGAAAATTTTACTGGTTGGACCTCCATGAATTTTAATTCAATACCCCAGACTAAAGGAACATTTTTGGTTCCTCTCCTAGTGGGGAGGCTTTAGGAGGTCTGTGGAAAGCAAGTTCCTCTCTCTGTCTGTCATGTGTCCATACATGGCACAAGCTGGGATGTGTTAACTAGGTGCTATAGCAATAGAGAACCTGGTAATTTTGTATATGTTGGCTCGCTTCAATGTCCCACTCCCACTGCATTTCAACATTAATTTGGGGCACATGTATAGATTTCTCAAGGACATTGTGTCTGCGAAATATAGGGAAAGAAGAGTGGGTTAGGCGGCTCCTGAGCTGTCAAGTCTAGCACAGCTGGCCACATGTGCTCAGGGCATGGCACCAGTGGTGTATTTATGTTTTGTGGTGCCCTAGGCAACACAAACATTGCCCCCCCCCCCCCGTGGAGAGAGCCTGACACCAACTAACACCACCACCCCCAGCAAGAGAGAGAAATACACTCACCTTCACAGTTCTAGACATCCATACAAGCAGCCCACAGCCTCTCGCAATTCCCACCTGGTCCCCATGTTGCCTGTGTCCCTTCTTCATGGGAGCGGTGCTGCCCCCTTAAAAATGCTGCCCTAGGCAAATGCCTTGTTTGTCTTGTGGTAAATACACTCCTGCGTGGCACTAGCGGAAAAGTCATAAGTACTAGGATGCCCAGAGAAAATAAATAGGAAGCCAGAACTGCACTTGGCTTTCTAATAGGGAGTCAGCTGCATTGGTTGAAGATGGTTGAGGTGGTCAATGCTAAGTACCCAGTCTGAGATTTACTGGCAGTATCTCCCCTGACAACTGACACTGACATTTAATGATATGGCCTAGCCTAGCCAAGCCGTGCCTAAACAAAAAGTATTGCTTTGGAAGTCAGCATTAAATCTTCCACCTAATCAGTAAACCATTTCTCTGTGATGGAGTCAAAGCATTTAGCATACCCTACTGAGTGTGGAGTGCCAGTCAGTGCAAGGTAGTCACTGGAACAACAGAACTCTCAGCTGCAAACTCAGCTCCCCCCCCCCCACACACACACACACTATTACTTAAATAGGCCAACTGTGGGGTCCATTTTTGTAAGCATTTTAAGCCATCTGGATAAAATTTTATGGCTGACTACATGGGTAGGTATCTTTCTCCGATTGGAATGGCTTGAGGTCTGTAGACCAGTGTTTCTCAACCTTTATTCAGTCAAGGCACCCTTTAAAATTATGGACAGTCCCGAGGCACCCTTTAAAATTATGGACAGTCCCGAGGCACCCTTTAAAATTATGGACAGTCCCGAGGCACCCTTTAAAATTATGGACAGTCCCGAGGCACCCTTTAAAATTATGGTAAGTCTTGAGGTACCCCATTCTAAAATGTGAAAAACTATTCTAGTAGTTTTATATATCGCAGCAACACCCTCACACGTAGGACACCGAACTTTAGAGGTGATTTATTCTTCCAAAGCAAAAACACTTTTGCACACTGGTACTGACTAGTATGCCAATGTTTCTCTTCTCCCTCAGTTTTTCTCCATCCCTGAGCTAATGTGACCCCAGCACTGATGGAGAGGGGCAGGAGAGGGTCAAACTAGGATGCTGTGCAGGCAGCTGACATCCTCCTTATCAACTGATGATGTCATTGGTTGTCAGGACACCAGCAGCTAGAAGGTCGTAATGGTGCATAATGAAAACCTGTGGCTTTGTGTAACTAAAATGCAGGCTTGTTCCACCCACTTCCTTTTATACAAGTTTTGGGCAATTTTCAGAAATTTTGCCAAGGCACTCCTGAAGAAACCTCAAAGCACCCCAGGGTGCCTGGGAACCCTGGTTGAGAAAGGCTGCTGTAGACTGAAGATGTAAGTGTCAGAGGCAGTGGTGGTTTGGTTTAAGGTCAACTTAAGTTTTAGAATGAGTGAAAAAGCATTAGAACCTCTGCCAGTTTTTTACTGCTGCATGTGTCCCCAATGGGGAAATCTCTATACTTATTCTGATAATATACAGCTGAAATCTTGCATTGTCTGCAGAATCTGGCAATGTTAGACAGCTGGGCCATTCATATTAGACATAACTAAATTGTTTGTAGGGAGATGAATTTTTATTGGAAGTCTGTGATACTTTAGTTTTAGAATTTGAGTGGCCAGGCACTTTGCCCTCGGCTTCCTGTGCCAGTCCAAAGTCTCAAACCAATGTTCTGTAACAGTTTTATGAATGCATACAGACATATCTGTTTAATCTTCTAGTCAGTGTTTAGATCTGTTTATCAGAAGTGAATGACAAACTCACTACTCCTATGAAATTTAGCCCTAGGATGTCCATGCATCAAATGCTGATAAATGCTGATAAACAGCAGCTGCACTAACTGCAGAATCCAAAAGCAAAAAATGTAATGGGTTGTATAAATTCTACTGAACACAATATGTCATACAGTTGTGGCCAAAATTATTCAACCCCCAATGCTGTAAAGGGGTTTAGGGACTATAGTGTACATTTGGAATTGTATTCAGAATCAAATCCTACAAGGACGTTGTAACTACCCAAATGCAACTAAAATGACATCAATTGTTTATGTAATACAGTAGTAAATGGTTCTTATGTGGTTTCTTCATTGCCACAATTATTCAACCCCTTAAAGACTACCACTCTGAAGAACAGAGGTTCATACAGGTGCTTTCCATCAGGTATTGAAAACACCTGTGGATGTCACCGAGCAGCAATCAAGCATAATAAGCACCAATTAGGCAGCTTTAAAATGACTGTGATACTCAGCTCCTTCTAGACATTTACTGGTGTGGTTACAAACATGGTGAAGGCAAGAGAATGGTCCAGGAAGACAAGAGAAGAGGTGATTTCTCTTCACAGGAAGGGCAATGGCTATAAGAAGATTGCAAAGATGTTAAACATACCAAGAGACACCTTAGGAAGCATCATTCGCAAATTCAAGGCAAAGGGCACTGTTGAAACGCTACCTGGTCGTGGCAGAAAGAAGATGCTGACTTCGACTGCTGTGCGCTACCTGAAGCGTAGAGTGGAGAGAAGTCCCCGTGTGACTGCTGAGGAACTGAGAAAAGATTTGTCAGATGTGGGTACAGAAGTTTCAGCCCAGACAATAAGACGCACACTGCGTAATGAAGGCCTCCGTGCCAGAACTCCCAGGCGTACCCCCTTGCTGTCTCCAAAGAATAAGAAGAGTCGACTGCAGTATGCCAAAAGCCATGTGGACAAACCACAAAAGTTGTGGGATAGTGTTCTGTGGACTGATGAAACAAAATTAGAACTGTTTGGGCCCATGGATCAACGCTATGTTTGGAGGAGGAAGAACAAGGCCTATGATGAAAAGAACACCTTGCCTACTGTGAAGCATGGTGGAGGGTCAATCATGCTTTGGGGCTGTTTTGCTTCTGCAGGTACAGGGAAGCTGCAGCGTGTGCAAGGTACCATGAATTCTCTTCAGTACCAGGAGATATTGGATGGAAACGTGATGCAGTCCGTCACACACCTGAGGCTTGGGAGACGTTGGACCTTTCAACAGGACAATGATCCCAAGCATACCTCCAAGTCCACTAGAGCATGGTTGCAGAGGAAAGGCTGGAACATTTTGGAGTGGCCATCGCAGTCACCAGACTTAAATCCGATTGAGAACCTCTGGTGGGACTTAAAGAAAGCAGTTGCAGTGCGCAAGCCTAAGAATGTGACTGAACTGGAGGCCTTTGCCCATGAAGAATGGGCGAAGATACCCGTAGATCGCTGCAAGACACTTGTGTCAAGCTATGCTTCACGTTTAAAAGCTGTTATAACTGTAAAAGGATGCTGTACTAAGTACTAAGATTGAATGTCACTTGGGGGTTGAATAAAACTGATAATGCTGTGAGCACAGAAAAGACATTTGTGGTTATTTCATTATAACTGTTATGTTATATTTGTCTGACCTACAAGTGCCTCTTTAATGTAAATGTAAGCAAGATGACTGAATGATCAAAAGCAATGTCAAACTGGCCAAAACACTCAATTTCAGTGGGGGTTGAATAATTTTGGCCACAACTGTATATTTTGAGATCTTATATCAACTGCTGCTTAGTCTTGAAAATTATGCAGTATCTCTCTACATGAAAAATTCAGTTTAATGTACTTTACAACTTTGTTTCACAGCAGTAGTCATTGGTTCTGAAACCACTTGTTCTGGGAGTGCCTATTTACTCACCATGCTCAGATGCAGGCCCAGGCCCCTTTATCTCTTTTTCCTCCAACTACATGGATTTCTGCATTCCAGCTCTCCACTGTCAAAACCATTAAACCGGCAGCCAGGCCATTAGCAAGAAGCATCTCAAATAAAAAAAACCAAACTACTAATGTGGGGAGTACCTCCCTGATGGCTATTAAGAGTACTCCAGTTCTAGTGGGGACCTTGGGCCCTGAACTCTTTCAGTTGCTCACCTATGTTAGCAGAGCTACTCTGGACTTCCCAGTGAGGGGCACTGACTATGAGGATAATAGCAAGTAGCTGTGTTCTGCAATTTACTTTAATAAACTAGTGATTCTCATCTTTACTCTATTATAGAGTCTTATAGGAACTATGCTATACATCCATATATTACATATATTGACTCACAGGGACATTGCAATGCATTGCAATACATTGAGTGGAACCCAGAGGAGACATACAGGGACTTTTACACCCTGCATGGCTCATTAAAGAGAATGTGTTATCAAAAAATCAAAACATAGGGACTTTTTGTCCGCTACGTGATGAAAAAAAAAAAAGTTATGCAAAAACAATATTTTTTTTCTGCAAAAAAATAAAGTCGACTAAAGCACATAAAATGCCCCCCCCCCCTTCAAAAAAAATGTTGAGGTTCCACCCCAACATATATGCATGTATGAACATAAATGCATGCGTTGGGGGTGCCTACACGTGAGAACATTGATTGTGATACACATGTTAATTATTAGAGATGAGCGAATTATTCAAAAATTCGATTCGGCTGATTCGCCGAATTTGCGGGAGAAATTCGATTCGATGCGAATTTATTCGCCGCAAATTTAACTTATTAAAAGGGTTTCTAGGCTTCAGAGAGCCTTTATATTAGTGCAGAACACTGTACCTTTAATTTAAATGCCCTTGGAGTCTGCTGGGGAAGAGAAATAATACTGTCAGTCAGTATGACATGCAGATGAGTGCCGTCGATCTTAGAATCACCGCACACTTCACTCATTTGGGCAGTCACGGGGCACGACGAAGAAGAAGAAGAAGAAGAATGAAAAGAAGAATGAAAAGAAGAAGAATGAAAAGAAGAAGAAGAAGAATGAAAAGAAGAATGAAAAGAAGAAGAAGAATGAAAAGAAGAAGAATGAAAAGAAGAAGAAGAAGAATGAAAAGAAGAATGAGAAGAAGAATGAAAAGAAGAATGAAAAGAAGAATGAGAAGAATGAAAAGAAGAATGAAAAGAAGAAGAAGAATGAAAAGAAGAATGAGAAGAAGAATGAAAAGAAGAATGAAAAGAAGAATGAGAAGAATGAAAAGAAGAATGAAAAGAAGAAGAAGAAGAAGAATGAAAAGAAGAAGAAGAAGAATGAAAAGAAGAAGAAGAAGAATGAAAAGAAGAATGAAAAGAAGAAGAAGAATGAAAAGAAGAAGAATGAAAAGAAGAATGAGAAGAAGAATGAAAAGAAGAAGAATGAAAAGAAGAATGAAAAGAAGAATGAGAAGAATGAAAAGAAGAATGAAAAGAAGAAGAAGAATGAAAAGAAGAAGAATGAAAAGAAGAATGAAAAGAAGAAGAAGAAGAATGAAAAGAAGAATGAAAAGAAGAAGAAGAAGAATGAAAAGAAGAAGAAGAAGAATGAAAAGAAGAAGAATGAAAAGAAGAATGAAAAGAAGAAGAAGAAGAATGAAAAGAAGAAGAAGAAGAATGAAAAGAAGAATGAGAAGAAGAATGAAAAGAAGAAGAATGAAAAGAAGAATGAAAAGAAGAATGAGAAGAATGAAAAGAAGAATGAAAAGAAGAAGAAGAAGAATGAAAAGAAGAAGAAGAAGAATGAAAAGAAGAAGAATGAAAAGAAGAATGAAAAGAAGAAGAAGAAGAATGAAAAGAAGAAGAAGAAGAATGAAAAGAAGAATGAGAAGAAGAATGAAAAGAAGAAGAATGAAAAGAAGAATGAAAAGAAGAATGAGAAGAATGAAAAGAAGAATGAAAAGAAGAAGAAGAAGAATGAAAAGAAGAATGAAAAGAAGAAGAAGAAGAATGAAAAGAAGAATGAAAAGAAGAAGAATGAAAAGAAGAAGAAGCATGAAAAGAAGAAGAAGAAGAATGAAAAGAAGAATGAAAAGAAGAAGAAGAAGAATGAAAAGAATGAAAAGAAGAATGAAAAGAAGAAGAATGAAAAGAAGAAGAAGAAGAATGAAAAGAAGAATGAGAAGAAGAATGAAAAGAAGAATGAAAAGAAGAATGAGAAGAATGAAAAGAAGAAGAATGAAAAGAAGAAGAAGAAGAATGAGAAGAAGAATGAAAAGAAGAATGAAAAGAAGAATGAGAAGAATGAAAAGAAGAATGAAAAGAAGAAGAAGAAGAATGAAAAGAAGAATGAAAAGAAGAATGAGAAGAATGAAAAGAAGAAGAAGAAGAAGAATGAAAAGAAGAAGAAGAAGAATGAAAAGAAGAATGAGAAGAAGAATGAAAAGAAGAATGAAAAGAAGAAGAATGAAAAGAAGAATGAAAAGAAGAATGAAAAGAAGAAGAAGAAGAATGAAAAGAAGAAGAAGAAGAAGAAGAAGAATGACAAGAAGAATGAAAAGAAGAAGAAGAAGAATGAAAAGAAGAATGAAAAGAAGAAGAAGAAGAATGAAAAGAAGAAGAAGAAGAAGAAGAAGAATAAAAAGAAGAAGAAGAAGAATGAAAAGAAGAATGAAAAGTAGAAGAAGAAGAATGAAAAGAAGAATGAGAAGAAGAATGAAAAGAAGAAGAATGAAAAGAAGAATGAAAAGAAGAATGAGAAGAATGAAAAGAAGAATGAAAAGAAGAAGAAGAAGAATGAAAAGAAGAAGAAGAAGAATGAAAAGAAGAATGAAAAGAAGAAGAAGAAGAATGAAAAGAAGAATGAAAAGAAGAAGAAGAAGAAGAATGAAAAGAAGAAGAAGAAGAAGAATGAAAAGAAGAAGAATGAAAAGAAGAATGAAAAGAAGAAGAAGAAGAATGAAAAGAAGAAGAAGAAGAATGAAAAGAAGAATGAAAAGAAGAAGAATGAAAAGAAGAAGAAGAATGAAAAGAAGAAGAAGAAGAAGAATGAAAAGAAGAAGAAGAAGAATGAAAAGAAGAATGAGAAGAAGAATGAAAAGAAGAATGAGAAGAATGAAAAGAAGAATGAAAAGAAGAAGAAGAAGAAGAATGAAAAGAAGAATGAGAAGAAGAATGAAAAGAAGAATGAAAAGAAGAATGAGAAGAATGAAAAGAAGAATGAAAAGAAGAAGAAGAAGAATGAAAAGAAGAATAAAAAGAAGAATGAAAAGAAGAATGAGAAGAATGAAAAGAAGAAGAAGAAGAATGAAAAGAAGAAGAAGAAGAATGAAAAGAAGAATGAGAAGAAGAATGAAAAGAAGAATGAAAAGAAGAAGAAGAAGACGAAAAATGAAAAGAAGAAGAAGAAGAAGAATGACAAGCAGAATGAAAAGAAGAAGAAGAAGAATGAAAAGAAGAATGAAAAGAAGAAGAAGAAGAATGAAAAGAAGAAGAAGAAGAATGAAAAGAAGAATGAAAAGAAGAATAAGAAGAATGAAAAGAAGAATGAAAAGAAGAAGAAGAAAAATGAAAAGAAGAAGAAGAAGAATGAAAAGAAGAATGAAAAGAAGAAGAAGAAGAAGAAGAAGGAAAAGAAGAAGAAGAATGAAAAGAAGAATGAAAAGAAGAAGAAGAAGAATGAAAAGAAGAAGAAGAAGAATGAAAAGAAGAATGAAAAGAAGAAGAAGAAGAATGAAAAGAAGAAGAATGAAAAGAAGAATGAAAAGAAGAAGAAGAATGAAAAGAAGAAGAATGAAAAGAAGAATGAAAAGAAGAAGAAGAAGAATGAAAAGAAGAAGAAGAAGAATGAAAAGAAGAATGAAAAGAAGAAGAAGAAGAATGAAAAGAAGAAGAAGAAGAATGAAAAGAAGAAGAAGAATGAAAAGAAGAATGAAAAGAAGAATGAAAAGAAGAAGAATGAAAAGAAGAAGAAGAAGAATGAAAAGAAGAATGAAAAGAAGAAGAAGAAGAATGAAAAGAAGAAGAAGAATGAAAAGAAGAAGAAGAAGAATGAAAAGAAGAAGAATGAAAAGAAGAATGAAAAGAAGAAGAAGAAGAATGAAAAGAAGAAGAAGAAGAATGAAAAGAAGGAGAAGAAGAATGAAAAGAAGAATGAAAAGAAGAAGAAGAATGAAAAGAAGAAGTATTCCAGTACAGCAAAAAGTGTATCTGCAGAGAGCTCCGCTATTTCTGACAGTTCTCTGACAGTTCCTTCACATTTACAGCGGTTGAAACATTGTATCTATTTATTTCCGAATAAAAACATCTGTATCCTAAATGGAAACAAATAGATCAGTGATGGCGAACCTTTTTGAGCCCGAGTGCCCAAACTGCAACCCAAAACCAACTTATTTCTTTCAAAGTGCCAACACTACAATGAAACATGAATATCGAGCTTTTGGTTTAGAAAAAACAACTCGTACAGTAGTGCAAACTAATTAACAGTACAGGGATGACCAGAGACTGCGGACACAGTACAGGGATGACCAGAGACTGCGGACACAGTACAGGGATGACCAGAGACTGCGGACACAGTACAGGGATGACCAGAGACTGCGGACACAGTACAGGAGATGACCAGAGACTGCGGACAGTACAGGGATGACCAGAGAGTGCGGACAGTACAGGGATGACCAGAGACTGCGGACACAGTACAGGGATGACCAGAGACTGCAGACACAGTACAGGGATGACCAGAGACTGTGGACAGTACAGGGATGACCAGAGACTGCGGACACAGTACAGGGATGACCAGAGACTGCGGACACAGTACAGGAGATGACCAGAGACTGCGGACAGTACAGGAGATGACCAGAGACTGCGGACACAGTACAGGAGATGACCAGAGACTGCGGACACAGTACAGGGATGACCAGAGACTGCGGACACAGTACAGGGATGACCAGAGACTGCAGACACAGTACAGGGATGACCAGAGACTGCGGACAGTACAGGAGATGACCAGAGACTGCGGACACAGTACAGGAGATGACCAGAGACTGCGGACACAGTACAGGAGATGACCAGAGACTGCGAACAGTACAGGAGATGACCAGAGACTGCGGACACAGTACAGGGATGACCAGAGACTGCAGACACAGTACAGGGATGACCAGAGACTGCGGACAGTACAGGGATGACCAGAGACTGCGGACACAGTACAGGGATGACCAGAGACTGCGGACACAGTACAGGAGATGACCAGAGACTGCGGACAGTACAGGGATGACCAGAGACTGTGGACACAGTACAGGAGATGACCAGAGACTGCGGACACAGTACAGGGATGACCAGAGACTGCGGACACAGTACAGGGATGACCAGAGACTGCGGACAGTACAGGGATGACCAGAGACTGCGGACAGTACAGGAGAAGACCAGAGACTGCGGACACAGTACAGGAGGTGACCAGAGACTGTGGACACAGTACAGGAGATGACCAGAGACTGCGGACACAGTACAGGAGATGACCAGAGACTGCAGACAGTACAGGAGATGACCAGAGACTGCGGACAGTACAGGGATGACCAGAGACTGCGGACACAGTACAGGAGATGACCAGAGACTGCGGACACGGTACAGGGGATGACCAGAGACTGCGGACACAGTACAGGGATGACCAGAGACTGCGGACAGTACAGAGATGACTGCTGACCTTTGGGGAGGGAGGGGGAGCGGGTACCTGAATTTGACAGGTACCCGCTCTTACTTCCGCAGAGTTTTTTTTATATCTTACCTGTTCCTTTATCCAGCCGCGCGCTGTCTTCCCGGCTTCTGTAGTGTGGGCGCTCGTCGGACAGCCGGATGCCCAGTGCACATGCGCGAGAAGTGCTGCGCTTTGTGATTGGTCCGGCGGCTTCTGGGATCTGTCATGTGTCCCAGGTACCGCCTTACCATTCACAAAGAGCACTGCTTCTTGTGCATGCGCACTTGGGACCCGGCTGTCACGCACACTACAGCCGGGAAGACAGCGCGCCGCTGGATTCTCCTGGCGTGCCCACAGATAAGGCTCGGCGTGCCGGCTGTGGCACGCGTGCCACGGGTTCGCCATCACTGAAATAGATACAATGTTTCAACCGCTGTAAATGAACTGTCAGAACTGTCAGAAATAGCGGAGCTCTCTGCAGTGACACTTTTGCCGGCTGATCGGGAAAAATTTGATTCGTGCACCCGAAGTTTGCTAAAATTCGGATTCGATGCGAATCGAATTTTTCCTGATATTCGAAACGAATTCCACTTCGCCAGGTTCGATTCGCTCATCTCTATTAATTATGTTTATATGTTACATATTGCCACGCACGCCGGAGTGAGAGCACTCATTCTAGCACAAGACCTCCTCTGTAACACGACACTGATGACCTGTAGGGGCTTTTGAAGTGGCGCCTACAGAAAATATAGGGTACTGAAGTTTGTCGCCATTTCACGGGTGCACACAAATTTAAGGTCTGACATGTTGGGTATCTATTTACTCTGTGCTACCTCATCTATTATTATATTTTACCAAAAAATGTGGGTAATTTATTGCGTTTTATTTCCCTAAAATTCACTTTAGTGTGCTTTTTTACTGAAATTTTGCGTTTCCTAGACCTTTGCAGTAATATTGTGCGACATAAAAAATTGGAACTACCACTATTTTATTTTCTAAGGGGGTCTGCTTTCAGAAAATATATAACGTTTGGGGGGTTTTGTGTAATCTTTTTAAACATGTAAGCCAAGAAAAAATGCAAAAATGGCTCTGGCAGCAAATGGGTTAAAGCTACTAGCAGAAACTGCTGAGTGAGTGGTCCCAGCTTTTCCTGAGGGCTGGTATACTGTAACACAGAATAATGTTTCCACATGACTCATCAGTGTCCTTGCATATTGTACTGTTGAGGGCCTCTCTGCAACCAAGGGAATCTGTAGTGGAATCCATATTTACTGACATTGCTCAGCAGTGGGTGCAGAGCCCTTTAATTCCTTTTTCCACAATCCCTTTGGCTCCCACAATCTAGTCTTTTATACCCAGAGAGAAGGAACACAAGAAAACTTGAGACACCTACACTGTAGACTCCTCAACCTCATTAAGAACCACATAGAGACTCATAAGGGTTTTTTTTAAAAAAACCTGTCCAAGTTTGTGAGTCACAAATGTCTTTGCAACCAGAGGTTCAATGATGGTTGCCTCTTGCTCTTCCACCATTATCCCCAAGTCCCCCAGCAGAATCCATGCCATCCTAACAATATTAAACAGCCCAATGGTCACCTAGCTCAGCTCTTTGCTTCTGCTCTGAAGCCCTCTAAACTGCCATGCACTGATAGGCCTGAAGACAAAGACATGTCACCACTAGTCCCAGAAGATGAAACCCAGACCCAACACCCGAAGTGCTCCCAGAGACCTAACTGTATACTTTGCACAATATCAGGGGCGGACTGACCATTTGAGCACTCGGGCACTGCCCGAGGTCACTAGGGGGCCCCATGAAATGCCCCTGGTACCTTTTTTATAGGCTTTTTTGAGTGTGGCAAGGACACAGGAGCCCCATGATCCCCTATTGCCCGGAGGACCCATGGATTGTCAGTCCGCCCCTGCACAATATAAATTGGAATGGTCTGCAAACTTGCCAGGAACAGTACATTTAAGAGGGTTGGAGTGTAGCGGAATGCCCATTTACTCATGCTCAGATGCAGGCACCTCTAACTCCTTTTCCTACAACTCCCTTTGTTCCTGGACTTGCCTAGGGAAGATGCGTTTCTCTGCTTTCCTCCCTTCCAGAGGGGAATTCCCTTCCTTCCCTAACTGCTCAAAGAAACCACACCTTATCAGGCAGAGGTAGGTGTGAAAATGGTCTACAGCTAAGTGGGGTCAGAACCATGATGTAGATAACTGGGCCAAAGTCCATAGCTTCATACTGTTCCTAATTTTGAGGAACTGTCCCTTATTTGGAAAAAAGTCCCTCTTTCCTTATCATTTGTCCCTCATTTTGGTCTGATCTATATAGTTTTATATAAAATGCACTATATACTGTATCTATCAAAAAGTGTTTTACAGTGCTCAACCTTTCATCCAATTTCTAAATTACTGAATTTGTACATTTCCAAACCAATATAAAGGAATAGTAGTGGTAAAAAAAACTACTTTTGGGTTTAGCCAACATTTTGTTTTCCTAATTCACCTTTAAGGGGTGTGTGGCACAGGGTGTGTCCTATGACCTACATACTTTTGCTAATAGGTGTCCCTCATTTCCATCTCAGAAAGTTGTGAGGTATGCAAAGTCTAATAGCATGCAAGTTCTCCAAAAGATCAAGCTACTGTCCAGAGCACTCCACGACTGCAACAGAGTACTCCAGTTCCAATGGTAGTTTTGTCCTCAGGTTTTGAACCTCTACAGCTATTCACCTGTGTTACCAGAGCTACCCTGGACACTATCCAAAAGATTATCACAAGTAACTGAGTTCTAAACTGCTTCTCCTAAAAACTCATAGAAACATAGAAAAGTGACGGCAGAAAAAGATCGAGTGGTCCATCAAGTCAGCCCGTTTTATTTTTTTATTTGTTTTATTTTTTTTGGCTAAAGTCTTTGAGTATAGATCTATGTTTGTCCTAAGCATGTTTGAAGGTTTTTACTGTTGACTGGCTCACTACCTCTGCTGGAAGATTATTCCTAGCATCAACTACTCTTTCAGTAAAATAATACTTTCTGAGTTTAGCTTTGAACTTTGCTCCATTTAGTTTAAGGTCATGTCTCCGTGTTCTTTATTTGGGTTTCTTGTTGAAAATACTGCTCTCCTGAACCTTATTCGTCCCCTTGATGTATTTAAAGGTTTCAATCATACCCTTTCCCTTCTTTCATCCAGACTTTTACAACAACTAAATACTACACTCTTTATGATCTTTTGGGCTCTGTGTGGTGAACACTTCTCTTCAGACTCCTTCTTGTGCTATCGGTGTCTTAGAGGAGAGAGAAACGGAGGTCCCTGGGTTGTTGTAATACAGGCTATTGACCAGCTTGCTTTCTGGTGAGTGTATAGTGGTGGAGAATCCTGCATAGGAGAGGAGCACCTTTTGGGATTAGCACTATTTGGAATTTTTTCACTGTTATTCTTATTGGACTGTTATTGGAAGGGCTTTTTGTTATATTATTGCATGTGGCACTTTAACCTCCTCGGCGGTATGATTATTTCATATTTTTGGTGCTGAAAGCGGTACCATTATTTTGCATGGAAATATGTAGTTTTTTTATTGTAGGCTGTAATTTTTAGGAATAACTCACTGAAATCTGTCTGAACAAGATTCTAAATCATACATTTAATTCAATAATATAATCAAACCAAAAACACTGAAATTTGAAATATAGCGCCAAGTTCGCACATCGCTGAGCAAAGTCGCAAAATCGTTTTCAGTGACTGATGATGAATTTCCCCACGAATCATTATCACTCAATTCTGCAAGTGGTTCTGATTTACTATCACTGTTCTCTAGCTGATCTAAACCTGCTTTTGACCTAAAGGGACACTTTTTGGGCGCCATGGACTTTTCTAAGTTTTCAGGCAGAAAGAACAATCAAAATGCAGACAGGGGACAGGACAAAGCAGTAGGGACAAAATATATGTGAAATGGGTTGAAACAGCAATGTTTTACTATGTAAAATCGTTTTGAAAAAAATGAAATTTTTTTAAAATTTTCAAATTTCCCGCCACCGGCGGCGCCCGTACGTCCCGACGTCACAGGGACCGGAACACAGAAGCCGGATGCCGGCATCGGCCGGAGGAGATGGCCGGGGACGCTGCAGGGGACACATCGCGGGAGCCAAGGACAAGGTAAGTGCTGCAGGGACTCCCTATGCAGCGCCGCATGGTAAGCCCGAGTGTAGCTCAGGGTTACCGCTTTTGGTATAGACATTTTACCCCGAGCTACATTCGGGAATACCGCTAGGGAGGTTAATGAGCACTATTTGTATGTTAATATTGATTCAGAACATCTTATTTATTTATTGGTTCTGGTATTGATTTATATATATTGTATGCGCTGCACTGTTTGTACTTTATTTGTTTAGTAAAAAGACATACTTTACCCAACAAACCTTTAGTTATATCACTTACATATAGATTAACCACTTGCCTACCGGGCACTTATACCCCCTTCCCGCCCAGGCCAATTTTTAGCTTTCAGTGCTGTCGCACTTTGAATGACATCTGCGCGGTCATGCAACACTCTACCCATATGAAATTTGTATAATTGTTTTACACACACATAGAGCTTTCTTTTGGTGGTATTTAATCACCACTGGGTGTTTTATTTTTTGCACTATAAACCAAAAAGATTTAAAAAAATAGTTTTTCTTTGTTTCTATTATTAAATTTTGCAAACAGGTACATTTTTCTCCTTCACTGATGTGTGTTGATGAGGCTGCACTGATAGGCAACACTGATGGGCACTGATAGGCGGCACTGATGAGGTGGCACGGATAGACAGCACTGATGGGCACTGATAGACAACACTGATAGTCGGCACTGATAAGCAGCAGTGATGAGCTAGCACTGATGAGGCGGCAATGATGATGCTGCACTGATATGCAACAATGATGGGCACTGATAGGCGGTGCGGGAGGGCGTGTTCTGGGAGGACACGTTCTGGGAGGACGTCATATGACACCCTCCTAGAACTGGACAACCACACTGTTGCCGTCATTCCGCTATAGCCCAGTTGCAAGTGGTTAAATAGAACAAGAACACCTAGTACAGAGCCTTGTGGTACATCACTAGTGACTGTTCTCTTTTCAGAGTGAATCCCATTTACAACCACACTCTGGTATCTATCCTTTAGCCAGCTGCATATCCACTGAACCACCCAAGGACTAAGTCCTAGCTTGTACCCAGGTACTATGAGGAGTATGTCAACAGTATGGATTTGTAGATCTCCCAATAGTGAGTTAGGTATAAGGCAGGAGACATGTCCCAATGCATTTCGTGAAGAGCTTCTTCAGAAGATCAAGGCACTGATTATAAAGCATAGAGTTAGATTTTTTTTTATTTTAACTCAATATGTTTTTTTAGCAGTGCCCTGATTCACAAAATGCATTGGGACATGTCTCCTGCCCATGGGCGGACTGACCATTTGGAAACTCGGGCACTGCCCGAGGGCCCAGGGTCAGTAGGGGGCCCCATGAGATGCCCCTGGTACCTTTTTCATAGGCTTTATTGAGTTTGGGCAAGGACACAGGGGCCCCATGATCCCCTATTGCCCGGGGGCCCCATGAGTTGTCAGTCCACCCCTGCTCCTGCCTTATAACTATACCACTATTGGGAGATCTACAAATCCATACTGTTGACATATATGATAATTTATGATATGTTGATATAATGTTTATTCCTGTGATACATGTGAGGCTGAGTGGTGGGAGTTACATTTAGGGGCATTTATTTGCTGCACATTTTAATATTGATTCCTTGCGTCTTTTATATGATATGAGTCGTGTATGTTGTAATTATGCATAATACATTTTTCTGCTATTATGTATGAATTGTAATTTCTTTGGGAAAGTATTTGCACCTTTTGAAATTCTTTTTGCTCTATATTTTGTACCATACTGAATATGGGGGATATGGGGCATCTTGTACTAGCCAACACCAAGTGTCCTTACTACAAATATACTCATCTGGAAAATCAGAAGTCTTCATCTGCATACTTATTGAGTGAGTGACCCAAAACATAAAAGAGAGAGAGTCAGCATGACAGCCAGGCAACTAGAATTTTTAAAAGGAAATGTCAGTAATAGTAGCTTCCACTTTTCTTTAGAGCTGATTCACACATGTGCGGTGCTGATTGAAGTTCAGGTTTCACAGCTAATTGATACAGTACCTGTTCTGTGGTTCATGTCAGGTTTACATCAGGTTCAGGACAGGACTAGATCAGGATTTTATCCTGTTCACACATGTGCGGTTTAGAAACGGTTCCCATAGAAGTCAATAGCCTGTAATCTGCACTCGAACCTGACCATATTGCTCAGAAATCATACATGACTCTTTATCAAACCAGGAAGGGAGAATGTCACCAGCACACCGAGGATCACCAATATGGGTCCAAAGGTTTTAATGAACGATCACATACAGTAGTTACAGCAAGGCAATGTTTTGGAGTCTCGCAGGACCCCTTCATCAGGCATGAAACCACACTGATTCCACACTGAATCTGCATGGTCAGTGCACTGGAAATATACTATATTGCCAAAAGTATTGGACGCCTGCCTTTACACGCACATGAACTTTTATGGCATCCCGGCCTTAGTCCGTAGGGTTCAATATTGAGTTGGCCCACCCTTTGCAGCTATAACAGCTTCAACTCTTCTGGGAAGGCTGTCTACAAGGATTAGGAGTGTGTCTATGGGAATGTTTGACCATTCTTCCAGAAGCGCATTTGTGAGGTCAGGCACTGATGTCAGATGAGAAGGCCTGGCTCGCAGTCTCCGCTCTAATTCATCCCAAAGGTGTTCTGTCGGGTTCAGGTCAGGACTCTGTGCAGGCCAGTCAAGTTCTTCCACCCCAAACTCGCTCATCCATGTCTTTATGGACCTTTCTTTGTGCAGTGGTGCGCAGTCATGTTGGAACAGGAAGGGGCCATCCCCAAAATGTTCCCACAAAGTGCAAAGGGAGAACATGCAATTGTTCATAATGTCTTGGTATGCTGACAGCTTAAGAGTTCCCTTCACTGGAACTA
Organism: Staurois parvus; assembly: GCF_062004578.1. Classification (NCBI taxonomy): domain Eukaryota; kingdom Metazoa; phylum Chordata; class Amphibia; order Anura; family Ranidae; genus Staurois; species Staurois parvus. The sequence goes on along the minus strand of NW_028318614.1, from coordinate 1,981,519 downwards.
AGGGGCCAAGCCCAACCACTGAAAAACAACCCCACACCATGATCCCCCATAATCCCCCCTCCAACTAACTTTACACTTGACACAATGCAGTCAGGCAAGTATCTTTCTTATGTTAACTGCCAGACACAGACATGTCCATGGGATTGCCAGACAGAGAAGCGTGATTGGTCACTCCAGAGAACATATCTCCACTGCTCTAGAGTCCAGTGGCGGCATGCTTTACACCACTGGCTGTCATGGTGACCCTCTTTTCTCAAAACGTTGAATCACTGGCCCAGAGTAAGCATATGGATAAGGACTGCAGATATTTCTACATCAATAACTCAGAAAGCATTGAAGCCAGTAAGTCAACGTACCAGTCATTCAGCTATCATTTTAAAATCACGTTAGCAATAACTCATTTTATGATCTTTCCTTTAACAAAGCACTCTACTCCAACACTTTACTTTAGACTTGAATGTTCATCCAAATGTCAGGGGGAAATCTAAAATTTAAATCAACACGCATCTATGAATGGACAAATGTTGCATTGATATAATAAAACAGGACATGTGCAATTAATTTAATATCTGACAATGTTTCAAATTACATAGAAAATCACAAAGAGTTTAGTGTAATCACTTCATGCTCCAGATGAATCTACAAGAAATAAATACAGATGGTAGATGAAATGGAACAGCAGTCATTTTGTGAAATGGCCACTAGAGGGCACGTCTCCTATATGGAATGCATAAACCTGTGTAGAAATGCAATGCATCTGTTGGGTTACAAAATGGAATTATAGTAATACAACTTTTGGGGCCTTAAAGTGATACTAAACACATATCCCCAAAAAAACTTTGTATGTTCTGCGTACTTATGCTATTCATGATTGTGTAGTTAATTTTAAAAAATTAAACTGCTAAGTACCTGTATGCCACAGTGCTCACATGATATATATCGAATGCAGAGCCGAGCGCTGGGAGAGATCACTGGAGGCGCTACCATTCCCCTCTGATGTTTCTATATACATCAGAAAAGGAAGCATGAACTGTGACCCTTGTGTTCAGACAGTGCTGATTAGTGCTGTCCCAGTCACAAGACCCCCCCCCCCCAAAAAAAAAAACAATAGTGTTTAATGATAGAGTAGAAAAATATAGATTTAATATTACCCCTTTATATAAAATGATCATACAAACACATATTTGAAATCCAAGCTTTGTTGTTATTCAGCAACAACATGGTATGGGCGGAGCTAGGCATCCTTGATAATCTCTCTCACTATCCCTCCCACTGTGTATTTTGCTACTAGTGGGCATGGAGGAGGATAGGGGCTGTCATTCATCATCTGCATATATGCTCACATGTATGATGTCACGTGACCTACATCAGGGCTGTCTTTATGTAAGGGCACTGCCCAGGGGCCCCATGTGCATAGGGGCCCCATGACATAGTTGCCAACTGTCCTGTTTTTTAATCAGCTGTCCTGCAACGGCTTTGTACCAACCTATGTTCCAGGACTGGAACCCTGGGGACATCTACAATACTGTATGGTGTCCAACACACAGAGTGGCAGTGGGGTGTTGGGCGCTCCAGCTCTGTGATCCAACACCCAGAACAGAAAGGAAGACTGTAGATGAAAGTGGTGCAGCACTGTTATATATGTGACTACCCAAATAAATAAATCAAATATAATAAATCAATACACAGAATATGTACACAGTACTAAATACAATGGTACATGCAATGATATGAAAGAAATGTCCTTAAAATACATATACCCAGTGCTAAATAAAGTGCCACGTGCAATATTATAAGAAAATGTCCTTTAAATGCCAGTCAGTAGTGTATTTTGGTTTTGTGCTGCCCTAGGCAAGACTAAAATTGGGCACCCCCCGCATCCACAGTAAATTTGTCCCACCCTTTCATCTGCAAACTCCACCCCTTCCTCTTTAGGCTCAACCTCTTCCTATTAGAGCTCTGCCCACTGACAACGATGGGGTGCTATTCCTCCCACTGACACCAATGATGGGACACTATTCCTCCCACTGATACCAATGATGGGACACTATTCCTCCCACTGATACCAATGATGGGACACTATTCCTCCCACTGATACCAATGATGGGGCGCTATTCCTCACACTGACACTAATGATTGGGCACGATTCCTCCCACTGACACTAATGATGGGACACTATTCCTCCCACTGATACCAATGATGGTGCCCCATTATTAGTGTCAGTGTGAGGAATAGTGCCCCATTATTAGTGTCAGTGTGAGGAATAGTGCCCCATCATTAGTGTCAGTGTGAGGAATACTGCCCCATCATTAGTGTCAGTGTGAGGAATAGTACTCCATCATTAGTGTCAGAGGGAAGAATCATGCCCCATCATTGGTGTCAGTGGGAGGAATAGTGCCCCATCATTGGTGTCAATGGGGGGAATAGTGCCCCATCATTGGTGTCAGTGGGAGGAATAGTGCCCCATCATTGGTGTCAGTGGAAGGCATAGTGCCCCATCATTGGTGTCAGTGGAAGGCATAGTGCCCCATCATTGGTGTCAGTGGGAGGAAAAGTGCCCCCTCATTGGTGTCAGTGGCACTATACTAGTGCCTCCTTTGTATAGTGTCCCAGCAGGATCGGCCCATTCACTGCCAGCACTAGCGTTTAGCCCCAACGCTGTTTTTCGTGAAAGATTTGTATGAATTGATTGTGGGCCAAGGCAATTTATATGCACAACAATACATCGCCGCCCACCCAAATTCAGCTCTTGCCAGACAATTCGCATGGAAACCTATCACGGTTTCTGAATGGAAAACTTTTTGGGGCCTAACCCTCAACATGGACATTACAAAAAATAATGAATTGCAGTCATATTGGTCCACTGACCCGGTTCATCATATGCCCGTGTTCTCTGCTGTTACATATATGCCCAACATGGACTAGCAATGTACTGGTACGTCGCTGGACTTTTAGTGGTTATATCGCGATGATGCCTGCAGCTACAGGCATCAAAGAAAAAAGAAAAAACTGGTCACCTACCCAGGTCTATAACTGGCTTTTTAAACAGTGAACATGGAAGGCGTCACAAAGTAAAAAATAGGACTATCCAGTTCAACTTGCCAGCCTACCCCAGTCTAATAATGGCTATTGTCGGCAAGGAACATGGATAAGTATAACTTATCAAAAGAGGGGGATAAGAAGGCCAGTTCAAACTGCCAGCCAGTTAGCCAACTATCAAAAACCAAATGAACCTGTCTAAGAACATGCGTTTAAAAACAGGGGTTTAGTTAGCACACATTTGCTACAGCTACAGGCATCATCCTGGTATCGTTTTTTTCAACTGGCGGTCAGCGTTCATATATGGACAATATTAGTGGCCAATTAGCTGCTGAATCATTTTTACGAGCAGCGGGAAGGGACACCCACCCCCCTCCTGCCGCCTTCCACAGATTTCTTGGGTTCTCCAGTCCCACAGTGGAATCCAGGAATGCAGCCAGCATTTCCGCTGGATGACCATAGAGCTGGTCAGATGATCAGAGACCAGAATGGCTCTAATCATCTCTATGGTCTAAGAGACCAGAAGCTACGAGCATTTAATCATATCTGTTTTGACGTACTTTAATAGCGCCATTTTTAAATTGGGAAAGCATTTGATCACACCAGTCTTCGTGTCAGATAATGTAAGGGCAGAGGAGAAATCTAGAGTCTAATAGGCCCCAGATTTCTCAGAAAAGAATACCTGTCACTGCCTATTGCTATCACAGGGGATATTTACATTCCCTGTGATAACAATAATAGCGATCAAATGAGAAAAAAAAAAAGAAAGGGACAGTGTAAAAAAAAAAAATCACCCCTGCCCTTCCCCCGTTTGTGAACAAAGGTGAACTCATGCTTTGGTCCCATGTCGGTATGTAAACAGAGATTTCATCATGCATGTGAGGAATCACCGCAAATGTCAGATCGAGGGCAGTAATTATAGCACTAGACCTCCTGTGTAAATATAAATTGGTAATCTGTAAAGGCTTCTAAAGCGTCCCCTATCGATATTAAAAATGTATGTACTTTGTCACCATTGCACGGGCATGCGCAATTTTAAAGCGTGTCATGTTTAGTATCTATTTACTTGGAGTAACATCATCTTTTATATCTTATCAAACAATTGGGCAATATATTGTGTTTTTGTGCATTAAAATTCTAAAAAGTGTATTTTTCCCAAAAGACTTGCGTTTGAAAAATAGCTGCGCAAATACTGTATGCCGTAAAAAAATTCAACACCCACCATTTTATTCTCTAGGGCCCCTGCTTAAAAAAAATACATAATGTTTGGGGGTTCAAAGTAATTTTCTAGCAAAAAAAATTTTTCATGTGAACAAAAAGTGTCAGAAAGGCTTGGTCTTCTAGAGTGGGTGATGTGTGGCATAAGCTTCTAATGTTGGCCCTGAAATGCCAGGATACTAGGAGCAACCCCTCCAAATTACCCCTTTTTGGAAAGCAGACACTCCAAGGTACTTGCTAAGAGGCATGGTAAGTATTTTGCAGATCTCATTTGTTGCCACATGTTTTTGGAAAACAAAAATATATTATTTCTTTTCTTTTTTTCTTCTTAAAACCCTGTCACAAAAATGATATCTGCAAAATACTCACCATGCTTCTTATCAAATTCCTTGGGGTGTCTACTTTCTAAAAAGGGTTAATTTTTTTTTTGGGGGGGGGGGGTTGTACTGTCCTGGCATTTAGAGCCTCAGAAACTGTGATAGGTAGTGAGGAAGTGATATGAGGAAACATGCCCTTTGAAATCTCCCTGATGAAGCCATGTGACCCAGTGGCGTAACGCATAGGGGAGGGGCTCTGATGTCACAACGCTTAAAGGCATAACACACAGCAAGTAGATGGGAGTGTGAAAAACATACTAAACAAAGCAAAATTGTATCAAATGCAATTTTGTGTCCCCCTTCCGGGGGTGCAGGATCGTATGACCACTATGATGCTCAACAAACAGATGTCGAGAATCAACAACGACTCCCAACATAAATTTTTGAAAATATGGGAGCCGTGGTTGCAATATGCCTTTCCCACACTCTCCCCGGCTAGTCTGGGGATCTAATGGCGTTCGGTATTGGCGCTCTTGGACCCCTGCCCCTTGCCCCTCCCTTTTTTTTTTTTTTCTTTCTTTTTCTTCCCCTCTTTCTTCTTTTTCATTCTCCCTCTGTTTTGGTGTGACTGGACTGCTGCATTTAGTTGTTATAGTCAGTTACAGTAATGTTTTGTAACTTATGTGCCATTGATAGCCTCTGCGTGGGCATACCTTTTGCCCTGTTGGCGTAAGAGCACCGTTTTTCCTTTTTTTTTTATTTTGCATTTTTTTTATCTGTGCAATTGATAGCCCCTGCGTGGGCATGTTTTATTGCCTCTCTTTTATACTGTTTAAAAATTAATAAAAACCATTGAAATTGAAAGGCAATTTTGTATTGTTTCACATGCGAGTGCACTCTATTTATTTAATACATTTTTTTAAAAAAGAGGATAAGGCACTATATATTTTCTTTCAATTACATGGAACACACATATATGGAGGAAAAAGTTTGAAATGAGCCAAGAGACCCCCTTGTGGGAAGAGGGATAACTCCATCCATCCATCCATACTGAGGAAAAGGATCTCTTGATAATGGCGAGACCCCCTGCTGGAAAAAAGGAAACAATTCATCCATTCATCCATCCATCCATCTGGGATACAGGGATTTATCCACATGTCCAAATCTGAGCCCAATTAAATGGACATAAGCTTGTATGACCTCACTTAACAGTTTGGTAATATACATAAGGTGAGAGCACAACTGATGAAGGAGCACAGCATATATATATATACATAAATTTGGTGGACTTTATTTATTTTTCAAGATAATATAGAGGACACTATAAGATCACAGATTGTTTTGAGGATTTTCTTCTGAGGACTTGATATGTGAAGATATGCATGCAGCACTAGCGTAATTGATAATATTTATTAAGGACTCAGTATATGGTTTTGCATTTATTGATTTGTGTATATTGTTAGTGGAGTGTGACACATATTGGTTTTTTAATTTGATAAAGACACATTGGTATGGGTATGTGTATAGTGTAGGCGACCCACTGATTCAGTTTATAGGTTTATATAATTTATTAATTTAGTCACATAATAATATATTTTTTATAAAATAATTTTATTTTTACCTACTTAATTAAATTTAAAACACACCATAGTAGCTCACAAGAATCACACATTTTTAATCCTTAGTCCTGATGGGAAGTAAGATGAAACTCCCTAACAGGGAACCCTGCCAGAGGCGCAAACCCTTCTAAGCTCTACTCTAACTAAATAAAATGTTTTGGCTGGAGTTTGGCTTTAATTATCTCATTACACAAGGAGGCCCAGCTATTAAATGTCTTTTCCATAAAAATCACTCGAAATTCATTTTAATATTTCCATAGAATGACTTCAGTTTAGTGTTTACTGGGATTTTCTCCAGTTAATGAATCAACTCCACTTCAGACTGTTTCCTTTTACATAGAAAAATTAGTGTGATAAATCGGTTTACATTTTGGAGGAGCACCCTGCTTCTCTGGAAAGACCTTTAACCTTTGTCTATTTCTGTATAAAGTAGCAAATCCATGCCAAAATGTAGTCATTAAAGTAAATCTTCCAAACTTTTTTTTTTAGTTTTGGATTGAGTAAAGAATGGCTAAAAGAGACGTTTAGGATTTTTCTTTTGTAAATTATACTTACCTAGGTGGATGCAGCATCGATCTGATGCTGCATCTGTCCACCTGTTAGTAATCCGGATATGACCAGAGATGTGTGGACTGACACAGGGAATATCAGGCTTCAGGAGTGATGTGGATAATATAATTTATTGTGAGATACACCAGTATACAAGATGCACAGTGCAAACAAAAAAACAAACCTTCACCCAATATATATATATGTACAGGAATAAAAGCGTAGTCAGGGCTGGAGAGGTAGAATGGTCAGGCAGGCCGGGTCAGGATCAATCGGGCGGATCAGGTACAGAGGAGTAGGCAAAAGGATAGTCAAAGGGAGAGCTGGGTCGGTGCAGGCAGAGTTCAGTCGTAGTCGGAGTAAACCAAGTAGATCACAGAAGTCAGGATACAGATAGAGGACAGCAAAGGCTTATGGGAAAATAACCACCAAGGCACTGATTACAGGCCTGATTACTGTTTAAGTACACCTCCTGCAATCAGCCTAAGGTGATGGCTTGATTGAAGGAGGTGAGATCCTGGCTGCTGAAAGGCACTTGCTGGTAAGCCCCGATACTGCAGCCCATAGAGCAGGTGAGCCACAGCACCACCAGCAGTGAGCCCTTTCCTGACACCACCGCTGGTTCTAAGTGTGAGAACTGAAGGATCATACACAGTCGATCACTCAGTGCTCTCCCTCCGCTCTGAGCAGAGAGCCAAGACTATCAGTCTCATGCTCTCTGCTCTGCCACCCCCACAGTACTCACCAGAGCGCTGGTCTGTATAGGGAGCAGGAGGGACTGGCTCAGGTTCTCAGCAATTCACTGAGAAGTTAAGCCAGCTGTCATTCCAGGGATCTGGGTGGATCCAGGCTTTAAAATTAGTTTCTTTCCCCAGCCTGAACATGCTCTGTGACGTCAGTCGACAGCGGACTTTAGTCCGATGTCAGCTGAAAACGGGTCGCAGGAGTGGAGAACGAACTATACTTCTGTGATCCATAGGAGAAGTACAGCCAAACAAGCTTTGGCTGAACTTCTCCTTTAAAGCTGATGTTTAATCTGCTTATCTTTGTGCCTTCACTGGTTCCCCCTTTCCCTCCTCATCAACACGCTAATTACTTTTTTCAAATAAACCTTTTTACATTGTCATTACATACCTTATTTTAGACTCAGTGGTGTCATCACTAGGCATCTTTGCTTCTCTATGCAATGCAGGCAGATCATGGCTGGTGAGAGGGCCATCAGGGTGCTGTACAGAGCTTCTTCACAGAACCCTGTCTTTTTATTACTCCCAAGAGACCTGATACAATTAGTAAGTTGGGAATATTACATTTCCTTGATGGGTGGATGAGTTATTTTTCCTAGATAGGCTACACTTGCATACTAACATGATGTGTGGATCTGTAGCTTAGTTGGTTGAAGCACATGCCTCGTAAACAGGAGATCCTTGGTTTAAATCCTAGTCGTGCCTTGAGGCAGCATTCTTTAGGCAGCACAGTGTCTAGATGGTTAGCACTTTCACCCGACTTGGGCTGTTGGTTTGAATCCCAACCATTGCACCTGGAGTTTGCATTTTCTCCCTGTACTTGTGTGAGTTTCCTCCTACACTCCAAAGACATGTTGGTAAGTTAATTGGTTTAGACAGGATCCAATTAACTTACCAGCATGTCTTTGGACAACCTCGGTTAACATAATTTTTGGTTTAGGAATGAAAATCCATTGACAATAATGCTTTGGTTTACAAATTTTTTACTAATACTTTTTCACAATACGAAGTGTATGTCGGTGCTGATGTTTAAATGCAATTGCCGTCTTTTTATTTTTCTTCACTATAGCTCACATTAGCTGTCACTTTCCCCGGAGTTACAGAAAACTTTATTTCTTTTAATAAACTGAAAGGAAACATTGTTTCTTTTAACATGGGAAAATAAACTAAAAGAAAACTTGTTACATGTTTTTGGTAAAAGAAAATCCCAATAAGTGTATATTGATTGCTTTGTGTGAAAGTTATAGCGTCTACAAACTATGGCATAAACACTGCAATTTATGCCATTTTTTTTGCTATACAGCGCTGTGGTAGTTTAACGGACAATTGCGCGGTCATGCAATGAAGTTTATGTCCTTTTTTTCACACAAATAGAGCTTTTTTTTGGTGGTATTTGATCACCTGTGCACTTTTTATTTTTGGCGCTATAAACAAAAAAAAACTATTTTCTCATTTAGGTCATAAAAATTTTCCAAAAAACTCAAATTTCATCATAAATTTAGGCCAAAATGTATTCTGCTACATGTTTTTGGTTAAAAAAAATCCCAGTAAGTGTATATTTATTGCTTTGTGTGAAAGTTATAGCATCTACAAACTATGGTATAGATAATGGAATTTACATAGCTTTTACTTTCTGACTGCTCATCACATTTTGTCAGGAATGGACTTGCCAGTAATGGTGGGACTCACCTGCCTTGTGGGCTGCAGTACCAGGGCTGGCCAGCGGGTGCTCTCAGCAATCAGAGACGCAACCCTGCAGCCAGCCAAACACCTGAAGCTGATTATGCAGGTGTATTTAAGGGATGGCCAGACCTGCAGTCTGGGCCTTGGTGTGTGTTTTTCCTGGGCCCCTGTATCTTGTACCTGCATTCCTGTTCCTGTTCCTGCCTCTGCTTGACTTGTTGCTGACCCTGCTTGATCCTGACCTCTGCTGACTTCTCCTGTTTTGATCCCTGGCTTGTGACCCTGGCCATTCTCTCCGCCTGCTCCTCCTGTACCTACCTGCCCGATAGTTATCGACCCGGCCTGCCTGATTACGTTGTGCTGTATATGTGTATGTACCTGTGTATCTGTATCAGTCTAGGTTTGGGTTTGTTTCACCTCGTTGTATGTATTTGTGTTAGCTTGGGGTTTGGTGCACTGCGTTTATGTTTGTATTGTTAGTCTTTAATAAATTATATTGTTTATAACTTATCTGAAGCCTGTGTTTCCCTGCGTCAGTTCACATACCTCTGGTCATACCCGGAGCCCTGACATTACACCAAGGCCAATCCTGACCAGAAGTGGCTGCACAAGGAAGCCATCTTGGCTTGTTGCTGGGAAGGATGGATCTTGATGAGGTTGTGTATTTGTCGCTGCTGGTTTTTGATGACAGAGAATATGCTTATCAGGCTCTGAGGGAGTATACCTGGGATCAACTGCTAGAATGTATACGGATCGCTCATGTTCTAGTAGATCAGGGCACAGAGTTCTCTGAGGTGCAACCTTTGATTCAAGTTTGTGTAGAGTTGGCTTCATCTGGTACCCCTGAAAGCAGGAATGACTTTTTGCCACCATTTAGTGCCGACCAGGTAGAGTCCCTGGTATGGTTATTAGAGGATGATGTGGATTGCTTCTTGGAGCATTATGCTGCATGTTCACCACAGGTATTAAGGGATTGTATAAACGCAGTGCAGTCTTTGGTCAGACAGGCTTTGTGTAAGCGAAGCTTTGTTCAACCCGTACTGCAGACATGGTCAGATTTGTTACACCCAGCCTCAGTCAGCTTGCAAAAACCCAGTCCTGCTTCTAATCTATTTCTTCAAAGCTCTATTCCTGCATTCCCAACAGCACCTCCAGTTACAGCCCAGTATACCCTGCTATCTACCGCATGTCAGTACCCTGTTCCCACTCGCTGCACCTATCCTGCCTTTAACCCTGTAAAGAAGCCCTCTGTAGCAACTGTTCCCTCCCCTGTTCCACCCTCCAGCTCTTCTCTGTCTCCAGCTGCTCCATCCGTTTACAAACCTGCGCTTACTTACAGTGCTCCGGTAACTAAAACCAGGAAAAGGCGAAAGTTCTTTCCAACCAATACCATCCTGTCAGTATCCAAACCGGTCAGCCTCCCATCTGAGAACCTGCCTTCCGTGGTGCAGCCTGGTGCCTCGGCGCCCACAATTCGGCCTGATGCCTCTACCCAGCCTGATGCCTCCATTCAGCCTGATGTCTCTACCCAGCCTGATGAACTGATCCAGCCTGATGATCCTATTAGGCCAGTTGACTCGATGCCCGCTGTCGATCTAGACGATCCGGTACCTGATGACCCAGTGCCCGCTGTCATGCCTGGTGACCCGATGCCCGCTGTCGAGCCAGACGATCCAACGCCAGATGACCCGGTGCCCGCTGTCGATCCAGACGATCCGGTACCTGATGACCCGGTGCCCGCTGTCATGCCTGGTGACCCGATGCCCGCTGTCGACCCAGACGATCCAATGCCAGATGACCCGGTGCCCGCTGTCGATCCAGACGATCCGGTACCTGATGACCCGGTGCCCGCTGTCATGCCTGGTGACCCGATGCCCGCTGTCGAGCCAGACAATCCAATGCCTGATGACCCAGTGCCCGCTGTCATGCCTGGTGACCCAATGCCCGCTGTCGGGCCAGACGATCCAATGTCTGACCCAGTGCCCGCGGTCATGCCAGTTGACTCGGAGCCCACTGTCGTGCCTGGTGACTCGGTGCCCACTGCCTTGCCAGATGACGCGGTGTCCGCTGGCGAGCCAAATGACCTGATGCCTGGTGACCCAGTGCCCGCTGTCATACCTGGTGAACCGATGCCCGCTGTCGAGCCAGACAATCCCATGCCTGATGACCCAGTGCCCGCTGTCATGCCTGGTGACCCGGTGCCCGCTGTCGGGCCAGACGATCCAATGTCTGACCCAGTGCCCACGGTCATGCCAGTTGACTCGGAGCCCACTGTCGTGCCTGGTAACTCGGTGCCCACTGCCTTGCCAGATAACGAGGTGCCCGCTGGCGAGCCAAATGATCTGATGCCTGGTGACCCAGTGCCCGCTGTCATACCTGGTGACCCGATGCCCGCTGTCGAGCCAGACGATCCAACGCCAGATGACCCGGTGCCCGCTGTCGATCCAGACGATCCGGTACCTGATGACCCGGTGCCCGCTGTCGTGCCAATTGACTCAGAGCCCACTGTCGTGCCTGGTGACTCGGTGCCCACTGCCTTGCCAGATGACGTGGTGCCCGCTGTCGAGCCAAATGACCTGATGCCTGGTGACCCGATGCCCGTTGTCGTGCCTGATGACCCGGTGCCCGCCGCTCCGCCTGGGGGCCCGGTGCCTGCTGTCCCTCCTGGGGGTCCGGCACCCGCCGCTCCGCCTGGGGGCCCGGCACCTTCCGCTCCGCCTGGGGGCCCGGTGCCCGTCGCCCTGCCTGGGGGCCCGATGCCTGATGCTCCGCCTGGGGGCCCGGCACCCGCTGCCCCGCCTGGGGGCCCGGTGCCTGCTGCTTCGCCTGGTGATCCGGTGTCCAGCCCGATGTGCCTCAGCCCGGAGTCCAGCTCGATGTGCCTCCGCCCGGAGTCCTCCCCGATGTGCCTCAGCCCGGAGTCCTGCCCGATGTGCCTCTGCCCGAAGTCCTGCCCGAAGTCCTGCCCGATGTGCCTCTGCCCGGAGTCCTGCCCGATGTGCCTCTGCCCGGAGTCCTGCCCGATGTGCCTCTGCCCGGAGTCCTGCCCGATGTGCCTCTGCCCGGAGTCCTCCCCGATGTGCCTCAGCCCGGAGTCCTGCCCGATGTGCCTCTGCCCGAAGTCCTGCCCGAAGTCCTGCCCGATGTGCCTCTGCCCGGAGTCCTGCCCGATGTGCCTCAGCCCGGAGTCCAGCTCGATGTGCCTCCGCCCGGAGTCCTCCCCGATGTGCCTCAGCCCGGAGTCCTGCCCGATGTGCCTCTGCCCGAAGTCCTGCCCGAAGTCCTGCCCGATGTGCCTCTGCCCGGAGTCCTGCCCGATGTGCCTCTGCCCGGAGTCCTGCCCGATGTGCCTCTGCCCGGAGTCCTGCCCGATGTGCCGCTGCCCGGAGTCCAGCCCGATGTGCCGCTGCCCGGAGTCCAGCCCGATGTGCCGCTGCCCGGAGTCCAGCCCGATGTGCCGCTGCCCGGAGTCCTGCCCGATGTGCCGCTGCCCGGAGTCCTGCCCGATGTGCCGCTGCCCGGAGTCCTGCCCGATGTGCCAGTCTTTGATATCCCACCAGTTACCAGACCCGGGCGGTGGAACATTTTGCCCAGCTAGGACTGTTTGGAGCGTCCTGAGGCCGCTCCTTGAGGGGGGGGGGTACTGTCAGGAATGGACTTGCCAGTTATGGTGGGACTCACCTGCCTTGTGGGCTGCAGTACCAGGGATGGCCAGCGGGTGCTCTCAGCAATCAGAGACTCAGCCCTGCAGCCAGCCAAACACCTGAAGCTGATTATGCAGATATATTTAAGGGATGGCCAGACCTGCAGTCTGGGCCTTGGTGTGTGTTTTTCCTGGGCCCCTGTATCTTGTACCTGCGTTCCTGTTCCTGTTCCTGCCTCTGCCTCTGCCTGACTTGTTGCTGACCCTGCTTGATCCTGACCTCTGCTGACTTCTCCTGTTTTGATCCCTGGCTTGTGACCCTGACCATTCTCTCCGCCTGCTCCTCCTGTACCTACCTGCCCGATAGTTATCGACCCGGCCTGCCTGATTACGTTGTGCTCTATATGTGTATGTACCTGTGTATCTGTATCAGTCTAGGTTTGGGTTTGTTTCACCTCGTTGTATGTATTTGTGTTAGCTTGGGGTTTGGTGCACTGCGTTTATGTTTGTATTGTTAGTCTTTAATAAATTATATTGTTTATAACTTATCTGAAGCCTGCGTTTCCCTGCGTCAGTTCACATACCTCTGGTCATACCCGGAGCCCTGACACATTTCTTGAGGTGCTAAAATACCAGAATAGAACAAACACCCCCAAATGACCCCTTTTTTGGAAATTAGACACCCTAAGCTATCTGCTGAGAGGCATATTGAATCCATGTAAGATTTATTTTTTTCCACAAGTTTCTGGAAAATGACAAAAACTTTTTTTTTACACAAAGTTGTCATTTAAATGATTTATTTCTCGCACAAGCCATGGGTATATGTGGAATTACACCCCAAAATACATTCTGCTACTTCTACCAAGTAATCCAATGACCACTTTGAAAGTCTGAAGGTGCCTCCTCATTTCACTTCCTCAATACCTATCACAGTTCCGAAGGCCCTGACATGCCAGGATAGCACCCCCCCCCCCCCCCAAAATGAATAGTAGACACTCCAAGGAATTTAAAAAGAGGCATGGTGAATATTTTGCAGATCTAATTTTTTCTCACAAGGTTTTGAAATATACAAAAAATATAAAAAATATGTTTTTGTTTTTTTCTTCATTTTACAAAAACTTGTGGCAACAAATGAGATCTGCAAAAAACTTACTATGCTTCTTATCAAATTCATTGGGTGTCTACTTTCCAAAAAGTGGTCATTTGGGGGGGGGGGGGATTAGGTGCTATCCTGGCATTCCAGGGCCTCTGAAACTGTGATAGGTAGTCTGGAAGTGTAATGAGGAAATAAAGTCCTTTAAAAGCCCGAATGTGCTTATTGGATTTTGGGGTCCTGTACTTGGCTAGACTGCCAAAACGTCTTTCTCATTTCGTACCCCCATACTCGGGAGAAGTAGCAGAATGTATTTTGTGGAGTAATTCCACATATACCCATGGCATGTGTGAGCAGTAAATCATTTAAGTGACAATTTTGTTTAATAAAAAAAAAAAAAAAATTTTTTGTCATTTTCCAAAAACTTGTGGTAAATAAATAAAATCTTCAATTGATTCAACATGCCTCTCAGCAAATAGTTTGGGGTGTCTACTTTCCAAAAAGGGGTCGTTTTGGGGGGTGGGGGCCTAGCATTAGAAGTTTATGCCACACATCACTCACTCTTCTAACCACCCGAAGATCAAGCCTTTTCTCACACTTTTTGTTCACATGAAAAAAATCAGTATTTTTTGCTAAGAAATTAATTTAAACCCCCAAACATTATATATTTTTTTAAAGCAAACACCCTAGTGAATAAAATGGTGGGTACTACAATTTTTTATGGCACATAGCACTCGCGCAGTGATTTTTCAAAAGCAATTTTAAAAAAAAATACACTTGTTTTACTTTTAATGGACAAAAACACAATATATTGGCCAATTATTTGGTAAGGTATAAAAGATGATGGTATGCCGAGTAAATAGATACCAAACATGACATGCTTTAAAACTGCGCATGCCCCGTGCAATGGCGACAAACTGCATACATTTTTAATATCCATAGGCAGCGCTTTAAAAGCTTTTAAAAGCTACCATTTCAGATTTACAGAGGAGGTCTAGTGTTAGAATTACTGCCCTTGATCTGACGTTCACGGCGATACCTCACATGTATGGTTCAACCGCTGTTTAGATACCGGCACAGGGTCAACGCTTGTGCACACAGGTGTGCGTGCATGGGAGGGGTACGGTTTTTTTTTTTAAGTTATTTTGATTTTTTAAAATATTTTTACACTGTACCTTTCTTTTTTTTATCACTTTTAATGCTATCATAGGCAATGCAAATATCCCCTATAACTTCAATGGGCATTGTCATATATTCTTTTTTGAGAAATCTGGGGTCTATCAGGCTCTAGATATCTCCTCTGCCCTTACATTATCTAATCAAACCAAAATCGGTGTGATCAGATGCTTTCCCAATTTACAAATGGCGCTGTTTATATCCTGTGAAACTGAAGTGATGAAATGCTCATAGCTTTCGAATTCTTAGACTATAGAGATGATTGCCACCACTCTGGTCTCCAATCAGCTCTATGGTCAGTTGGCAGAAACACTGACTGCATTCTGCACCGTGGAAGGCAGCGGGGGAGGGGGGCATCATATCCCGCTGCTTGTAAAAGCAATACTGCAGCTAATTAGCCACTAGGATTGCTTTTACATGAAAGCCGATCGCTGGCTGAAAAAAACGATACCAGGATGATGCCTGCAGCTGTAGGCATCATCCTGGTATAACCATTCAAAGTCCAGTAATGTACCAGTACGTCGCTGATCCTTGTTGGGTATATATGCTATGTTCTTTTTTTTTTTGTATGCAGCCTGTGGACTGAATGGAAAAAAGAGAAGAAAATTCTGCCAGAAAAAGTGTGTGGTATGCCAACCACTAGAATATACCGCCCTGCATCCACCCACTTCTAATGGTGGGCACACATTAGGTCACACTTTGCCACATGCGCCAGTTCCAAGATTGTACAAATGTGTAAATAGTGGCACGCTTGAATAAAAATTGTCCACGTATAAGTGGTACCCCATATAGAAAAAGGATGACACCAAGTCCCAAACTATCTTGTCACTACTCTCCATGTAGTCCGGGGGGCTCCTCGTGACTATCTTTTCCCTCGTGAATCCGAAACTTGTAAGTATAGCCTGTTGTCCTCTCACAGGTCTTCTACATCTTGACCCCATATCTGGCACGCTTGCTGGGGAGAAATTGTTTGAATGCAAGGTGGCCAGAAAAATTAATCAGGTACTCATCAACGCAGATGTTTTGCTGGGGAGTATAGACATCTGCAAATTTTTGGTTAAGGTGATTTGCGAGGGGCTGAATTTTGAAGAGGCGGTCAAATTCAGGGTCAACCCGAGGATGACAGAGTGTATTGTCATTGAAATGCATAAAACACATTATACTCTCATATCTATGCCTGGCCATGGCAGCAGAGAACACGGGCATATGATGAATCGGGTCTGCGGACCAATACAACCGCAATTCATTTCTTTTAGTAATGCCCATGTTAAGGGTTAGGCCCCAAAAAAATGTAAATTCGGAAACCGGAATGAGTTTCCATGCAATTGGTCTGGCAAGGTTTGAATTTGGGTTGGCGGCAATACATTGTTGTGCATATAAATTGCTTTGATCCACAATCAACGCATACAGATATTCCGTGAAAAACAGCTCCAAAAATCAAGGGGAGTAGGTAAATTTGCTATTTCCACCTGAATTCCGGGTTGGGCAGTGAATGGAGGAAGTACGGGTGCTGCAGAATTTGTGGACTGCCAATCGGGATTTGCAAGCACATCCGGAAGGATACTAGGAGCTCTATGGGCCTGAGTGCAAATTTTTGGTGGCTGCGGGACAATACTTGTGCTTGCCACCGCACCGGCTTGTACTGGACTTATGGGACTCGCCACGTCACCAAGTCATACTGCAGTGCTGGTATTATTCTATACAGATTTATATGGCGCCAACAGTTTGCTCAGCGCTTTACAATATAACTGAGGACAATACATCATCAATACAGTTCAATACAAGAGGGTTAGGAGCTTACAATCTAAGAGGTATGTGAAAAACCAGGATGTACTAGGCCACCAGTACTCACCAGTTCACCAAAAGGTAGCGCTGCACTAGTACTGGCACTCTGCTGGCTATGAGAGTCCTCAAAATTCACCGACAAGTGCTAACAGAGATCAGGCCTGATTCTGCCAACACTGCGGTTTTGTGTGCACTGTATCACGTGACAGTGACCTACTGACACTGCACTTGCTGGGTGAGAAGGGGGGGTAAGCGTAGGGGCTAAACGCAGGTGTTGGCAGGTGCCGGGGCTGATCCCGCTAACGCTGCATTTTTGGGGATGCTATACTAATGTGAACGCTGGTATAGTGCTGATCTGATCAAAGATATTGATCCGTTCAGACACTATACTAGCAATGGAGGTTTATTGTGCATGAGCATTGTTATGATCCGCCAGGTGGTGCCTCAGGCTGCCAACTGACAGACCTACTCAGAGCGTGGGGTCTAAGCCCAAGCTGTGCTTTCACCAGAGCCCCTGATGGTGGGGATGGACTTGAAACAGTCCCGGGCCAGGTCACGACCTCCGAGCAGGCCCACCAGTGGCTGAGGAGACCTTGGGGACAGGTACCGGGAGAGCCAGATATGAAGAGGATGGCGGCCCCAGCAGGGTAGTAACGGATCGTGGGCCTGTGAGGGTAAGCGGGGTACAGAATCGGTAGGCGAAGAGTAGTCGGGTCACACGCAGGGTCAGCAGGGAAGTCAATCCGTAGAATGGTCAGGGCAATCCGGGTCAAACGCAGGAGCAGGCAGAGTAGTCAGGACAATCCGGGTCAATCACAGGGGCAGGAAGCGTAGTCAGGGTCAATCAGGGTCACTAGACAGGTGCAGGAACTCAGGATCACAGGAAGACCTTGCGGCAATCTGTGACAGTGCAGGGCATCTTTAAATAGTGCGCCCTGCACTGTCATTGGCCGGCTAGGACGCGCCCCCGGCTGTCATTGGACGCCTGAGGCGCGCCCGCGGCACCTACTGCGCATGCGCGGCGTCCTGTCAGCCGCGGCTCGCCGGGACCTAGTGCCTGTGTCCCGGCGCGATCTGCCGCCAATGCGCATGCGCGGGGGACAGAGCCGCGATCGTGGACCACGGAGCCGCGATCCCTGACATTGCCCCCCCCCAATGGGCACCCTCCGGGAGCCCCACTGATCTCTCCACCGCGGGTGAGCACGACAAAATTCCCGGATGAGCCTGGGTGCGTGGACGTTCTGGGCGGGTTCCCATGAGTTCTCCTCAGGGCCATACCCCTTCCATTTTATCAGGAACTGTGTCTGGCCCCCCCTCCTTCGGCAACTGAGGATAGTCTCCACTTCATATTCCTCCTGGTCACCTATGGTGACTGCCTCGGGAGGTCTGGATTCACGGTCCGGGAAGGGATCCGGTCTGGATGGCTTCAGGAGAGATACATGGAACACTGGATGTATCTTGAAGGACTGCGGAAGCTCGAGTTCGTAGGCCACCTCGTTACCTACTCGTTTTACCGGAAATGGGCCAATGTACATGGGTCCCAGCTTCCTTGAAGGACACAGCATCTTCAAGTTGGTTGTTGCTAGCCAAACCTGATCCCCTGGTTGAAGCAGTAATTCTCCTCTTCTCTTTCTGTCGAATGCCCTTTTACTGTCCTCTTGGGCTTTAGCGATGGCTTCCTGAATTGTCTTGTTATTGACAGAAAAGAAGTTCAGGATGTCTTGAGATGCCGGTACCGGATTCTCAGGCATCAGATCAGGGAGGAATGTGGGATGATACCCGTAATTGGAAAAGAACGGGGATTGACCCGTAGCTGAGTGACTCGAGTTGTTGTATGAGAATTCCGCGGAAGGCAGCAACGACAGCCAGTCATCCTGAAGGTAGGATGTGTAGCACCGTAAGTACTGTTCCAGCGTCTGGTTTGTCCTCTCAGTTTGGCCGTTGGTCTGTGGATGGTAGGCGGATGAAAGCGACAGCTTGATTCCCAGCGATTTACATAAGGCGTTCCAGAACCTGGAGGTGAATTGGACCCCCCGATCTGACACTCTATCTTCGGGAACCCCATGAAGCCTCACCACTTCCTTGATGAAGATCCGTGCCGTTTCTGGTGCTGATGGGGTCTTCTCCAGGGGCACGAAATGTGCCATCTTTGAGAAGCGGTCGACGATCACCATTATTGCAGTGTAGCCCTGGGATGGTGGAAGTTCGACCACGAAATCCATGGCTATCATTTGCCAGGCCCGCTTGGGTATGGGTAATGGACGTAACAATCCCCATGCCCTGCTCCTGGAGGGCTTGTTCCTTTGACAGGTGGGACAAGTTCGGACGTAATGCTCACAATCCTTGATCATGTCTGGCCACCAGAACGAGCGCCGTAGTAGATCCAGAGTTTTCGTTACCCCAAAGTGGCCCGCCATTGGATGGTCGTGGCAGTGCCCTAGGACCAAGGTTCGCACTTCTTCTGGGACCATGATCCGGTCTTCCTTCCAAAATAGCACACCATGGCTCTGGAGGGGTGACCCAGACGGAACTGGTAGTCCTACAGAAGCATCGAGAAGCCGGGAGCGAAGTTCCGTTTGTAGAGCGAGGAAACTCCCAGAAGGTAAGATGGTGTCAGGTACCACAGCGTCGTCGGGGTCCTCAAACATGCGGGACAGAGCGTCTGGTTTAGTGTTCTTAGTACCGGGTCGGTACGTTATATGGAATGAGAATCGAGAGAAGAAAAGAGCCCATCTCGCTTGGCGAGGTCTCAGTCGTTTTGCCGTTCTTAAATATTCAAGGTTTTTGTGATCTGTGAATATTAGGATTGGGTGTGTGGCTCCTTCCAGTAAATACCTCCATTCTTCAAGAGCAGTTTTAATGGCCAGGAGCTCCCGATCTCCAATGTCATAGTTACGTTCCGCTGGTGTCAACTTCCTATAGAAGAACGCCACAGGGTGCAGTAGTTCCTTGGTACCATTCCTTTGGGACAAAACCGCTCCTACCGCATTTTCGGAGGCGTCCACTTCCAAAACATATGGGAGAGAAGCATCTGGATGGCAGAGAATGGGAGCAGAGGTGAACAATTCTTTGAGCTTTTCGAATGCCGCCTGCGCTTCGGGAGTCCACTTAAAGCTGACCCCTTGTTTCGTCAGTTGCGTGATCGGGGAGACCAGACCGGAGAAGTTCCTAATAAACTTCCTGTAAAAGTTGGAAAAACCGATGAAACGCTGTACCCCCTTTTTGTCGGCGGGTATTGGCCAATCTAAGATTGCCGTGACTTTCTGGGGATCCATCGCGACCCCCGCGGAAGAGAGAACCAGTCCCAAGAACGTGATTTCGTGCTGTTCGAAACAGCACTTTTCTGCCTTCGCGTATAGCCCGTGTTGACGCAACCGTTCTAATACCCGTATCATGTGACCCCGATGAACCTGCAGTGAGGGGGAAAAAATTAGGATGTCATCCAAATAAACCACCACGAAAATATCGAGAAAGTCACGAAAAACATCGTTGATAAAGTGCTGAAAGGTCGCCGGAGCATTACAGAGCCCGAACGGCATCACCAAATACTCGTAGTGACCGAATCTCGTACGGAACGCCGTCTTCCACTCATCCCCCTCCCTGATACGGACAAGGTTATAGGCCCCCCGCAGGTCTAATTTAGTAAATATCGTTGCCGATCTCAATCTCTGGAGGAGCTCGGGGACTAGGGGTAAGGGATAACGATTCTTTACCGTTATTTTGTTCAGGTCACGGTAGTCTATGCAGGGCCGTAACGATTTGTCCTTCTTCTCTACGAAGAATAACCCGGCCCCGGCTGGGGATGTGGATGGACGAATAAATCCCTTCCGAAGGTTTTCGTCAATGTATTCCCTCAGTACTCCCGATTCTGTTTCGGACAGGGGAAAGATACGGCCGAATGAGATTTCAGATCCGGGTAGGAGGTCTATGGGGCAGTCGTAGGAACGGTGCGGAGGGAGAACATCAGCTCCTCGCTTACTAAAGACGTCTAAGAAGTCATGGTAGGCCGGAGGAATAACCTGGGATAGATTGGTGTCGCCATCCAAGCACAGGAGGAACCGGGGAACCACGGATCCTGTGACGTGGCAGTGACTCAAACAATAGGGTGAGCGAAATTGAATTGTTCCCTTTTCCCAGTCAATCTGGGGGTTATGGGCCCTCAGCCAAGGGAGCCCCAGAATGACTGGAAAAAGGGGGGATGCGATGGCATCCAAACGGAGGAACTCCTGGTGATGGTCTGCCATTGTGGTGAAAATGGGTGGTGTCTCCTGGTCCACCACCCCTGATTTTATACGGGACCCATCTGCCAAGAAGATGTTGAACCCACTTTCTTTGGTCTGGAGAGGGATTTTTTGCCGGTGGGCAAAAGTCAGATCGATGAAGCAACTACAGGCTCCTGAGTCAACGATTGCGGTCACCGACAATGTTCCTCCGGGGAGCTGTAAAGACACAGGAATGGCCAGGTAACTCGACTGATCATCCCTTCCTGCAGGTAAAGTAAAAGAAACGGGCGTGGACTTACTCATTTTAGCAGGACAGGAGCGCACCTGATGACCAGCTTCCCGCAGTACAGACATAGGTTCTGTGATAGTCTCCTCTGACGTTCCTCGACCGATAAGTGGGAACGGGCCAATCCCAGCTGCATGGGTTCCGGGTTGTCCCCTGTTTCCGTGCTTCGCGGATGGTTCCCTGGGGTTGGAGCTGTATCTCTGGAAGGAATCCATGCCACCCTTTGACCCTGGCTGCTCCTTTCCAGCCGACGTTCCCTTAGTCTACGGTCAATTTGAATGGCCAACTCAATCAGTTTTTCCAGGGAGTCAGGTAGGCCTACTCGTGCTAGTTCGTCTTTGAGAGACTCAGACAGCCCGATGCGGAACTGGTGACATAAGGCCACATCGTTCCATCTGGTGTCTCCCATGCAACGCCTAAAATTGGACGCGTATTCTTTGGCTGTCCGGCGGCCCTGCCGCAGAGAGTATAGAGTAGCCTCTGCGGAAGCAGCTCGCTGAGGGTCGTCATACAAGACGGCCATGGCCCGAAAGAACTCGGTCACGGAGTCAAGATGGGGGTCGTGCTTCTCCATCAGACGGTGAGCCCAATCCTGGGGCTCATCCTGAAGGAGGGAGACTATAAACCCCACCTTGACGGTCTCGGTGGTGAACGTGCGGGGCTGTAAGTCAAAGTACAGGGTGCAAGCGTTCCGGAAGGCTCGGAAGCGGCTCCGGTCACCACGGAATCGTTCCGGCAGAGGAACGCGAGGTTCAGGAGCTAGGGGTGTGGCAACCGCTCCGGATACCGGGTTAGCGGGAGGTTCTGCAGGTGGAGGACTCTGAGCAGGGGGAGTCAGGGGAGCTAATGACTCCATGCGGTCCTCCAGTCGGGCGCAGCGACTGTGGAAGTTCTGGAAAGCCTGGGTCAAGGTTGCCAGGTGCTGACAAATATCCTCTAGGGACGCCGGTCCACTTCCTGGCTCTGTCATGGCCGCAAGGTACTGTTATGATCCGCCAGGTGGTGCCTCAGGCTGCCAACTGACAGACCTACTCAGAGCGTGGGGTCTAAGCCCAGGCTGTGCTTTCACCAGAGCCCCTGATGGTGGGGATGGACTTGAAACAGTCCCGGGCCAGGTCACGACCTCCGAGCAGGCCCACCAGTGGCTGAGGAGACCATGGGGACAGGTACCGGGAGAGCCAGATATAAAGAGGATGGCGGCCCCAGCAGGGTAGTAACGGATCGTGGGCCCGTGAGGGTAAGCGGGGTACAGAATCGGTAGGCGAAGAGTAGTCGGGTCACACGCAGGGTCAGCAGGGAAGTCAATCCGTAGAATGGTCAGGGCAATCCGGGTCAAATGCAGGAGCAGGCAGAATAGTCAGGGCAATCCGGGTCAATCACAGGGGCAGGCAGCGTAGTCAGGGTCAATCTGGGTCACTAGACAGGTGCAGGAACTCAGGATCACAGGAAGACCTTGCGGCAATCTGTGACAGTGCAGGGCATCTTTAAATAGTGCGCCCTGCACTGTCATTGGCCGGCCAGGATGCGCCCCCGGCTGTCATTGGACGCCTGAGGCGCGCCCGCGGCACCTACTGCGCATGCGCGGCGTCCTGTCAGCCGCGGCTCGTCGGGACCTAGTGCCTGTGTCCCGGCGCGATCTGCCGCCAATGCGCATGCGCGGGGGACAGAGCCGCGATCGTGGACCACGGAGCCGCGATCCCTGACAAGCATGCTCCTGGCAATCAAGGGGTTAAATGTGATGACTGGTGTACTGAAGGGCAATCTGACGCTATCTGGGAGGGGTGTGAAAACCACGGGAGTGCAAATCATGTGTATATATATATATATATATATATACAGTGAAGGAAATAAGTATTTGATCCCCTGCTGATTTTGAATGTTTGCCTACTCACAAAGAAATGATCAGTCTAAAAATCAAATAGTAGATGTATTGTAACACTGAGAGACAGAATAGCAACAAAAAATTCAAAAGAAATGCATGTCTAACAAATTATGAACTGATTTGCATGTTCATGAGGGAAATAAGTATTTGATCCCCTATCATTCAGCAGGATTTCTGGCTACCAGGTGTCTTTCATACAGGTAACAAGCTGAGATTAGAAGCAGTCCCTAAAGGGAGTGCTGCGAATCTCATTTTGTTACCTGTATAAAAGACACCTGTCCACAGGAGCAATCAAACAATCCGATTCCGAACTCTCCACCATGGCAAAGACCAAAGAGCTGTCCAAGGATGTCAGGGACAAGATTGTAGACCCACACAAGGCTGGACTGGGCTACCAAACTACCGCCAAGCAGCTTGGTGAGAAGGTGACAACAGTTGGTGCAATCATTCGCAAATGGAAGAAACACAAAACAACTGTCAGTCTCCCTAGGTCTGGTGCACCATGCAAGATCTCACCTCGTGGAGTGTCAATGATCAGGAATGATGAGGAATCATCCCAGAACTACACGTGAGGATCTTGCAATGATCCCCAGGCAGCTGGAACCAGTCGCCAAGAAAACAATTGGTAACACACTATGCCGACAAGGATTGAACATCTGAATGATGCAGAGGAGGACTGGTTGAAAGTGTTGTGGTCAGATGAGACCAAAATCGAGCTCTTTGGCATCAACTCAACTCGCCGTGTTTGGAGGAGGAGGAATGCTGCCTATGACCCAAAAAACACCATCCCAACTGTCAAACATGGTGGTGGAAACATTCTGCTTTGGGGTGTTTTTCTGCTAAGGGGACAGGACAATTGCACCGCATGAAAGGGACGATGGAAGGGGCAATGTACCATCAAATCTTGGGTGAGAACCTTCTTCCCTCAGCCAAGGCATTGAAAATGGGTCATGGATTGGTGTTCCAGCATGACAATGACCCAAAACACACGGCCAAGGCAACAAAGGAGTGGCTCATGAAGAAACACATTAAGGTCCTGCAGTGGCCTAGCCAGTCTCCAGAACTTAATCCAATTGAAAATCTGTGGAGGGAGCTAGAAATTCGAGTTGCCAAACGGCAACCACCAAACCTTAATGATTTGGAGAGGATCTGCCAAGAGGAGTGGGCCAAAATCTCTCCTGAGATGTGTGCAAACCTGGTGGCCAACTACAGGAAACAGATGACCTCTGTGATTGCCAACAAGGGATTTGGTACCAAGTACTAAGTCATGTTTTGTGAAGGGGATCAAATACTTATTTCCCTCATGAACATGCAAATCAGTGAATCATTTGTTAGACATGCATTTCTTTTGAATTTTTGCTGTTGCTGTTCTGTCTCAGTGTTACAATACACCTACCATTCGATTTTTAGACTGATCATTTCTTTGTGAGTGGGCAAACATTAAAAATCAGCAGGGGATCAAATACTTATTTCCTTCCCTGTATGTGATTTTGCACACCCATGCCACCCTGTAGCAGTATTTCTGCTATAGGGCGGTCAGGAAGCGGTTACAGAAGCGGTTTGTGTTACGGCGCTGCTTTACTTTAACTGACAATTGCGCAGTCATGCAACACTGCACCCAATTTACGTCCTTTTTTTTCACAAATTGAGCTTTCTTTCGGTGGTATTTAATCGCCTGTGCGGTTTTTATTTTTTGCACTATAAAAAAAAAGGCTGACAATTTTGAGAAAAAAAAACAATATTTTGGACTTTTTGCAATAAAACATGTCCAGTAAAAAAATTTAAAAATCAAATTTTGTCATAAATTTTGGCCAAAATATATTCTGCGACATGTCTTTTGCTAAAAAAAAATCCCAATACATGTAAATTAATTGGTTTACGTGAAAGTTATAGCGTCTACAAATGGCGGGAAAGATACTGGGATTTTTTTTTAATATATACTAATAATGGCGGTGATCAGCGACTTATGACAGTGATAAGCGACTTATGGCAGGACTGCAGGATTGCAGCGGACATTTTGACACTGGGGGGAACTGACTTGGGGTCACTGACATCCCCAGTGACACCAATACAGTAACCAGTGCAAAAAAAACACTGACACTGTACTAATGGCACTGGGGAGGAAGGGGTTAACTTCTTTTAGGGTTAACTGTGTGAGGGGAGTGTTTTACTAGGGGGCGGGGGTGTGTGCCTCACAGAAACACTCTGATACCGAGAGCTCTCAGAATCAGTGTGTTAGGAGCTGACAGGGAGCAGAGCTGCATTGTAAACAATGCAGCTGTGCTCTGTGTCACTGTTTGCCAGCAATCGCCGGGACCCAGTGGGTAATGACCGGCCGGGACCCGGTGATTGACACCCGCTGCCACGATCGGTGGGATGGGTAGGGAGCGCGCACGCCTCATGCGCGCCCCCTACCTGTTTTGCAAAATTATGTTTTAAAATGTGATTTTGCCCAGCGGTGCCACCTTGTGGCCATTTTTCTACAGTGGCTGGACAGCAAGCAGTTAACAATACATTAACTATGACTCCAGATTGGTATACTATTGTCACACACTGGGTGCTCCTCCAGCTCCTTGCTGAGAATGTATGTACAATGTAATAAATGACCACACACTAGATAAAAGTTGAACTTCTTTACTGGTAGCAATCCATAAAACAGGTGCAAAGGAAGAAAAAGACTGTTACGCGTTTCACACTAAACAGCGCTTAAGCATAGAGTGAATCCTAGAAAAGATAAATCTCTATTTAGCAACATACACTCCTCCTTCCTTCCTTCCGATACTTGGATTACAAACAGCTGATGTTAATCATAGACTTATAGTCTCACACAACTAATAGATTGTAAATCTCATTATACAAACAAGCTTTAACATGTTATTGTAATTAAAAAATCAATTTCAATCTTGCACAGTACTTTTACAAATATAAATGTCATCTAGTTACAGTTTATATTTCTTTAAAGCTAGTCATACATTATTTGAAGAACCATTGAAAATTTACTATGTGGGTGGCCCTGTTAGCTTTCCCCTTTCTGGCATCCTTTGACTGTAAAATTGAAAGAGTCAGATGGAAATTTTCAGCAGAACTGTGGCAGCATTCAATCAAATTGAACCTCTGGTCTGGTATTCTGACAGCTGCTAGAGATGAGCGAATTTCTCAAAAATTCGATTCGGCTGATTCGGCGAATTCCAGTGTAAAATTCGATTCGATGCGAATTTCTTCGCTACGAAGATGACTTATAAAAAGGGTTTCTAGGCTTCAGAGAGCCTTTAAATTAGTGCAGAACACTGTACCTTTAATTTAAATGCCCTTGGAGATGAGGAAAGAGAAGGAGAAGGAGAAGGAGAAGGATGAGAAGAAGGAGAAGGATGAGAAGAAGGAGAAGGAGAAGGATGAGAAGAAGGAGAAGGAGAAGGATGAGAAGAAGGAGAAGGAGAAGGATGAGAAGAAGGAGAAGGATGAGGAGAAGAAGGATGAGAAGAAGGAGAAGGAGAAGGATGAGAAGGAGAAGGATGAGAAGAAAGAGAAGGATGAGAAGGAGAAGGATGAGAAGAAGGAGAAGGAGAAGGATGAGAAGAAGGAGAAGGAGAAGGATGAGAAGGATGAGAAGAAGGATGAGAAGAAGGAGAAGGATGAGAAGAAGGAGAAGGATGAGAAGAAGGAGAAGGATGAGAAGAAGGATGAGAAGAAGGAGAAGGATGAGAAGAAGGAGAAGGATGAGAAGAAGGAGAAGGATGAGAAGAAGGAGAAGGATGAGAAGAAGGAGAAGGATGAGAAGGAGAAGGATGAGAAGAAGGAGAAGGAGAAGGATGAGAAGAAGGAGAAGGAGAAGGATGAGAAGAAGGAGAAGGAGAAGGATGAGAAGAAGGAGAAGGATGAGAAGAAGGATGAGAAGAAGGAGAAGGATGAGAAGAAGGATGAGAAGAAGGAGAAGGATGAGAAGAAGGAGAAGGATAAGGAGAAGGATGAGAAGAAGGAGAAGGATGAGAAGAAGGAGAAGGATGAGAAGAAGGAGAAGGAGAAGGATGAGAAGAAGGAGAAGGATGAGAAGAAGGAGAAGGATGAGAAGATGGAGAAGGAGAAGGATGAGAAGAAGGAGAAGGAGAAGGATGAGAAGAAGGAGAAGGATGAGGAGAAGAAGGATGAGAAGAAGGAGAAGGAGAAGGATGAGAAGAAGGAGAAGGATGAGAAGAAAGAGAAGGATGAGAAGGAGAAGGATGAGAAGAAGGAGAAGGAGAAGGATGAGAAGGAGAAGGATGAGAAGAAGGAGAAGGATGAGAAGAAGGATGAGAAGAAGGAGAAGGATGAGAAGAAGGAGAAGGATGAGAAGAAGGAGAAGGATGAGAAGAAGGAGAAGGAGAAGGATGAGAAGAAGGAGAAGGATGAGAAGAAGGAGAAGGATGAGAAGAAG
The DNA here is from genome assembly GCF_062004578.1 of Staurois parvus. Classification (NCBI taxonomy): domain Eukaryota; kingdom Metazoa; phylum Chordata; class Amphibia; order Anura; family Ranidae; genus Staurois; species Staurois parvus. The sequence continues at coordinate 1,953,852 of NW_028318614.1, read as the reverse complement.
GAGAAGGATGAGAAGAAGGAGAAGGATGAGAAGAAGGAGAAGGATGAGAAGAAGGAGAAGGATGAGAAGAAGGAGAAGGATGAGAAGAAGGAGAAGGATGAGAAGAAGGAGAAGGAGAAGGATGAGAAGAAGGAGAAGAAGGATGAGGAGAAGGAGAAGGAGAAGGATGAGAAGAAGGAGAAGGATGAGAAGAAGGAGAAGGAGAAGGATGAGAAGATGGAGAAGGAGAAGGATGAGAAGAAGGAGAAGGAGAAGGATGAGGAGAAGGAGAAGGATGAGAAGAAGGAGAAGGAGAAGGATGAGAAGAAGGAGAAGGATGAGAAGAAGGAGAAGGATAAGGAGAAGGAGAAGGATGAGAAGAAGGAGAAGGATGAGAAGAAGGAGAAGGAGAAGGATGAGAAGATGGAGAAGGAGAAGGATGAGAAGAAGGAGAAGGAGAAGGATGAGAAGAAGGAGAAGGAGAAGGATGAGGAGAAGGAGAAGGATGAGAAGAAGGAGAAGGAGAAGGATGAGAAGAAGGAGAAGGATGAGAAGAAGGAGAAGGATAAGGAGAAGGAGAAGGATGAGAAGAAGGAGAAGGATGAGAAGAAGGAGAAGGAGAAGGAGAAGCAGAAGGAGAAGGATGAGAAGAAGGAAAAGGAGAAGGATGAGAAGATGGAGAAGGAGAAGGATGAGAAGAAGGAGAAGGATGAGAAGATGGAGAAGGAGAAGGATGAGAAGATGGAGAAGGAGAAGGATGAGAAGAAGGAGAAGGAGAAGGATGAGAAGGAGAAGGAGAAGGATGAGAAGAAGGAGAAGGAGAAGGATGAGAAGAAGGAGAAGGAGAAGGATGAGAAGAAGGAGAAGGAGAAGGATGAGAAGAAGGAGAAGGATGAGAAGAAGGAGAAGGATGAGAAGAAGGATGAGAAGAAGGAGAAGGATGAGAAGAAGGAGAAGGAGAAGGATGAGAAGAAGGAGAAGGATGAGAAGAAGGAGAAGGATGAGAAGAAGGAGAAGGATGAGAAGAAGGATGAGAAGAAGGATGAGAAGAAGGATGAGAAGAAGGAGAAGGATGAGAAGAAGGATGAGAAGAAGGATGAGAAGAAGGAGAAGGATGAGAAGAAGGACAGTTCTGTGACAGTTTCTGTCTATTTCTGACAGTTCTGGGACATTCACTCCATACAGCTGTTTCAACCGCTGTATGGAGGGAATGTCATGGAACTGTCAGAAATAGACTATTAATGACAGTTCTGGGACTGTCCTTCCATGCAGCGGTTGAAACATTGTATGTATTTGTTTCCATAAATGGATCCATTTATGGAAACAAATACATACAATGTTTCAACCGCTGTATGGAAGGACAGTCCCAGAACTGTCATTAATAGTCTATTTCTGACAGTTCTATGACATTCCCTCCATACAGCGGTTGAAACAGCTGTATGGAGTGAATGTCCCAGAACTGTCAGAAATAGACTATTTATGACAGTTCTGGGACATTCACTCCATACAGCGGTTGAAACATTGTATCTATTTTTTTCCATAAATGACATTCTGCAGATACACTTAGAGGAGCGCTGCAGATACACTTTTTGCCGGCTTGGAATTATTCTTATTTTCATCCTACTTCTTCTTTTTCTTCTTATGAGGATGAGGATGAAGAAGAAGAAGTAGGATGAAAATAAGATTAATTCCAAGCCGGCAAAAAGTGTATCTGCAGCGCTCCTCTAAGTGTATTTGCAGAATGTCATTTATGGAAAAAAATAGATACAATGTTTCAACCGCTGTATGGAGTGAATGTCCCAGAACTGCCATAAATAGTCTATTTCTGACAGTTCTGGGACATTCACTCCATACAGCTGTTTCAACCGCTGTATGGAGGGAATGTCATAGAACTGTCAGAAATAGACTATTAATGACAGTTCTGGGACTGTCCTTCCATACAGCGGTTGAAACATTGTATCTATTTGTTTCCATAAATGGATCCATTTATGGAAACAAATAGATACAATGTTTCAACCGCTGTATGGAAGGACAGTCCCAGAACTGTCATTAATAGTCTATTTCTGACAGTTCTATGACATTCCCTCCATACAGCGGTTGAAACAGCTGTATGGAGTGAATGTCCCAGAACTGTCAGAAATAGACTATTTCTGACAGTTCTGGGACTGTCCTTCCATACAGCGGTTGAAACATTGTATGTATTTGTTTCCATAAATGGATCCATTTATGGAAACAAATACATACAATGTTTCAACCGCTGTATGGAAGGACAGTCCCAGAACTGTCATTAATAGTCTATTTCTGACAGTTCCATGACATTCCCTCCATACAGCGGTTGAAACAGCTGTATGGAGTGATTGTCCCAGAACTGTCAGAAATAGTCTATTTCTGACAGTTCTGGGACATTCACTCCATACAGCTGTTTCAACCGCTGTATGGAGGGAATGTCATGGAACTGTCAGAAATAGACTATTAATGACAGTTCTGGGACTGTCCTTCCATACAGCGGTTGAAACATTGTATCTATTTTTTTCCATAAATGACATTCTGCAAATACACTTAGAGGAGCGCTGCAGATACACTTTTTGCCGGCTTGGAATTAATCTTATTTTCATCCTACTTCTTCTTCATCCTCATCCTCATAAGAAGAAAAAGAAGAAGTAGGATGAAAATAAGAATAATTCCAAGCCGGCAAAAAGTGTATCTGCAGCGCTCCTCTAAGTGTATCTGCAGAATGTCATTTATGGAAAAAAATAGATACAATGTTTCAACCGCTGTATGGAGTGAATGTCCCAGAACTGTCATAAATAGTCTATTTCTGACAGTTCTGGGACATTCACTCCATACAGCTGTTTCAACCGCTGTATGGAGGGAATGTCATAGAACTGTCAGAAATAGACTATTAATGACAGTTCTGGGACTGTCCTTCCATACAGCGGTTGAAACATTGTATCTATTTGTTTCCATAAATGGATCCATTTATGGAAACAAATAGATACAATGTTTCAACCGCTGATCCATTTATGGAAACAAATAGATACAATGTTTCAACCGCTGTATGGAAGGACAGTCCCAGAACTGTCATTAATAGTCTATTTCTGACAGTTCTATGACATTCCCTCCATACAGCGGTTGAAACAGCTGTATGGAGTGAATGTCCCAGAACTGTCAGAAATAGACTATTTCTGACAGTTCTGGGACATTCCCTCCATACAGCGGTTTCCGGCAAAAAGTGTATGTGCAGAGTTCCTCTATTCTGCAGATACACTTAGAGGAGCTCTGCAGATACACTTAGAGGAGCTCTGCACATACACTTTTTGCCGGCTTGGAATTATTCTTATTTTCATCCTACTTCTTCTTCTTCTTCTTCTTCTTCTTCTTCTTCATCCTCATCCTCATCCTCATCCTCTTCTTCTTCTGAGGATGAGGATGAAGAAGAAGAAGAAGAAGAAGTAGGATGAAAATAAGATTAATTCCAAGCCGGCAAAAAGTGTATCTGCAGAGCTCCTCTAAGTGTATCTGCAGAATAGAGGAACTCTGCACATACACTTTTTGCCGGCTTGCAATTATTCTTATTTTCATCCTACTTCTTCTTCTTCTTCTTCTTCTTCTTCATCCTCTTCTTCTTCTTCTGAGGATGAGGATAAAGAAGAAGAAGTAGGATGAAAATAAGATTAATTCCAAACAGGCAAAAAGTGTATGTGCAGAGCTCCTCTAAGTGTATCTGCAGAATAGAGGAACTCTGCACATACACTTTTTGCCGGCTTGGAATTATTCTTAATTTCATCCTACTGCTTCTTCTTCTTCTTCATCCTCATCCTCATCCTCAGAAGAAGAGGATGAGGATGAGGATGAAGAAGAAGAAGAAGAAGTAGGATGAAAAGAAGAATAATTCCAAGCCGGCAAAAAGTGTATGTGCAGAGTTCCTCTATTTCTGACAGTTCTCTCACAGCTTCTTCACATGAACAGTGGTTGAAACATCTGTATCCTAAATGTAAACTAATAGATACAATGTTTCAACCGCTAAACATGTGTTCCTTCTGTCAGAGAACTGTCAGAAATAGCGGAGCTCACTGCAGGGACACTTTTGCCGGCTGATCGGGAAATGTTCGATTCGCGCACCCGAAGTAGGCAAAATTTCGGTTTCGCCGCGAATCGAATATTTCCTGAAATTCGACTCGAATTCCGGTTCGCCTGGTTCGATTCGCTCATCTCTAACAGCTGCCTTTTGAGTTGGAAGGCTCACTGATTTGTGATATCTCCTGGGAGTTTTCGGTGAGGAGATCTCTGCACTTGAGTTTCAAGGTCCATCTACTTGCTCCAGTCATTATGAAGGAAGGCTTCTGCATCTCATTCTACCTACACTTGATTTTATAGACTTGCCTGCTTTCTAAACAATAAAATCATCCATGTCAGGAGCCGGATCACCTGCTTGTGGTATTGTGATTCTCTGGGGATAAAATTTGTAGTTCCAGTGTCCACCAGAGGGTGTCTCCCAGCAGCTAGCAATTTATAGTAATCAGTCTCCACCTGATACTGGTTGCTGGGAGGGTACTTAAGTCCATCTTTTGCTGATACGCCTTGCATCAGTGTTTTGCTTTGCTGTGCTAAGTCCGATGCTGCTACCATTTATCCTGATCATGCTTTTGCTGTGCATTCTGTACCCTGCACCCCGCTGCCTTATATCTGCTCCCCTTGTTCCTGATCCCAATTATGGTTCCCCCTTCCTGGCATCTGTAGCACTCTCCTAGGTAGCTAGGGGTAGCTAAGTTAATTCTTTTTTTTAGATAGAGGCTGAGTAGCAGCCAAGGAGAAATAGACAGAGAGGTCACATTTGGGTCTGTTCTAGAGACTTGGAAAATTTATAGCTACAGTGGATATAAAAAGTCCACACATCCCTGTTAAAATGTCAGGTTTCTGTGATGTAAAAAAAAGTGACACAAAGATAAATCATTTCAGAACTTTTTCCACCTTTAATGTAACCTATACACTGTACAACTCAGTTGAACAACAAACTGAAATCTTTTAGGTGGAGGGAAGTAAAAATACAAAACTAAAATAATATGGTTGCATAAGTTAAAAAAACTTAGTTTAAGGGTGTGCACACTTATGCAACCACATTATTTTAGTTTTGTATTTTTACTTCCCTCCATCCCTCCACCTAAAAGATTTCAGTGTGTTGTTCAACTGAGTTGTACAGTTTATAGGTTACATTAAAGGTGGAAAAAGTTCTGAATTTATTTGTCTCATTTTTTTACATCACAGAAACCTGACATTTTAACAGGGGTGTGTAGACTGTTTATATCTACTGTATATTTGAGTTTATTGGATATTATTATAACAGAAAGCAGAAAATAATGTTTTTTTTCCCAAAATTTTCATTTTTTTATCATTTCTATCGCAAAAATAAATAAACCTGGTGGTGATCAAATACCACCACAAGAAATCTCTATTTGTTTGAAAAAAGGACATTCGTTTCATTTGGGTACAGCACTGCATGACCACGCAATCACCAAATGAAATAGCGCAGTGCCGAATAGCAAAAAATGACCTGGTCAGGAAGAGGGGGAAAACTTTCTAGGGCTGAAGTGGGTATACTTCTATATAGTATATATAGGCTATATTGGAAGAGAAACCCAGACTGTATGTGCTATATGTCCACATCCCAACAAATCATGCACAACTATGAACAGAATATATAGTCATAGGCTTTGTGTGGACATACAGAAGAGAAAATGAGTACTGTAAAAACAACTTTGTTATGTACCATTAAAACCTAGTACACAGCATTAAAAATTACTCTCCACATTCACATTCACAAAAAGCAAAAATTACTATTACAGTTCATATGTGGACTTAACACGTTTTGGTAATCCTTCTTCAGGAGCACATGTGACAGAATCAGTACACTGGAACCCACTCCTAAACTTTAAAAGAGTAATATCAGCCAGTAGGGTAGACTGGAATTCGTAACGTGCATGTTGCCCATAGAGGTGCAAATGAGAAAGCCAAGGTGAAGCTGTTGTCTCTCAGGTAGGAAATTCAGGTACACTTAGTAAACAGCCAATGGTCCTGTACACATAATCTTAACCACTTGCCCTCCAGAGGATTTGCCCCCTTCCTGACCAGGCCATTTTTTGTATTACGGCGCTGCGTTACTTTAACTGACGACTGCACAGTCATGCAACGCTGCACCAAAATGAAATTTCCGTCCTTTTTTTCCCACGAATTGAACTTTTGGTGGTATTTGATCACCTGTGCGGTTTTTATTTTTTGCGCTATAAAAAAAAAGGCAGACAATTTTGAGAAAAAAAACTATATTTTTGACTTTTTGCTATAAACATGTCCAGTAAAAAAATTTAAAAAATCAAATTTCATCATATATTTAGGCCAAAATGTATTTTGCTGCATGTCTTTGCTACAAAAATTTCCCAATATGTGTAAATTAATTGATTTACGTGAAAGTTATATCATTTACAAATCACGGTATAGATAATGGATTTTTTTTTACTAGTAATGGCAGTGATCAGCGACTTATAGCGGGACTTTCTGATACTGGGCAGAACTGACTTGGTGTCACTGACATCTCCAGTGACACCAATACAGTGATCAGTCCTAAAAAAAAGCACTGACGCTGTACTAATGGCACTGGGCAGGATGGGGCTAACATGAGGGGCGATTAATGGGTTAACTGTGTGCTAGGAGTGTTTTACTAGGGGGTCGTGTCAGTGTGCTTCACTGTAAGCACATTGCTTTGGATGGATGTGCACAGCCATCCAAAGCAGTGTGCCCGAGCTGACAAGGAGAACTGTTAGTAAACAAAACAGTCCTCCTCCCCATCAGAGATGCTCAGTAATCACCAGGCGCAGTGTGTAATCACCGACCGGAACCGGTGATCGTCCGTGAATGGCGGCGTGGGTATGGCGTGTGCTTGGCTCACGCGCGCCCCCTACCCGGGAATGCAAAATCACGTATATACAGTATGTGAATTAATGTGAACTGAGCTTGCAGAGTATAATATACTATGGTGTGTGTGTGTCCCAGAGAAGGGCAGAGTTGGGAACACCAGTGAATGCAGCTTACGCCTGAAGATCCTAGTATATAAAAAGCCAGTGAATGAATATACCTGCAAATCAGAAACCACGACTGAAATTTCAGTGTTGCATGTTATAATCCTTTAGCATAAACTTCATCTTATCAAGCAACAATTAGACATTTTAAGGCAGACTTTTTTGCTATATCGATGCTTTCAGCATAACATCCTATTTATTAACTTACTGCTTATATTCCGCAGTATGGAAAATTTAATTACAAAGCCTAAACAGCATATTCAGTAGCATACCTCAGTTTATAAACTCAGACATACAAAAAAATCACCAAAGAGGGACATTTGTAGGGAATAAAAGAAATATAATATACAGAGCCCAATGAAATTTTACAAGTCAGAGAGTTGCAGGAGAAAACCTAAAAATACCTAAAAAGTTTAAATAATTTAATTAAATCTATTATAAATATACTACACATTATTAGATAAGCAAAATAGATATTTTGTTTTTAAATGCATGCTGAAGTTTGCTAAATGATGACGGTGTTTAGAGATCTCTAGGGGAAATTTAACTGTACTAATGGGCTGGGTGCATAAAGACACTTTACAGTACACAGGCTGGGGTTTGTGTTAGAATGCATATATTCGTGTGTTAAGTTCATGTCATGCCCTGAATTCTACAGTAGCAGTGCAGTCATTATCTGCTGTCAGTCAGGGGAGTTTAGATAGATGTAGTACATGATGTTTACACAGTGGTAAAATAAATAAATTATTGGTCCATCATGGAATGACCAATAATTTATTTAATTAACCTAAAACAAACTCCACATTCTTTAGTGTATTTCAAAGTTTCCAACTGTCAAGTTTTCAGACCCTTATACCTCTGTCCGTCATCCACAAATATATCTCTTTAAAAGTTGTAAACTGCAAATAAAAATTGCCCCTTTTTAATCAAATTCTCTCATATAACATTCAAATCTGATCTTTTTTTAATTTTTGAAACAGTTTAAATAATAAAAAAAATACGTAGGGATCCTTACAGTTTTCTGCACCCAGCCCTGCATCCTTTCATCTCCTGTCAACACTAATCATGGATGAAAATGCACACAGCCAAAGTGCCCAAAATGGTCCTTTGACCGTACATTTGCACTATGCACTTTCGCTGAAGCACTGTATATCCCTGATGGAGCCATAAGCAATAGCAGAACATGTTGGGTTTAATTGGGAAGGACTTTAGTTTTTTTTTATTGAATGTAACTGTGCATTAATAGAGAGTTATGTATGGAATGAGGTAGAAATGTGTGCTGAAGATATCCAGAGTTTGGATGTAACACATATAGGAGCGGAGCTGAGGGTCAATGATGTCATCACACTTATTGCCGTGGAGTTTGTGGTAAGCAGGAGTTTACAGTAGAGGTCTTACTGCAGAGTATGCTGGCTTATTAAATGAAAGGTGACAGGGTGCTGCGCTACTAGGTGACTGATATGTCAAAAAATGGATGACATAAGCTAGATAAAAATATATCCCTCATCCAGGTTTGAACATAACATAAAGATGGGTAAGGTGGTGCAAAAAATGCCAAGTGACAATACCAGCCGCAGAGGATCGGCTATGAAGTGCTAGTGACACAGGTGAATAAATCAATGGCTAATATATACAAAGAGTGACTCAATCCCAAAATGATCGATCAAAAATAATAATAAGTGAAAATACCAGCCACAGAAAACCGGCTTACCTGTAGGTAAAAATACCGTATTTTTTGTTCCACAAAAAATGGGGGGAAATGTCTGTGCGTCTTATGGAGCGAATATGGAGTGGCCAGCCTGGTATTCCCCCCCGTCGTGCCACCGTGTTAGAATACCAGGCCAGCCACTCAGCTCTTTTGTGCAGCAGAACCTGCTCCTTGGTCCTACCTGTTCCTTGGTCCAGCAGTGTCCTCACCACCGCTGGATTAACTCTCCGTCTTCTCTCCCTGGCGCCGGCATCTTAATTTGGGCACCCGGCTGTGACAGCTTGTGGCTTCACAGCCGGATGCCCACTGTGCATGTGCGAGAAGCGCTTCGCTTTGTGAATGGCCCCGTAGTCTTCTGGTACCTTGCACATGTTCCAGAAGACTACAGGGAGGGAGGGAGGACAACTTCTGCTTCCTATCGCTTAGGCGTTCGCAGCGGAAGTGAGAGCAGGTACTTCTCAAATTTGGGTACCCACTCCCGCCCCCGCTCCCCAAAGGTCTGCAGTCTCTGGTCATCTCCTGTACTATGCCTGCAGTCACTGGTCATCTCCTGTACTATGTCCGCAGTCTCTGGTCATCTCCTGTACTGTGTCTGCAGTCTCTGGTCATCTCCTGTCCTATGTCTGCAGTCTCTGGTCATTCCGTGTACTATGTCCGCAGTCTTTGGTCATCTCCTGTACTATGTCCGCAGTCTCTGGTCATCTCCTGTACTGTGTCTTCAGTCTCTGGTCATCTCCTGTACTGTGTCCGCAGTCTCTGGTCATCTCCTGTACTGTGTCCGCAGTCTCTGGTCATCTCCTGTACTATGTCCACAGTCTCTGGTCATCTCCTGTACTATGTCTGCAGTCTATGGTCATTTCCTGTAGTATGTCTGCAGTCTCTGTTCATCTCCTGTACTATGTCTGCAGTCTATGGTCATCTCCTGTACTATGTCTGCAGTCTCTGGTCATCTCCTGTAGTATGTTCGCAGTCTATGGTCATCTCCTGTACTATGTCCACAGTCTCTGATCATCTCTTGTAGTACATCCGCAGTCTCTGGTCATTTCCTGTATTATGTCCGCAGTCTCTGGTCTTCTCCTGTAGTATGTCTGCAGTCTCTGGTCATCTCCTGTACTATGTCTGCAGTCTCTGGTCATCTCCTGTAGTACATCCGCAGTCTCTGGTCATCTCCTGTCCTATGTCCGCAGTCTCTGGTCATCTCCTGTACTATGTCTGCAGTCTCTGGTCATTTACTGTACGATGTCTGCAGTCTCTGGTCATCTCCTGTAGTATGTCCATAGTCTCTGGAAAGTTCCTGTACTATGTCTGAGTCCATTGGTTCAGAATATTTTTTTTCTTGTTTTCCTCCTCTAAAACCTAGGTGCGTCTTATGGTCAGGTATGTCTCATTGAGCGAAAAATACGGTAAATATCCAGAGTCTACTACCACTTTATTAATATTTTAGAAACATGTTGGGTTTATTTATGGAGCACTTTGTGATGTTTTTTATTGATAGGACTTGTGCAATAATAGAGAGTTCTGTATTGGAAACATAGCAAGAGAAGCAATATAGATTACTAGCAGCGGTAAAATAAAAGTGAAGAGGAAGTCTATAATAGATAGAAGTGAGCAGAGAAAAGAGAGACAATATGGTAAAGAATAATAAGATGAGAGTATAATAAAGGAGAACAATAAGCTATATGAATTGAGAGGGGAGACTTTTCTGCAGTACTGCTGGCGTAGTAATATTACATTTTAATATTTCCTATTATGAGCAACATTTTGTGTTTAAAAAGTGTGTGGATAAAAGTAACACACAGAGTTTACTAACTGCCATATTGAGAACATTTATTAAAAATAATATTAACAAAATATATAAAATAATTTTAGTATTTGTTTAGGTAGGGTACTGAATACATCTATTGACGTTCCATATTTGTTTCCCACAAAGGCACCAGTGAGGAGTAAATAGAGGATAATGGACATAAATATAACCATGTTTGCTAGTATCCTGATACTGTTGACAGACATGCACGCTGTATAAAGGGTTAGAACCTGCAATTTTGCTCTTCTCAAGCAGCTTCAGGCAGGATATGACTGCTGGAGTGAAGCAGTGGCCAATCAGATCCTGGACTGGATCTGCAAAACTCAGGCAGGTCCACCTGGAGGCAGCTACGTCAAGTCACTGACCAGGCCCTCTATCTTCAGAAGAGAGATATGAAGGGAGTACATACAGTAACCTGATAGCTGGATAAAAGCCCCTTTGAAGATATTTAGGAGGCAATATTTACGAGAACAGTGGTGTTTAGCAGGGAATATACATTGGATGTGATAGCCTGCTTGTATATTCCTAGCTTCACATCTGCTTTAAAGTGCCTTAATGGCCAAAACATTTTTTTTTTGTTTTGGATAGAATGGTGAAAGGATTAGAACCCCTGTCAGGTTTTACTGTTGTCTGGGTTTCCATTCAAGAGATTTTCCCTTACTTACAGTCAAGGGGACAGTCTTTTCGTGTGAAAGGAAGTGAAAGAAGCTCTCCAATAGGAACAAAGATAGAATGAAAATTATTTTTTTTTGTAAGTTAATTTATAACTAAGGGCATTATTTTTCTTAGATTTGGAGAGAGTGGTGAGGAGATAGAACTCATAAGGGTTGATTTACTAAAGACAAATAGGATTTTCACTTTGCAAGGGAGTTTGCTCCAGAGCTTAGTGAATGAGATGAAGAAGATGGAAGACTTCCATCATCCATGAAGATGGAATACTTCCATCCAGGGGCGGACTGACCATTTGGAAACTCGGGCACTGCCCGAGGGCCAGGGGTCAGTAGGGGGCCCCATGAGATGCCCCTGGTACCTGTCAGGAATGGACTTGCCAGTAATGGTGGGACTCACCTGCCTTGTGGGCTGCAGTACCAGGGCTGGCCAGCGGGTGCTCTCAGCAATCAGAGACTCAACCCTGCAGCCAGCCAAACACCTGAAGCTGATTATGCAGGTGTATTTAAGGGATGGCCAGACCTGCAGTCTGGGCCTTGGTGTGTGTTTTTCCTGGGCCCCTGTATCTTGTTACCTGCATCCCTGTTCCTGTCCCTGTCTGATTCGTTGCCGACCCTGCCTGATCCGGACCTCTGCTGACTTCTCCTGTTTGATCCCTGGCTTGTGACCCCGACCATTCTCTACCTGACCCCCTGTACCTACCTGCCCGTTAGTTGCTGTACCCGGCTCGTGACCTGACTACTCTCTGCCTGCTCCTCCTGTTCCTACCTGCCCGATTGTTATTGACCCGGCCTGCCTGACGACACTTGCATTGTATGTATTGTTATCTGTGGGTGGTTTGGTTCGTTTGCACTGTGTTATGTTTTAGTATTGCACTGCGTTTGTTTGTATTGTTAGTCTTTAATAAATTGTCTTATTGTTTATAACATATCTGAAGCCTGCTTTTCCCTGCGTCAGTTCACATACCTCTGGTCATACCCGGGAGCCCTGACAGTACCTTTTTCATGTGCTTTTTTGAGTTTGGGCAAGGACACAGGGGCCCCATGATCCCCTATTGCCCGGGGGCCCCATGAGTTGTCAGTCCGCTGCTGCTTCCATCATCCAATTATGTGCAAGTAGGTTAGTTTCAGAAACATACGAATTGTCCTGTCCTATACAGAGTATTTCCAAGAGCCTTTTCCTGAGCTGGGTTTGCTTCACTGTTTAGTGTTTAGATCCCATTTCTATTTTCTGAGATAATGTAAGACCCCTGGGTTGTACAGATAGTCTATCAGTACCACATCTCATAGAAAATGAATAACAAACCAACTAACTGAATAAAGGGATTTTACTGGTGCCAACCCTAGATAACCACAACTTCATAAAAAACTTCTTCATGTCCCCAATTCAGCTAGGGAGTTTGAAGCTGTAGTAGCAACTCTGCACATGCTCTGTTTTTAGTGAGTTTCTATGCTGGTCATTTCCTCCCTATCACATCTGAGCAGCCCATGTGACTATAGAGTCACACATGTGAGCATATACAATGCTTGTATATCCAGGTTTTTGCTAACACAATTTTTTCTCTGAGTGCCTTGCTCTGATTCAGGGTGTTGCAGATGGGGGCCCCTTAATCAAAAAATCTTTTTTTTTTAATTTGTCATTACTCCGTGCAGGGCAAGAGGCCCATTAACGTCCTAAGAGTTTCAGGAGGCTGTTTATAATCCTGCATTGAGGAAGTTTCATTGACAAACGTCCATTTAACAAGTGGGATGATTGTCTTACACATAACCAATATAGGTACCCAAGTAGGCATGGTCCCAGCCTGGACTGATACATTGTTTCTTGTTTAAAGTGGAACTTCACCCAAAAGGGGAAATTATGCTTGTTTGTATCCTCCCCTCCTCATCTTTAACATTAAGCACTTTTTTTTTGGGGGGGGGGGATGCGGGCACATGGTTTTGACAGTTACCTGCTCCCACTTTCAGTTGGATCACCGTGGTGATCCAAGTGGAAGTTTGGACCCCTGCTTCCCCCACAGCCTTCTGAGACACATCATAGGTCCCAGAAGTCTGCAGGACAACTCACAAAGCACAGCATGGCTTACACATGTGCAATGGTAACTGGCAGTGAAGTTGCAAGACTTCCCTTAGTTAAGATGCAGGTGCCTGGACCCGAAGCCGAATAATTGGCTCTCATGAGGACAGCAATGGATCCCTGGATAGGTAAAAGTCCTTATATTAAAATTCAGCAGCTACAGTTTTTCTAGTATTTGCCTAATTTTTTGGGGGGGAGACTGAAGCTCCTCTTTAGATCTGTACCTAGTGCCACCTACATCCTGGTCCTTAGGCCTGCACCACCTACATCTTCTCATAATCAAGAACTCCAGGAGCCCCAACTCTCACATGTTTTGACCCCTCTCCCACTTAGGTCATCCGTGGCCACCAGCTGGTATGCCCAGGTACATAGGGTCTTCCCATCTCCTTTTTAGCTCACCTCCTCTAGGTTTATTACCTTTTCAGAGGTGGAAAAAAATTAACTCTTTACCTAAACAAATACAATATATAAATACATCAGTGGTTCATATAGGGAACTCGGTGTAGAGCTATTCCCCCTGAGGTCATCACAGAGGACAAGGGGGCACTCTTTACGTCTGGAGGAAAAGAAATTTAATCTCCTAACACGGAAAGGTTTCTTCACAGTGAGAGCTGAGAAAATGTGGAATAGAATCCCTCAAGAGTTGGTTCTGGCCAGCTCAGTGGATTGCTTCAAAAATGGCCTGGATTGTTTCTTAGATACACAGAATATAACTGAATACTAACATTTATAGGTAAAGTTGATCCAGGGAATATCCGATTGCCTCTCGGGGGATCAGGAAGGAATTTTTTTCCCAGCAGGAGCAAACTAGATCATGCTTTGCTAGGTTTTTTTGCCTTCCTCTGGATCAACTGTGGGTATAGGATTATAACTTTTTTTTTTTTTTATGGTTGAACTATATGGACTTTTGTCTTTTTTCAGCCAGACTAACTATGTAACTATATACCTTCCTATTTCCGCTACCCATCCTTCAGGCTGTTAGTTACCTTACCTACAATGGCCCTTTATTAGTACTATGCAGTCTTCTTACTTTAAAAAGTGTCCTTTTTACATTTTATTCTTACTTCATTTTACCTGTTATTTAGAGATTTCAGAGGTTAAGACTGAAATTTACACACACACACACACCGAAGATTTTTTTTAGAGAAAATTAGCTAAAAAAGCAGGCATCTACAGCAGTGCTGTCTTTTCAGGTAACCCATAGTGCTCTGGGTTATTGCCAGTAAATGCTTATTTAAGCAGCACATATTGTTAATACATAATGTAGTAAAAAAAAAAAAGACACAGATACAAATATCAATTTAAAAATGTACAAGATTTAAAAAGTAAAATGTTAAAAATGTTATAGTATTCTTTTGAGTTGACTTGTTTGTCTCATAAGCGCTAGAGGCAATTATTCAGAGTATTCACTGTACTAACAATTCTAATCAGGATTTCTCATTGCTGACATGCCTAATAGATGTTAAAAGCATGTGATTCAACTTTTTGGCAAGGCAGCAGAAGTGAAATGACACATGCTTGCTGAGTTCTAAGAAAAAAGCCAGGTGACAGAGAAATGCTCAATCTACACTATGCATTGATGCTCTACACCTCCCAAATGCTGAAAGCTTACAAATTCTAGGTGTAAACAGCTGCCATTTCTATGGCAGTATTTATTACATTTATTCCAATAATTGGTAGTTCACCACAAAACCATCCTCAGAGCTTCATAACAGATCATACGGAGGTACATTAAAGTGTAGCTATAGTCCAAATTTTTTATTTTTGGTATATTGTCAACACTAAAACGGGATTTTCTTTCCCTTTGGAGAAATTTTCTTTATTTTCCTGTTGTGTCCTCAGGGCAGAAAGTAAAGAGACATCTCCCTAACAAGACATAGGCAGCAACAAAACAACAAAAAAATAGCCTACTCTATTCTCAACTAAAACAAACTCTAGATACACTTTAAAGTGTTACTAAACCCACAACAGTAAAATCAGTCTGTATATGCAGTAAAGCATGCTTGTTATACTCACTGTGGAACCTAAGGGGTTAATCCTCTGCATTGTGTAAAAAGGCCGTTTGATCCTGATTTCCCTGCTCTTCCTCTTGTTCAAATGTCCACGTCTTATATCCTGATAAGACAGACTGAACCATAGCCATTCTTCCCATGCTCAATTTAGTGTGTATTGCTAGAGAGGGTTTTTTCTTTTCTTGGGAGAGTGCTTGTGATCCGCAAAGGGCCAATCAGCTCTGTCCAGACAGAGGTCAGAGGGTCTGCATCCTTCTAGAGCAGAAAGAAAACTCCTCCTGCAAGCTTTAACCAGTGTTGGCTGGATACTGCTAGAAGTCACAAGACTGCTGATGAGAAAAGGTATTTAGCAGTTTAGATTTACTAAAATAATTGCATTTCCATGTTTTGTGTACTGTGAGACACCAGATATAGTGAATGCAGGGTCCTGGATTTAGTAACTTTTAAAGTGTTACTAAACCTAGGACCCTGCATTCACTATATCTGGTCAACCAGATTTTAGTAAATACAAACTGCTAAATACCCTTTTCTCATCAGCAGTGTATCTCAGCCTTGTGACGTCTATTAGTGTCAAGCTGAGCAATGGTTAAAGCTTGTAGAAGGAGTTTTCATTCTCCTTTGACTGTTCTATGAGGCTGCATAACCACTGACCCTTTGTTTAGAGAGTGCTGATTACATGCAGTCTCCCAAAGAAAAAAATCTCCAGAAATACACACCAAACTGAGCTTGTGCAGAGTGACTCCTACAGCTCTGTACTAACAGCAGATGGATTGGGGACAGTAGAAGAAGGGGAAGATCAAAGAAGACAGGATAAAGCAGCCTTTTTACAAAATGCGGGGGATTAACCCCTTAGATTCCACAGTGAGTATAACAAGCATACTTTACTGCATATACAGACTGATTTTACTGTTGTGGGTTTAGTAACACTTTAATGTAACAAGAAGAACAGGAGTTCTGAAAATAACCCTGATGTTCTCTTGAGCTTCAATTGCTGTTACAACTGTGGTGACTCCACCATTTTACTGCCAGGATATTTTCTTTCATTTTATGACAAATGCTTATAGTCTTCTGACTTTTTTCCAGATGGAAACTGCCCACTATCCCGCAATATAAATCACACATATTTCATGTTCTTCACAGAGCAAAATACTAAATCTTTTTAGGGGAAACCCACAGCAGTTATTCCCTTGTAGTTTGACATTCCCTATTCTCATCAGATGTTCTGGTTCCATACAGCTGCACTTAACATTCTGCTATCTGCCTTATCAGCAGTTTTTGCCCCTTGGTATTTTACTTCGAGGACAACATGTACTGCAGCAGGGTATGGTTTTATGGAGGTTACATGCCTCTATTACAGTATTATGGAGCTGAGACTGGGAAGATTTTCCTGCAGCACTAGACATACCTGTAGCACTTGTGGCCACTACATGTATGGAAAGGAACAGAGCGGTTGTGTAGTGTTGGGGGGGGGGGGGGGGTCATTTAAAAGAAAATGAAATTTTCAAGGGCCATGGATTTTGTGTTTTGCAATATTATAATTCAACTACTGATTCTTTAGTTAAATCCGTCTTCTACGTAGCAAGAACAGCACAGCTCAGAAAAGCGCCTGTGGCCTAGTTTTCAGCATTGGGGAACCATTGGCTTGTGACATTTGCAATGTTCTTTATGACTTAAAAGATCAATTCAAAAAAATGAATTGTTCTGTGGGAGAAATTGCTCCTTCTACTCCTGTATGAATAAAAGCATTGGCAACTTAGGGAAGGAGTTGTCTGTACTCTCTAGCTAACCACTAGAAGGCCCTGCAATAATTTTGTATATAAAATATCATTTAAAATATGTGTAAAATACAAGAAATATTTACAAATAAAAGAGACTAAAGTGAATGTATATAATCAAAGCCCAATTGATCTTTCTGTTTAAATCAGCTGAATACATTCCAAGTGTACCAAATTAAAGTCTTGCAAGTTGTTTTCTTTAGAAAGCAGCTACAACCAGAATACAAAAGCCTGTCTTCTACAGCATGCTGAAGGGAAGGATCCTTGCTCTCTGTGTGAAAGCAGTGGTCTCTCTGCAGAGGTCTAACATCCCCTGAAAAAAAAGGACTTTGCAATCACCAGATGTTAGCTAGTGATTGGAGAGATCTAGCTGTGACTCAGCATGGGGCATGTCAGACCACTATGCTCCCCCCCCCCAGTACTAAACTAGAAAAAAGTTTAGCTTTAGATACACTTTAAATACATTCTAGAGTAATAGATAGCACATTATATTTTTAAAAACCAACATTTTAATATTACAAATGAAAACATTTTACTATTGCAAATATTCTAAGGTTAAAGGGGTTAACTTCTGTCATAACGGAAGATTTTTTTTACTGATATTTAATGTATTCTAAAGGAAGTCGAAGAAATGTAACCCAGCTCCCTCTTTGAAAAATGCTGGTGTTGAATTCGTTAAAGCAGCTGGATTTTCACTTATACTGCACAGTCAAAGTAATTGAGTAATGAGTGCTCTTCTTGTTTCTGGCTCCTTCCCAGGTAAAATGTATGTCCTGCCTGGAATGAGCTCATTTGCAATTCCAAGATAAACAAGTCCCAGCTTCATAATACCCTGAAGCGGTTTACAGTGAACAGTGGACAGTTGTAAGTCATCTTTTGCACAATGTAGACTGAACACTGACCCAAGCAAGTCACACTTTTCTATGTCTGTCATTAGAGGTATAAAGAAGAAAATCTAAGTTTGACTTATTCTTATACAAACTTACATTAAAAAAATTAAGTGCGCTAATCCAAAGAAACTAGAGAAGAACCAATCAATTAACCTGGTTTAATGTGTTTTTTATTTCTGATTCATTTGAAACAAAATTTAGTTTTGTGAAGGATTTTTATTGTGATTACTGGGGCCAGATTCACCATTAGGAACTGTAGACTGACAGGTGTTTTTTTTCCTGTACAAATTTTTGTTTGAGGTGAACTCAGTGTATACTGAAATTCAGTGCAGATGGAAATCCATCCCAGATGATGGCAGGGTTTCTCATGACCAGTCAAGATGGGTTGTGTCATCAGGCAGAACCCTGATCTTAAAACATTGCATATGTTCACCAGTTTATAGGTACCCACAAAGCCAAACACTCTTCAGTGCTCCATTGCTGTTCTGAGTCTTCACCACCACCAGTCACAGTGTTTCTTATTCATCATCATCATCCCCAGTATTGCAAGCTGTCTCTATTTTTCTCACAAGGCTATCCCTGAACTGCATATTCAAGCTCCTGAGAATTGGACATGTTCCCTTGAGTTCTCAATGTGCATCAAGGCAAATGTACTTTGTGTAGCAATTAAGACCAGGGATGGTATTTGCCTTTCATAGGCCATTAGAGCAACGGCAAAGGCTACATTGGCTTGGCAGGGAGTGAAACTCATAACACCAACATTATTAGCCAGTTCAAACTGAACTGTCAGCCCAAATACTTCTCCTTCAAAACCTCCCTGCAGAGGAGCTTCTGGTCTCAAACAGCCAGCCACTGTTTTTCTTTTGTTCCCCATCATGCTTTTAAAGGTCTGATGTGGCTTAAAATGGTAAATATGAAGACAGATAGATAGATAGATAGATAGATAGATAGATAGATAGATATACTTACCTTAATCATGGCGGCCAGCACTCTAGTCTCCTTGCTCTGAAAGTTTGCAAACATCTTTACATAGAGCTGGTGTCGCATGTCTAGATTACATCATTACATACACTGCAAGACTAAATAGAAATCCAGGTTTAGAAAAGATTAGTAAAGTTTCTACCCATTGTACCAGAAACTGCAGTATGCTGCTATAAATGCTCACCTGGATTTGCAAGAATCGTTCTTGTCACCCGTATTAAGGGTGCTTGCATTTCCCTTAGGGAAGACATCCTAAGGATTAACTAATGGCAAAACTTCTTTTTTTTTCGGATGAAGTTGAGAGGGATTAGGATACCTATTAGTTTTCACTGCTGTCTGTATCCCCATGAGGGAGATTCACCCTCTTTATTTGTATTGCTTACAATTATCTTTGAAAGTGAAAGTTAAAGAAACCTCAAATTTTGGGTTGTCCCCAGAAAAGTAATATAGGGGAAAGTTTCCACTGTGGACACTAGTTCTGGAGACCTGGAGGTCCCAAAGGAATTCCCATAATTTGCAGGGTTTCCTCTCACTTCCCCTTTTGGCTATGGGGCAGGAAGCAAAGGTAAATCTCCCCAATGGGACCCAGATGGCAAACACCAAACAGACAGGGGTTATAACCCTCACTTACTCTCCAAAATGGGAAAAAAAGTTTTGCCTGTTGTTCTACTTTACCGGAATCTAAAGGTCAAATCAAGAATTTTGCTTCCTTTCACAATATTTCACATTTTCAAGGCCAGAATAATTTTTTTAGGGATGACAAGCATAGTGTAACTAATTTGCTGTAACATTTTGCTGACACCTGATACACACATGCATCATCCAGGTTTGTAATGCACCAAAGGCTGAAGAATTCAGAAAAGGACAGCCCAGAGTATTCATCTTCAAAAACAAGTGCGCAATGGAAGCTTACATATTGGTATCCTGAAGGGTTCCTCAATTTTCAGTAACTGGTACATTTTTACATGCCTGTTTCTCCGTATTTTTCTATTGTATTAAATATGGAAATGTATAAATTATCCACTAGAGGGAGCAAACATTCAGTTTGCAATCACTCTGCCTCACTTTTTATCAACTGTTGATATCGAATTTCAGCAATACAGAGTGCCTTGTTTTCAGTGAGTCACCTATCTACTCCTGGATTTATGTTGTGAGGAAGAACCATAAAGTACAACTGAGTAGCACTAGAAAGCAGGTATCAAAGAGAGAAATTACTAAAACTGGAGCACTCAGAATCTGGTGCAACTGTGTGCATGGTAGCCAATCGGCTTCTAACTTCAGCTTGTTCAATTAAACTTTGCCGAAAAAAAACTGGAAGCTGATTGCTTTCTATGTAGAGCTGCACCAGATTTTGCACTCTCCAGTTTTAGTAACCCCTCCCCCCCCCATAGTCTTCCTATGTAATGAGCAAATATGGCTGCCAAGTTTAAACATACATCACTACAAACTATATGTGCAAACTCTGTATTTAGAGCATTAACACGTACTGAAAAGTTCACTTAAATCTAGAAATACATTTTCTCTTATGCTTAAAAAAAAACAAAAGACTGTATTCTCTCTGTAAGTAGATTTGATTAAAAAAAAATTGTACAACCAAAAATGTGATTTTACTCAATTAAAATAATTTAGCAAAGCAGTACAAAAGTGCAAGTATGAAATCCAAATACAGGCAAACCTCAGTTTACGAACACCTCGGTTAATGTAATTTTCGGTTTACAAATGAAAGCCATTCAAAATAATGCCTCGGTTTACAATTTTTTTCACAATACAAACGAATTAATTGGTTTTCAATGCATTTACAGATTTTTTTTAATCATGTCCCTGTACAGTACTATGCCTTTAAAGTGCACTTTATAAAGAGTTTTGAACAGATGAAAGACTTTTTAAAAACTTTTTTCTGACCTCCGGAACGCATTAATTGGTTTTCAATGCATTTACGAATACATTTTTAATCATGTCCCTGTACAGTATTTATGCATTTAAAGTACACTTTATAAAGAGTTTTGAACAGATAAAAGACTTTTTTCTTACTTCTTTCTGACATCCGGAACGGATTAATTGGTTTTCAGTGCATTCCTATGGAAAACCACGTTTCGGTTTACAAATTTTGCGCAATACGAAAAGTCCCGCAGAATGCATTAAATTCGTAAACCGAAGTATGCCTGTAATATTAACCCATAGCAGCCATTTAGATTTGTTTACTGATGCCAAATGAGTGTGAAAGAATAATTCTAAAAAACAGTATGGGTTACTGCAGCTCATCAGCAGGGTTGTATTTAGATATTATGCTGCCCCACGTATACCTGGATGATTACACTCTTTCTGTAAGCTCCGCCTTACATATAATGTTATTAATTTTGTAAAACTACTGCTAAAATGTGATTTAGGAAGCAGCGGCCTGTCTGATTTATAGGCAGAATTCCTTCATAACTGTACAGGCCAACAAACAAGAGAGACAAATAATAGTTTCATTTTTTCAGAAATATAAACAGTATTCCCCTTCTATTTTCTTGCTGACTTTGGCCACAAATATCCAGAGATGACCAGAAGTGTGAAACAAAATAAGAAAAATGTTACCACAATTTGTAAATTTTAAGACTTGGTGCTGACCTCTCTGTTCCTGCTGCTCTAGGCACTGGTCCAAAGCTGCCATTAAAGTAAAAACAGCTCAGCCAATCAGATCATCATATATGGTAATTATCGCAGACTCATAATGTAACATACCCAATCAACTCAAAGCCAAATCTGATGAGCAGATAAAAACATTATCTGACATTTTAATATGTATAATATATTCAACAGTAGCCATACTTAAAAAAAAAAATAAAACCATCAACAAAAAAATGATCTATTCAGTATGGGAAAGAGAACTAAATATACAACACTAATTCTACAACATGATCCCATCTCTTAGCATACAGGTTAAAGTGTTACTAAACCCACAACAGTAAAATCAGTCTGTATCAGGCTTATTGTACTCACTGTGTATTAAGGGGTTAATCCTCTGCATTGTGTAAAAAGGCTGTCTCATCCTGTCTTCTCTGATCCTCTCCTTCTCCCCAGTCCATCCGCTGATAGTACAGAGCTCTAGCATGAGCCACTATGCACATGCTCAGTTTAGTGTGCACTGTATTGCTAGAGAGTTTTTTTTTCTTTGGGAGGGTGCATGTGTTTAGCACAGGGCCAATCAGCACTGTCCAGACAGAGAGTCAGGGGTCATTCAGCCTCATAGAACAGTCTGAGCAGAATGAAAACTCAGACTATAGGATTAACCTCCCTAGCGGTCAGATTATGTCCATATTTCTGTGCTCAAAGCGGTACTTTTTTTGCATGGAAATATGTATTTTTTTTATTGTAGGCCTGTAATTTTTAGCAATAACTCACTGAAATCTGTCCAAACAAGAGTCTAGTAAACATTCCAGGTAGGATAAAACTTGAAACACAAAATCATAAATTATAACTTAATAAATAATCATAAAAAATAATATCAAATTTAATTCAATAATATAATCAAACCAAAAACACTTTAAAATATAGCGCCAAGTTCGCACATCACTGAGCAAAGTCGCAAAATTGTTTTCAGTGACTGATGACGAATTTCCCCACGAATCATTATCACTCAATTCTGCAAGTAGTTCTGATTTACTATCGCTGTTCTCTAGCTGGTCTAAAACCGCTTTTGACCTAAAGGGACGCTTTTTGGACACCATGGACGTTTCTCAGTTTCCAGGCAGAAAGAACAGTAAAAATGCAGGCAGGGCACAGGACAAAGCACTCGGGACAAAATGTATGTGAAATGCTTTGATACAGTAATGTTTTACTATGTGATTTTAGTGATTTTAGCGAATGTCACTTTTTGTCATTTTCAAATTTCCCGCTGCTCCATCCCCGTACGTCCCAACGCTTGCAGGGGATGGAACCCAGATGACAGATGCCGGCATCCGCTGGATTACATTGCTGGGGACACTGCAGGAGGGACATCACGGGAGCGCAAGACAAGGTAAGTGATCGAGGGATCACAGAGCAGCGCCGCCTGATAAGCCCGAGTGTAGCTCGGGGTTACCACTTGTGGTACTGAAACTTTACCCCGAGCTACACTCGGGAATACCACCAGGGAGGTTAAGCAGTGCTCAGCTGGACACTGACAGTCAGTCACTAGTAGTCACAAGCTATATACTTCTGATGAGAAAAGGTATTTAGAAGTTCATATTTACTAAAGTAATTGCATTTCCATGTTCTGTGTACTGTGGGAGACCGGATATAGTGAATGCAGGGTCCTGGGTTTAGTAACACAAAGTATATGTGAAGTTGTACATAGAGTAGGGAAAGGTTATAACCCCTATGGAGTTATTATTTGTGATGCATCCCCATAGGGGATTTCTATTCACTTTCCTGTTATGAAGACACAACAGCAAATGACAGGAAATTTCTCCAAAATGTATGGAAGTCCCATCTTGCTGAGATGTTATGGGAAAATGTGGATTGAGGAAACAGCAGTAAAAATATACTTGAGGTAGTAGTAGATTTATTAGTGCTGGAACCCTAGATGGATGTTACCTGGTACATGCAGCTGGTTTTATCAGAAGTCTATCCCAATAGTGCATCTGGGTGATATCTGGGCTGTTTCGATACACCAAGGAAATCCCACAGGGACCTCAGGCTATGAGTGTAATAGTTGAATCAGAAGATTAGCAGACCACACCAAAAATGAATTTTATTTACCAAATATGCGATACACTAAATATCCCACATGTTTCAGGGTCACAGTTTACCCCCTTTATCAGGGTGTAAGAAAATGGCTGGTAAGAACTTGAACTGTGAATAAAATCTAGAAAATAATATAGTCCCCACTGTCCCCTTCAGCAGCTGGTATAACATTCCTTGATATACCAGCTGTTGAATGGGGGGGAAAATAATTTATAATTATAATAATAATATATTTTTTTTTAACAGATAAAGTCCTTATCAGTCATTTTCTTAAGCACTGATGAAGGGTCAAACCATGACCCCCCCCCCGAAATGAGTTGGATATTTAGTGTATCACGTGTTTGGAATAAAACCTCATTTTTTAATTTCAACATTTCGGTGTTGACGCTCAAATCTTCTGCTTCAACTAGAGAAATAAGAAGATGACAGTTCTAACCTTCCCTACTTTAAAACTGAAAACATTGCATTTACATACACTTTAAAGCTGAACACCAGGCTGGAGAACAAAATAAATTTTGCAGTTTGTCCCTTTGCAAGGGTGAAATGGTAATTTTGTCTCGGGGATAGGAATAAGGCTAGATACCTAATTCCTTGCTCCTGAAGACATCATCCTCTTCATAAGACTATGCTCCTTAAACCACTCCTCTTTACTCCCTAACTGGCCACAGTTTTCTGTCATTACCACTGTAGCGCCCATTAGATGGGGCTAGTGTGAGGTAAACTTATTTTTTGGTTCATAGTAGTGAGTGATCCTGAATTATTGTGGGTTCAATGAGAGTTAAGGCTGTATAACTCAGCAGGTTGGGACTCTATTACCTCCACCTGGTTCTGGAGGTCCATGGAAGCTTCCAGAAGCCAGTGGGAAGAGGGTTGGAGATCAAAAGTTCCATATTTATGGAAATCTGACCAATCCCAGGATAGCAGACCCTGGTAGTGCGGTATTGCTATGTAGCCTGGGAGGGAGCCCCAGAAGAGGGGGGTTCTGTTTCTAGGTTGGAAGCTGGAAGATGAGGAAAAGTTGAAAGAGGGAGGTCCACTGCCCTGCAGTCCACCAGGGAAGGAGTGCCTGCAAAGCTTGGAGAAAAACCAGCCCAGCTGGAGACCTGAAAGGAGTTCTATCCACAGCTGCAGGACAAGGACAGTGTGAGTACCTATACACCCCCAGGGCCTAGAAGAGAGAAGTCTGGATGCTGTGATGGGTACGGTGTCATCCCCAGCCCTTCTCACCAACTTGTGACTGGAGGACTAGCCAATCTAAAACTGTGCTGCCATTTGCGTAACAATGCCACTCTCAGCTGCACCCTGCACAGATTTTCCAGCTCACTGGACCACAATCTATGTGCCAGCAGCCTGAGAGCAATTGTTACTGGGTCAGGTTAATTACACAATTAACCCTTCACACTGCCACCACCACCTTTTTACAGAGAAGGAGGAAACTCACAAATCTTAGCAGTAACACTATGATGTTTGAATAAGCATCTGTATACACCCCGTCACTGCAAACAGATGTATCCAGAGTTTTTAAAATACACAGTAACACTCTTCAGAGACAGGGATTCTTAGTTTGCCTTAAAGAGCTTTAGAAACAGTTCAACACTTAGGGTTTATTACCAAAAAGGTCAAAATGGTGCAATAAAAATATTTACAGAAAAGATGTAACCAATATATATATATATATATATATATATATAGAGAGAGAGAGAGCAATAACACAACAGAGAGATAACAGAAAGAAGTTTAAGAAGATAGGATACCTGCAGAAGTCCTTGGTTTAAGCAGAGTTCAAGTGTCCTGAACAAAAGGGTTGCCTTTTCTCCCAAAGTTGGTTCCTGATGTTAAAAGGGAGAATCTCTTCATCTTCCTTTCCAGGCATGACAGCCTTTTTTCTAGGAACCCAGCAGGGTGTATCCTTAAAACAGAGAACCAATTGCCTCATTTGGGGAGAGGCTTTTATACCATGGTCAATAACCTTCTATAGGTACATGTGCCATCCTAGTCACTGGCAGATTAATATGCAGAATGATATCCTGAACGTCCAGACATCAAATATGACATATCTTACCATTCCAGATAAAGACATATTGCTTTCTACTCTCGTGTAGGTGCCACATAGGGGTGTAATGTTGCAGGTGACTCGTATTAAACTGACCTATCTGAATATATGCTTTGTTTCATTGTACCTTGTTCCTGTCAGGATTTATGAATTTGTATGAAAAAGTGGTTTCAAGTGGGATGTATGTTTTACTGCCATTCTGGAATGCTTTTCATGTCCAGTGACGGACTGATTTATAGCTTTACGACCAGGCCAAGGCAAGGGTCTGACAGACATCATGGAACCAGCTAATTGGGTTTACAACCATGAAGTGTATCCAGCTATGCTCTGTGCACTCCTGAACTCAGTACACACACAGACCACATTCCTTGCATGGGGAGGGGGCTGGAGGGAGAGAGAATGATATTTGCAGAGAATGATACAAGATGGTGGATCTTAGCAAAATGGTTGTCCGCATCCAATCGCCACTGATGCAAGTTCTGCCAAGTCTTCAGGGGACAGTTCATAGCATACCCAATTCCTTGTCTTGGGATCCGAAACCGTAGTGAAGTGGACTTGTATTCTTTGCACTAAGGGGACCAAGAGCATCTACAAGTCAATTCGTTTCTAAAAATCCATTCAGGGGACACCAAGCTCCTAAGGATTTACTCTACCAAGGACTGCAATTGTTCCGGCAGGAACGCAGTCAAGTATCTGTCAGTATTTTTCCTAAGTGTGCTAGAGCAGTTAACATCCACATTCTACTGTTTCTTCAATCAAATTGGATATCGCGTAACCCTTTTTACCGTATCCAAGTTTACCACTTTAATAAAAAAAAAAATCCCCAAGTCCATGGATTGTTTCTTGTGTCTGGAAAATGCATGTTGCCTGGCTGTGTAGAGTGACCCAAAACTCTGTGGCTCCTGTGGGGGTAGCACTACAGCACATATGTTGTACATTGTATGTAAGGAAGCTGAGGGTCTGCCCATACCCAGAGACCAGATCCTAGGATCCAGAGCTGAGATGAGTGCTGACTGCTGGGCTAATAAAGAACAAGGTAAGTATTTCACCCTATTCATTATCCTGTGGATTAAATGAGCATTTAAAGTGGTTTTTAAAGGCTTAAGGCTTTTTACCTTCATGCATTAAGTTAAAAAACCTTCAGTGTGCAGAAACCCCCCTAATACTTACCTGAACCCAGGGGTGTATTTACCACAAGGCAAACAAGGCACTTGCCTAAGGCAGCATTTATTGGGGGCAGCACCTCCCCCCAGAAGAAGGGATGAAAGAAGGGACACGTGCCAGGAGAACCAGGTGGGTTCTGAGAGAGGCTGTGGGCTGCTTGATGGTGTATGTAGAGCCTGATTCTCATTCCTAGGGATGTCTGGAGCTGTGAAGATGAGTGTCTTTCTCTCTATCCCCGGGGGAGGGGGTAGTGGAAGGCTCTCCCTTGTTGGGGGCAGTGGTGTTGATCGGTGTCCATGGGGGCGGACGATTTTTGTGTTGCCTAGGGCAGCACAAAACCTAATACACCACTGCCTGAACACCACCTCGATCCAGCTATGTGTACAAAAGCAGCAGCTCTCTAGGGACTCTTCCTCATCATTGGCTGAGAGAGCACCGGGAGCCATTGGTTCCTGCTACTGTCAATCCCAGCCAGTGAGCCAATGAGAAGAGAACCGGGGTGGGGCTGAGCCACGCTCCATGTGTGAATGGACACACAGAGCAGCTTTTTGGGAGCAAACCTGCTCAGGTGCCCCCATAGCAAGCTGCTTGCTATGGGGGCACTCAGCAGTAAGGAGGGGCCAGGAGTGCCAGCGGGGGACCAGAGAAGAGGAGGATCGGGGCTGCTCTGTGCAAAACCATTGCACAGAGCAGATAAGTATAGACATGTTTGTTATATTTAAAAATTTTAAATCTGCCTTTAATATCAGTGCACAGGGGCCCTCAATGCACGGGTAACAATTTCTCCATCCCAGAGTTTAGCTTTAATACTTGCATAAAATGTCAATGTTTTCCATCTCCTATAAAACCAACATACAAATAAAAATAAACTGCCTAGTTTTTTTTTAACAAAATCCATTATAATGTACAAATGTTATTCCTGTGTATTATTTTTTTTTCATGGTAAAAATGTCAAATAAGTAGCATTGCCAAAAAGAGTTATATAAAATTTCATTTGATCTGTTTTTTGATTTTTCAGCTGGAGGATATAATGATCGGCATACACAAACCATATGCCATTAGGAAAATTGCAAAGATCTGGGGAAAAGGGGTTATTTTGCTTAAGATCTAAAAATATCTAACTTGGTATTGAGTGACGACTACAGCCTCTTTATTTGACTTTGACACTGGCAGAGTGTGTCAGTCAACTGCAGAAGAGAAGAGTAAAAATATTATTATAGACATTAATGTTTAGAGTATGGAGGTAATGGATAAAGTGAACCATATACCTTTTTCAGAGGTACTCAAATTACAAACAATAAACCAGACAGAACGGGTCATTTATGAAGGATTAAGGTGTGACGCAAAAGCCAAATCTGTGTAATCCATACTTTTCCTTTGAAGGGGGAACCAAAAGGGAACTGCAGCTAGGCTTTAAAGATTCACTGTGTGCAAGAAGAGTGTGTTACATCTATGAAATGGGGAATGGGGTGGATTCTCAAAGTTAAGCATGAATTAGTTCACGAGGGCATCATCCCATAAGAGACAATTTGCATACAAAAAATAGGTTATAAGGGATTTTCAAAGTCCCATATAACCTGTTTTTTGTATGCAGAGTGTGTTACATCTAGATATTTATATCTAATATTTTTGTATATTTTTGTATATTATTATTATTATTATTATTACATCGAGTTTATATAGCACCAAAGGGTTTGCTCAGCGCTGTACAATATAGGGGGGACAATACATGGCACAGTACAACAATAACAAACAACGTACGAGGGGTAAGAGGGCCCTACTCTTTCGAGCTTACAATCTAGGAGGGAGGGGGTAGTGGTACAGTAGGAAGTGGCTGAGGGGAATGGAGTGGTGGGAGGAATGAGGGAGAATGGCTGTTAGGTGAGGGTGGGGTAGGCTTCCCTGAAGAGATGGGTTTTGAGGGAGCGCCTGAATGTGAGGAAGGAAGGCGACAGTCTGATGGATTGGGGCAGTGAGTTCCAGAGGATGGGGGAGGACCTGGAGAAGTCTTGCAGTCGTGCATGGGACGAGGAGACCAGGGAGCAGGATAGAAGGAGGTCCTGTGAAGAGCGAAGGGTACGGGTAGGGCGGTACTTGGGGATCAGGTTGGTGAGGTAGTCAGGGGCAGTGTTGTGAACGGCTTTGTAGGTCAGGGTTAGAAGTTTAAATTTGATGCGTATATGATATATTTCATAATAAAATCACGTTATTAACTTTTTTTAATTCTGCTGCTTTTGAACCTTTCATGTAGCCACAAAGAAAGCAGTTCATTTCATAGAGATCAATCACAAAATGTAGTTTGGCCCTATATTCTGATACTCTCTGAGCATTATTTTCTAAATGGTTGACTTTAGTTTGCCCGTCTTTGTGAGAAAGGACAAGGGTCTTGCTTATAAGGGACCTGCAGGGGTTACTGCTCAGATGGGCTAAAGCAGGAATGCTAATGGGAAATATTTCTGTGTTTCTCTGTAATATCCAGGGAATTAAATAACAGAGCTGCAGGCATACAAATCCAATACAAAGAGAACTCTGGATTACTTTTACCAAAGTTTAGGTAAGGTGCAACAATTTCAGCCCAAACTATTGAACTATGTGTGACCTTGCACTCTCACTCTCTGAGCACTAAACACCAGTATCTTGCCAAAATGAACTGGGAATGGCTTAATCTTGTAGTCGCAAGTAAAAAAAAAAGTCTGTCTCTGAAGCAAAGTCTATTTTATCATCCAATGGATAAGGAACTCTCTATTATGTTCCTCCTGTACAATATACTCACAATATTGTTCCCAACTCACTGTAATTGGCATGGGATCTCACCTGCCTGGACTGGTAGTTGATCACAGCCACACACAATAAAATATATTGTCAGAGTCTCTCTGTTTTACTGCATTTACCAAGGGGTTCCAACAGGGGGTGTGCTGCAACATATGTAAGACTCCTTCACAGAGATAACTATCTACACTTGCCCCTGACCAATTTTTTAGGAAATCTCCCAAGGACTCTTGCTGCAGGGGTCCACCCAAATTACAAAATACTAAATTACACATCAGTGTTACCCAATATATAGAGAACACCCTTAATTGTTGATACACAGGCTCTAATAATCGCCACAATTTTATATGTATCGCATTTCGATTTCAACAAATCTTCATCAGGGAGGAACGGTGGTCATTCTGAAATACAAATTTACAATTTTATAATATCATTAGGCATATAAGTACAATTTGTATGACAAACTGTGGTACATCATCAACTTACATAAAGACTGGTACGGCACCAGCGCCACAGCACTAGATATATACCTGTAATAAATCAATTATACCCAAAGGGGAAATTTTATTAAAACCCAAATTAAAAGAATGCATGTAATCTCAGTTGAAATCTTACCCAGACAGATGTAACAGGCAAAAAAGTACCTATGGGTGAGCCTCTCCAGAAAACATCCCATCAAGATATCTATACATAGATTGCCAAAAAGACTCTATGTTCTAAAAACAAGTGTAAACTGAAGATCAAAATACTGCCTCCTTACAACATGTATACAATCTCTAAACATATTTGAAAAAAAGCAAAAAAACAAAAAAGACAAATATCACCTGACTGCCCAAAATAAGGGCGGAAAAAAACAGCCAGAAATATGTCCGATAAAATTTCCCAACAAAGGAGCCAGCCCAAAGATGGATCACCAAACCAAATTATGAATCTTGGCCAAAAGAACTTCAAAATAATAAAAAAGGTATAATCAATAAGACCAATAAAAATAAGGTTGTTGAAAACACAAAAATATATATATGCAAAAAGGGCTCACCCTTCCTTCTTCTACACCTTCTGAATTGTAAAGTGTCCCTCATGAAAATGGCTACCAAATCAAGGGTAACAGCATCAATCTCTATACCCACAATTCCCATAAGGGAAACAAGCATGTGACTGCTGTAAACCAATCATTGCCATAATAATTGGTGCTGAAACTGTCAATGCACATCCATACCTGATAGGGAAAGATCAAGAAGAGAAAACTGTCTCTCCCTCTAGCGAGCCCTCCTTTACTTCCACGTTACTTCTGCCCCTCAAACAGCACTGTCATGACACCATCAACACCAGAAGGTGATGTCGACATGCGCAAGTTTCCCAGCAGCACTCAAAAAGTTCCTCCTGGGCACTAACAATACTTTTTTTAAGCAATATGCAACTATATAAGTAGTCTA
This sequence comes from Staurois parvus, assembly GCF_062004578.1. Taxonomy (NCBI): domain Eukaryota; kingdom Metazoa; phylum Chordata; class Amphibia; order Anura; family Ranidae; genus Staurois; species Staurois parvus. The sequence goes on along the minus strand of NW_028318614.1, from coordinate 1,922,765 downwards.
TGCTTAGGGCCAAGAGGGAATAAAAGGCTAATTATAGGAGCTAAATAGTCCTTTCCTCACTGGCCAATAGTAGATGAGATAATCTGGCAGAGACGGAACTTTTAAGAAATAACAGAGCCTTAATAGAGAAAAATATCAGCTTACTGAAGTTTGAGCTCTTACCAGTCCTGTGCTCACTTCTAGAATGTCTGTGCATTCACACTTCAGCCATCAGCTGGGAAGGAAGGACGCTATCAGGCAGATCAGTCACACAACGTGTTCCCCAAATGCTTCACACTCCCCCATTTCCAAGTCAAAGCTCCGAACAGCTACTTGTCCCTTTGCTTTCTCGAAGTGTCCTAGCATGACAGCCACTCGCAACAGGGCTCTGGGCACACCTGGTTACTTTCTAAATGCACCTGGGGGGGACAATCTCCAGTGGTGGGGTACCTTGCAGATAGGTAGCTTAGTCCCCACACACTCCTGCACCTGCTCATTACATGTATCCTCCATCCTCTGCCCTGTCCAGCTCCTCCTTCTCCTCTATTTACTGTAGATAGAAACAGACACCAGCAATTCACTCATATTTTGCTAAACTGTTGCTGCTTTCTGTGTCAGGCAATATTTGACACTAGACCTTGTTGTTTTTCCACCCTGGCCGCACACAAGCCCCCAACTCCAATACAAGGAAGCTGTTCAATAGCCAGACAATTCAAGCCATGGAGCCCACACGTGTTAGATATGTTTCTCCATCCAGAATATGCATATATGAGGCCTTAAAGATGCATGAATACACACTGCCAGCCTTGATCATTTATAGGTCCAAAATGACTCTAGACTGGCTTATAAACCAAAACACACATCCTTCTCTGAGACAGAATACGCAGGTAGACAGCCTCATCAAAACATCATCTATTGCCAGCTTATAAAAATCCAATTTAGCTTTCTTTAAACACAAAGCCAGAATATAAAAAAGAGAAACACTGGAACAAAAAATTCTTATGTTAATTTTGGTAAGAGCCAAGTTCAGTTCATCCAGTGTGTTTTACACAAGCCATGTGATTTTGTGCTCAGCTAGTCTATTAAGCATATGTTCATTCATACAATAAATTGATCTGTGCTTGGTTCTGATATGCGCAAAGTGGTGAGAATGTACCAAGAAGTCTGGCATTTAGTTCTGGCATATATAAAAAAAAATCTTAATCTCAGAAATCAAAAACTTTCTCCACTTTCTAAACATAAACAAGGTTGCATAAATCCAAGGAAATGTATGTCTATCCATCCATGTAAGAACTATGTTTTTAATAATAATGTTTTTTGAAGTAATGAAAATGGTCTTTTTTGCTAATTTGGGAGATTTAATTTCACTTGATCTTCCATATCCAAAACAGTAAGTCAGAAGAAACCCCTCCAAGTGAGGAAATCCTAGGGTGTCACCAGGGGTACCAGAACTAGTGTCCCCATTGGGTGATTTCCCCTCTATTCCTGTTCTGACGACTCAAAATTTTGGATTGGGAAGTTTCTTTCATTCATGATGATAATAATAAATGAAACAAATAGAGCCTTATGTGTTCTAATCTCTGTCTACTCTATTCAAAACTTTAATTATACTTTAAAGAGTTTAACAAAAAAAATTTTAAGCTGTATTTAGCCTGTCAAAGTCTTTTAGCTCTTTCTGTCCACTGTAGAATTGTGTTTTCTTTTGAACAAAAATCATTAAGATCAGGGGCTGTGGTTGGTGTCACCCGGTGCGATAACACTTGGTGACACCCTCTCCGACGATCCCCGCAGAATGGATTGGATCTACGGATTGAGCATAATGGATCGGACTCCGATCCATTATGCTCCCCAGTCCGTAGATCCGATCTATCCTGCGGGGATCGTTGGCTTTCTTTACAACTTACGTTTTCGTGGAGCGGGTCCGGTGTCACCCCGTATAGGTTGCATGCCGACGATCCCCGCAAGATGGTTCAGATCTGCGGATTGAGCACAATGGTTCAGAGTCCAATCCATTATGCTCCCCAATCCACAGATCCGATCCATCCTGTGGGGATCGTCAGCTTGCTTTAAAACTTACCTATTCGTGGATCGGGTCCAGTGTCACCCCGTGTGGTAGGTGTCACCCGGTGCAGCGTGCACCCCCCGCACCTGCCTTGGGACGCCACTGATTAAGATTGACAATGTAGGAACTGGACCACAAAAATTTACCTCAATCCTGTGGTTCACTTATTGCAACAAATCTCTGTTGAAACATGGTCAAACCTACTGCTCCAATTTAAAGTCTTGACAAAGGTTCAAGTGGACCTACCAACTCATTGGAAAGGTTTGCTTATTCCAATTGCTCTTCCCTCTAAAATGTGGCAAATAATTCCTTTGGGGAGGGGAATAGATGTATACTTACCTTTCCCTGACTTCCTTCTGTATTGTCTAGGTGAGGGTGAAGCCTTCCTGGACAGATCCCGAAGAATGTTGAGTAGCCCAAATCTTGCAAGAAAAAAATCCTGAACCACAGCATCTTCTCATGTAATTTTGGCTACTTAGCATTCCCAGGGGTCTTGTTATCAGGAGGAAGACATCACCCCTTACACTACAGAAGTTGGGAAAGGTGAGTATATTATCTAACTTTTCCCCCTTCTTCCCCCCTGTTGATACTGTTATGCAGTGGTTTAGGGAGGAGAGGGGCACTTTGAATAGGCAGGCCTTGCCACTGATGTCCACTTTACATCTATGGAAGAGAATATTTGACTTGCAAATGATTGGGTCAGAAATTAAACACAGTTGTACCTCATTTATTAAACTCAATGAACAGTCACTTTACAACATTCTATTCTTCTGTTACAACGTTCTATTCTTCTTAAGTCTTCTTTTGAGGGTTTGATTTCTTCTTCTAATTCATATTCTAGGGTCTAATTCTTCTTTTGAGGGTTTGCTTTACTAAAAGCACTCTGCTAGGGAATTTGCTCCAGAGATTAGTAAATGAGCTGAAGCTTCACTTTGCAAAGAATACCCAATCACATATGAGGAAAGTACAAAACAGCATTTTTGCTTACGTGTGTAGCACTACTCCCATAGGAGTTGCTGGTTAGCACGGTCCTCTCTCTTTGCCTCGACCTCCTTAAGAACTTCAGTCCCTCTGACACATTAGGTTGAGTGTACAAAGCATACCATATCACAAAAAATCACTGAAAGTAATACTTAGTATCCAGTAGTAGTACTATATCAAAGAAAACAGGTACTGAAGAAGTTAGTAAAGGCAAACCTAATATACTGCTACCTGATATGGTTGGTAAGGAAGTAAGCTTAGAAATTGGTTAACAATGGTAATAACAAAGTTTAGCATTCAGGGTGATTAGTAATAAGGACTATTCATAAGATGACACTTGGCATCCAGATCAGCATAAGCAGTAGCAAGGTCATCTAAAGTACAGCAGTGGGATGTTTTAAAGCTTGATTTACCAAACACAGAAACTATACTGCCAAAGAGCATTAATGGCAACTATGGTAGGCCTAGACCGACTGGATGTGCACTATCCATAGAAATGCAGAAGGGAAGAAAGAGGACTTGTAGGGTAGTTTCACAGAAGGAGCAGTCCGTTATGCTATTCTTCTGCTGGCTACCATTGGAGTCCTTTAGGAAGTGTTGGTATGCTTTAAGCGGAATTTCAACCAAAAGGGAAAATTCTGCTTTTTTCGCCTCCTCCTCCCCTCCTCTGTCACATTTGGACACTTCTATTCTTGGGGAGATGCAGGTACCTAGCCTAACCCCCTCCCCCAAGCTCTTTGTCTGCAGCCTTCTGGGAGACTCACAGGTCCAAGAAGGCTGTGGGAACATTCACAAAAAGCAATGCTGCTCATGCATGCTTAGTGGGAACCCGTCTGTGAAGCTGCAAGAAGTTACAGCCAGCTTCCCTTAGTAAACATGCTGGTGCCAGGGACCGGAAGACAGGCGAAGAACAGGCTTGGGTGATAACGGTGCTGGACCCTTGGACACGTAAGTGTCCTTTCATTAAATGTCAGAACCTATCTGGACAGCCTCAGAAAAGCTCCTCCTTGAACCAGTGTCTCTTGGAAATTATAGGCCCCACAATATGGCTTATTTCCTGGACTTCAAATCCCATAATTCTCAGCATTCTGCATAAGATTCCGTAGGCGTTTTAGACCAGGGCTGCTGTCAGAAACCATAGAGCCCCATACAGTCAACAGGACAGCCCCCCCCCTTTAAAAAGAACACAGATTACAATGCTTCATTTATGAATGAACACAGTGAGTGATCAGTACCAATCACTCATTGTGTTCATTCAGGAAAGGAAGGGCTGGCAAATGTGACATATTTAGAGGACCCTTTCCCTACTCTCCATCCTGAAGGATCCTATTGTGTGCTTTCAGCTGCTGGTGGGAAGGAGAGAAGGAAAGCTGGCAGCACTGTGGGGGTGGGGGCACACAGAGGGGCCTGGTTAGCAGGGGGAAACATATAATACACAGGGAGGGTGATAGGTGCATCAGGGGGGCAATTACTCGAACCGATCCCCTGAATGGCTCTCTCTGCAGCAGCTGAAAGCTGGCTTCTTCTCCTCTCCTTCCCGGCTGGCTTTCAGCTGCTGCAGAGAGAGCCAAACAGAGGATCGGTTCCAGCCCCTCTGTGTGCCCCAATGCCAATCACCCTTCCTGTCCACATCTGATTCACACAGTTGTCTGGGCCCCCCCTGCTGGCCTGGGCTCTGTACAGGAGGACTGGTGGCACCCCGTTATCCAAGGTCCTGTTCCAGACTATAGTTCTCCCTCTGTTGATAGGAGGGGAGAGTGCAACACAAGATTCAACATAACAGCAGAAAGTAAATATAATTTGATTGTAATGAAAGAAATGTCTCATTCTCCGTGTTTCTGTAGTCCAGCAGCTGGCTACACAGATGATCAGATATTGGAAGTGAGCAGAGCTTTCCCTCATTTATTAACCTACGGAGTAAATTTGCTTGCAGAGTACAACTGCATTTTCAGCGTGCACAGTCTATTTGCCTTTAGTACATCACCCCACATGAGTAGCATTGTTTGTTAAAAAGGTACATTTTTTCCTGTGTTTTCTTATTTATGTAGACCCCAGTAACATTACAAGCAGTATCAATGAAAAGCATTCTTTAAGCTCCAATGAAGTGATTTTGCCTAGACAGAGATGATAGCACAAGCATTGGTGTATTTTGGTTTTGTGCTGCCCTAGGCAAGACTAAAATCAGGACACCTCCCTGCATCTAAATTTGCCCCACCCCTTCCAGTTTAAGAGCCACCCCTTCATCTGCAAACCCCACCCCTTCCTCTTTAGGCTCCACCTCTTCCTATTAGAGCTCCACTCACTGACAACAATGGTGGGGCGCTATTCCTCCCACTGACAACAATGGTGGGGCGCTATTCCTCCCACTGACACCAACGATGGGGCACTATTCCTCCCACTGACAACAATAGTGGGGCACTATTCCTACCACTGACACCAATGATGGGGCACTATTCCTCCCACTGACATCAATGATGGGGCACTATTCCTCCCACTGACACCAATGATGGGGCACTATTCCTCCCACTGACACCAATGATGGGGCACTATTCCTCCCACTGACATCAATGATGGGACACTATTCCTTCCACTGACACCAATGATGGGGCACTATTCCTCCCACTGACACCAACGGTGGGGCACTATTCCTCCCACTGACAAAAACGGGGCACTATTCCTTCCACTGACACCAATGACTGGGCACTATTCCTCCCACACTGCACCAATGATGGGGCACTATTCCCCCCCTAAAAAGTGCAACCCTTGGCAAACGCCTTGTTTGCCTCACGGCAAATATGCCCCTGGTCACAAGTCTATTGCAGGCATGAGAAGCATCTTCTCAATCTCCTCTTGCTGCAGCATTATATCATATCTTAGTAGGAGATGAGAGGGCGTAAAACTGTACAGGCACCACAATATACATTGTGTATTCTCCAGGATCTCAGTCCAGAAAGAAGATCCCGATCCTTGATAATGCCTGAAAATAAGATAGTACTGTCCCCATGAAAAGCAGATAAAGACATAGTCAAGAGGAGTACTGTGATCTCTGCAGGAAGAAACAAATATCTGGGAGTTTTATAGGCTCATTCACACATGTGGCTTGGGGGCTGTAAAAATAGGTGATTGAGGCAGTTTTACCACCCCTCTTAAACTAACATAGTGCCGTAAAGGGCTGTACACACACCCTGGCTGATGTGCATTGCTTTGCAAATTCTGTTGCCTCCAATGGGCAGTATTTCCTCCTTACACAACCCATTCCGGCAACACAACCCATTCCAGCAACTGCTTGCAATACTGCTTAGTGGTGCAAGCTTTCCAGTGTTTAAAACAGGCGGTGAGGAGGTGCCAGGTGCCTCCTGGCCACCTGCCAACCAGCCTCTGAAAAGCAATCCACCACAGACCCCTTTTCAGAAGGGTGGAAAGGGCTGTATGAACAAGCCCTTATACATAATTTAGCATGTATGTGCTTAACATAAATATATATATATGATGCTAGGTACACTTTAATATCACCAGACATGTCTAACTTAAGCAGGAAGCTCAAGATTGATTTATTAAAGAAGCTAAATTGAAAATGTGTTCATTTCAATCATCTCATCATATAAAAAAATCCAGTTTCTAAAAACAGAACTCCAGCCAAATTAAGATCAAAGCACAACATAATAAAACCATCTTTTGCTGTAATGTCCACCTTTAACTCAGGGATTCCCCTCTATCCCCCAGTTTTTATTCTGTCACTGGATGTCCTCAGTCTGATGGCCAGTATCATTCAACTCACTTCTTTTAAACCCAGGTTGTCCTGGACCCACCCCAGCCTGTGACTGGACAGTGTCAAGAGAAGCAGCACAGGAATTAGCTCATCTCTCTACCACCTCTTGTCAGTGCAGGAACTGAATTGTTCCTTGTGCTATTTCTGCCTCACACTCCAGCCCTGATGTACAAGGACTGCAAAAGGCTAATACCAGGTCACATTCAGGTTTTTACACTGTTTGTAAAGTGGTATTAAACCCAAGAGCAAACATTTATTATATTGCAGCTTACCAATTTTTAGATGTGATGACTGTATTAGGCAAGCCATAGATGATTCAATTTTCTTTCCAGCAACCATGGGTTGCAGGAAAGCAAATCGCTCAGCTCCCCAATCAACACAGTCAGTGTTGAGGGGACTCCCAATGTGCTATAGTGTTCTGTGGGTGGGGAGCCCTCCCTGCCTGGAAAACACGATGATTACTGCTAGGGACTAAAGCCATTGATTGTATGTAAAAAATTCAGACTGGCTGGTTTTATTGGAGTCCACAATGGACTGACTTCAGTACAACCAGCCTGCCCATAGATGGATTGAATCTCGGCCTGTCCCTGCTGAACCAGCTGAGATTCAATCCATCTATGGCCAGCTTTAATTTCCTTTTTAAGGCTTTCGTTCTTCTATTGTCATCTGGTACGTCTGTTTTTCAAAAGCACAAACTCTGCAACAAAATGTATCAGATTACGTGGTTGAGACAAACCATTTACCAATGGCAGGGGTCAGTAAAACTATCACCTTTTATTTACTTGTGTAATGTTGCTGTAACTGATTTTAAAGTGTGATCTGGAGTTTAGCTTAATTTTTTTATTGTATTTAAATCTGATAATACATTTAACACTTTCCCCTCTCAGACTGACAATGCTGCTCTCTGCTGTGCCTCCTGTGCTCATTCCTCCAGAGCTGTGTCTCGCTAATACAGGAGGTGTGTTATTGGCAAGATCACCAGGTGAAAAAAGAGGGAAAAAGACAAAGAAAAAGTATGGTGGCAGCCACCACATCTAATGATTGGTAAGCTGCAATATAATACGTTTTTGGTTTTGGGTTTGTTATCGTTTTAATGATGTATCAATGAATACAGAGGTGCATTTATGTGAGTTATCTGCCTAGAGTTAAGCTTTAGATTCTCTTGCATGAATGGTTATTCAATGGGAACTCAGCTTTGCCTTAGTTGCTAAGTCAAAAGAACATAAATTTGCTAAAAAAACAGCTTCAACTCCCTTAGTAAATCAATCCCAATGAAGCAATGTTCATTTTCCTTGTTACTGCAGAAGCCAAAGGGTTGTAAAATAGATTAATGCAAAACAGCCCTGTTAAGCAAAGCTCACATTTCTTGGAAGCTAAGGTTAAGTCAAAGCAGACTGATGTGTTGGAGGACAAGGCACCTCAGGCAGATTACCCAAAAGTTTTTATAGCGAGGATAAGAAACAAAAAGAAAGCAGGCAGCATTATGCTTTAAATCTGGTGCAAGCCCTTTATAGGTTTTGGGCTACCATTGTAGGGCTAACCCCTTCTTACTTTAATCAATTTCGATGTGTTTCTCCAAAGAGCAGTTTGGAGACTTTCATCTGTTTCTGACATTGACTGTAGTGTCTGGTATAAGGCTGAAAGATATCCCAACACAAGGAGGCAAATGGAAAGGTTCCACAACCACAATCTCAGCAAATGTTTAAGTTTTTCTACAATGTTTGTCTTTTTGCTTAAGTGTGTGATGGGGAATGTTTGGAGAGACTTCCATTTCATGAGGCCCTGGAACATAATTTGATTTTAATTATTTATTTTGTTTCCGCTTCTATAATGAAAGAGTATTTGGTTTACCAAGAAATAAATCGCAGAGATATTTTAGGCCAATTTCCTGTTCACACAACCATATATTTGTAAGACAAGACAGGGATAGTCAATGGGGTCCTTGAAAGACCTTTGGATCTCTGGTTGACAATCAAATAGTGCTTTAGTTCAGAGGCACGGTAGAGGGGCTGATGGATGATAATAACAAAAAGATGTTGTGTTGGCTATAGCAACCAGCCAGAATCCACTTTCATTCATTTTTTTATATTTAATAGTAGGTAATGGATAGGTTGTTGTTTTGCAATAGGAAATTTTCTTCATAACACACTCTGCATGCATGTAGTGCTCATCCCTGTAGGGGCCCGCTGTTTAGGTCCTAGGTTCTTTCCCAGTAGATGCACCCCCAGCTAGGCACACAGTCACTCATTTGGCTCAATGATCAGTCTAGGGGTATTTCTGATGTTTTATTGCAGAACTTGAACTTGGATGGATTTAGGGTAACTGTGGGATACTCCAGCAACGTTAAGCAGTAACTTGAGAACACTATTCTTCCTCCTAAAGATCTTAGCACAGTCCTTGCTAGCAGAAAGCATTGGGCTAAGCTACACAGGGACACCAAGTACAATGTCCACTGCTGACTCTGGTACAAGGGGAATTGCAACAGCACACAGTCACTGGGATCTCTCACAGGGTCTTTATTCATTAATGTCCTTAAATAATTGGATGCCTCCTTCCAACATCTTCCAGACACCTCTCCAGTGAATCCTCAGACCTTATCTTATCTTAAAAGAAAGTCTCTCAGACAGCTCCAGCGATTTTCAGCAGAGTAGCCTAGCTGGGACCTCAATATGCAGCAGATACATGGCAGGTTTGTCCAGAAGGGCAGCAGACCTCCAGGCTTGGATCTGCTCTTCTAGGACAAAAACCCTTTGTCTCCAAGCCCCAGACTATGTATGCTCCCTCCCAGCCACCATCTGGGCACTTCTCCCCAAGGATTGGCCAGGGGTGCATAAATATTCAGCTGCTGATTTGCCTCCCTCAGCTCACTAGCTTCCAGAACCCTTCCAGAAAGACAGGGTGAAGCAGCCAACCCTGCAGCCAGTGAAACGCAAAACAGACCAAAACAATAACACGAAGCTCAACTGATTACAGTGAACTTCTAACTAATGTAACGCCTGTCTAGGAGGGTGCTAGATCGACAAGCCCCAGAATGTTTAAAGCAACTATTATCAATTCTAAAATAAAGCACAAATGTGTAAAGAAGAGATTAAATGTTTACTTTTCCAACTACCCATGACATCGAACTCTCCTCTACTGCTGTGGAATTGTCCCCTGAAGTCTGCTGGGAAATTTACATTTCCAGAAATGTCACTCTCCTGGGTTCTCTGAGGCTCTTGATGGTTCCCCTTTGCTGGCCTCCATTTCACCACTGTATACTGCAAACAGGAGAGGTTAGCAGGAAGAACCAATGAGAGCTGAGGGGACCCAGGAGATCAACCCTCCCAAAAAGAGTTGAGTTTGATGAAACTTTACATCAAATTGAAATGAGGTGAATTTTTCGATTGAAGCTTTTACTGTGTGAAATGTATATACTTGAGATAACTGATTTAACACTGTATATTATTTTGGTATCTGTGAAATTAAGCGATTTATTGTACTCTATTCATATATTTTTTAATTTTGTCTTTGGTTTACTGGAATAATTTTTTCTGCATATCTTTTGTATTGTAATTTGGTTGTTTGGTTTTAAATCTTATATACCTTTATACATCATATTTTATTATGTATGATTTTATTATTTTATTTCAATATTTATCATTTTTATACTTTATGTGATTTTTTTTTTACATCTTACCATGTACTGTATATGGCATGGTGTTATTTAAGTGGTAAGTGTAAGAATCCCGGTACACTTTAACAATAGGCCTTCAAGTTCCCTCTAGACCTCCCCCGGATATTTTGTGGTATTTTTAATCTGTTCCCTTTATGGGAAGAAATTTTTGTAATCAAGTCATGCTGGAACTGTGTGCCAGTGTGAAAAGCAGTATCATTAAGTCTATTCAAGCCGGATGTCACATATTATGTCATGACTCTGGAGATGTTGGCTCTGTGGCATCTGGCCGTGATTAATGCTTAGTGGGGGATTTGAGAGAGCAATATTTTCTGGGTTTGATTTGAGTTTGATTTGGAGTACTATTGGATCCCATTGGATTACTTGGGGCACCATTTATGTTATTTGGTCCTTTTAGGACCTCGTATTGACACTTGTCACATGTGATTATTTATGAGTTTTTTTGCACTATTTAATATTGTGTGTTTATGTTATTTGTGTCACTAATTCACCTATTCATTTAAGTGTGAAGATTTTTATGGTAGTAGCGCTGCATCATTTGTGTTTCATTAATATTTTCTGGACATTTCTTTATGGCAGGATCACTCTTATGAGAGAGGGTTGACAAACATACTATACTGAAGACCTGGTGAGTCCATAAAGGCTGCCTTTTTTAAAGAAAGGCCAGAAGCCAGACTGTAATAGATTTATGAGATTGTTGACATTTTATTTTGTGCTTTTCTATTGTCATTGCAGGTTCTGTCTCTTTGTCCAGGGGTGCTCGGACAGGAAATGTACACCACACTTTTCATCTCCTCATACAGACACAGTACATGACAATTTGCCCCTGAGTGGTGGTATGGTGAGGGTCTTTTCTATGGTGGAAAGACACGGGTCTTGTTTTAATACCCTGTAGATCTTTAAAGATCTTTATCCCACTTCTAGAGCTCCTGTATTCTAAACACTATGCAAAGCGTTTTAAAGATACAGCAATTTGTATTTAATGTTTGATACATTTTCTAATTAAAAATAACAATGAAAGCTCTGCACCACAGGCAAAACCAAAAGAAACCAAAAATAAGGAAACACAGATGAATGTGATTATGGCTGCTGCAGTCTTCAAAATATGTCTATCTTCCAAATTAGTGAGTCCTATAAAAGTTTATATAGACTGCGCTGCCAAAAAATGTGAATCAAAATTACTAAATTTGACATGTGGAAATGCAAAAAATAAATGAACACCAGAAAATACAAATAATGTCTGATGCATCAGTAAGTCTCATTCAAATGATAATGATAATTGAATACATTTGGCTACTTTGTGCAATTAATCTTTTCCCTGATACTGTTTTTTGAGTGGCGGTGCAATGTATGGGAAGGAATTGCAGTCCTGGTACATATGAATGGTCAAGTTGGTGACGAGACACACAGTGGATCTAACCAAAAAAAGCGCAGTAAGATCTATCTAGTAATAGAAGGTCCAACCATTGTAGTGAGTGCAAATCCATGTGGGATCACTTGGAGCACCTGGAAGTGGTCACCTTTTTTTCTGTTACTAATGACACCAGCATCTGTTCACCTCTCTTTTTGTTTTCAAGCAAATAGTATTTGAATGTGACTTAGTGATACACCGCACATTATTTGTATTTTCTGGTGGTGTTTATTTATTTTATTTATTTTTTGCATATTCACATGTGGTATTTTTTGATAAAAGGCTGCTGTGGATATTTAAAATGTAGTTAAAGCTCAAACATTTTTTATTTTGGATGGAGTAGGGAAGGATTATAATCCCTGTCTATTGCTGTTGCTGTGCCCATAGGGGAGATTCATCTTCTCCTTTTATGCCTCTGACCATTCACCGAATCAGAAAGTGATAAGAAATCTAAATTGGTGATATGGGGAAATCCTCCAATCTTCCAATCTTCCAAAACCTGTTCTGGTGACAATGGTCCAAGAGGAGAGCTTCTCTAGTTTATAGACATTTTCTCTCACTTCCTGTTGCATCTTGGGACAGAAAGTAAAGGGACACAGGCAGCAAAAAATAAACCGATGAGGGTGTCAACTTTTGCCTACTCTATCTAAAAAAAAAAAAGAAACTGTACAATATAAAATCAGACTTACAGTCAGCAGTTTTTCTCTTAATATGTTTTTGTATGTCAACTTGTGAACTTGTTTATCTCACTATATCAATAAAAACGTATTGAAACTAAAATCAGACTTACAGTTTTGTTAAGAATAATGCTTCAAATCACCAGAAATATGCTCTCCTCTGATGTGAATGCAGACTTCCAGTGATTTCTTGTCTCTCCTCCAAGCAACCAGCTTTCCATTGGCTATAATAAAAATACTCAAGGTTGAAAATACTCAAATGCTCCGAAAACACTTGAAGAAGATCAAGTGTGAACCTAGCCTAATGCCCCCACAATACCCTAATCATGCACTGCCCAAAGTACAGACATTGGGCCTATCTCCTAGATTGTAAGCTCCAACGAGCAGGACCCTCTGTTTGCTCTTGTACCAAATTGTATTGTAACTGTAATGTCTACCTTCATTTTGTAAAGTGCTGCGCAAACTGTTGGCGCTATATAAATCCTGTATAATAATGATAATATCTAAAAAATAGGTGTAAGCAGTAGTAATTTTTCCTATTGTATTTTTTCACTAATGACTACCAGTCCAAGAAAGCTCGTGCTAGCTCATAACAGCACTCTGACTCAACTGCCCTTTTCTCAAATGCCAGAGTGACCAAAATGCCAGTCCAAGCCTGTTTATAAAGCTGCATTTGAGCTGCAGGTCTACATTCAAAAGCACTGTAATAATCTCCCAAAGGCATCAAACCAGTTTTTCGTTTAACATCTCAAAGGCTTAAATCATCTGAATCCTGTTCTAATGAACTGTGCAAAACTTATTTGTATTATCTCATCGCTAAGTCATTGGGCAGCTTTGTTTATGTATAATCTAAACACCTATTTGAGAGAACTGAACAGGGCCAAGCGGTTTTATGTCCTAACATGCATTGCTCAAGAGAAATATGAGAATGTGTTTGCAAACTTGAACAGCCTTGTCTGCCAAAGTCTGCTTGTATGTTGACCTATTGATAATACAGAACAGATAGTATAAGTACATCATGTGTTTTGTTGTGTCTGAGGTTGCCATGGAATCGGAACTGAGCTGCTCCTTTGAAAGGAACCGTGTCACATTCAAGGCAATGAGCCAAACACAATGTATAGTTTCCACTGTATGGACCCCAGACTTGGAACTTGAAATACAGTATGTTAAAGTAATCAACACTACTTCTTGCCTGGACACACTGCAAAATATAGAATACTGGAGTGTAACTATTGAGTTTCAATGTTGCTAAGCTTTGAGATCCTTAGACTACATGCACATTGGCGCATTTACTTATTCAGTGTAAATACACTGCATATTTCTGGTGCCCCAGACTTGCTGGAGGAGCTGTGGTTGCATGACATTTCTTGCTTTGTGTTGCATGGCATTTTTGAGACTACATCCCCCCTCATTCCCCTAAGTACACAACTGCAGGAGCAATGCTGACTGTTTCTTGGTTATGGTCTCCTCCTATTTCCCAGGCTATCTGCCTTTCATCATATCTTAGGGGTTCCCAGCCTTGGCGTGAGCTGGAATCTCAGGGGGTGCGCCAAAGAGTGGCTTGTGTCCCTTAGTAACAAGTCATGAGTCATCATTAAGACAACTGCCATTGTACCTTGAGCAGTGGTAGTAGGTGGTTGTGTTGCATAGAAAATAGTCTCATTGTTTATTACATCATAGTACAGAATAACAGGGCTAACATATACATGTAACACCCTGCTATAGAACTGGTTGCAGGATGTTAAATAGACTCAGGATGGCAGTGTCCTGCAGTCCAGTTGTACAGACTTTGTGGAGAAGCTTTGTGGGATCCATAGGCTGATTGCTGTTTGACGATGAGCTAACAAACTATATTTCCATGAGGAGCTGGTATGTGGACAAAAGCAAATAAATACAGAAGCTCAGGAACCCAAAGGCAGGAAGTGGACAGGGAGAGCTGGAGAGCAGGTGTGAGGAGAAAGCTGTGCGGGATGCTGGATGTCAGGGGTGGGCCAGGCTGCCAAGAGTGGAGGAGAAAGGAGAAATTGCTGACTGCTGACGAGTCTGGTGAACTGTTCTGTCAGTAGGCTGACTTGAGTGCTGTTGACTGGACTGATTTATGAAGGAAGAACCACAACACCATGGGGGCTCCCGTCTACAGAGAGCCTGTCCGCTACCTGACCAAGGCCATGGATCGGGTGAGAAAGTTCCACTTTCAAGCCATTTAATTTGCAAATAACACTACTCAATTCAGCTACTTTCTACCCAGTTTGACTGACATTGTTTTCCAAGTTACATGTGTTACAACCTAGCAGTGTTTGCCCTCTGCAGGTCAAGCTGTACTATTGCTTTCAACACAGGCCTCATTTGCCAAGGAGCTCCTTCATTGCCGCAGTTTGCCACTGTCATCCAAAGAGGAACTAATCACTATAGAAGAGTGTCTTGTCCATTCAATAGCTCCTTTTCACCCTCTAAGAAGGAACTTCTAACTTTGCCTTAAGAAAGATTTGAATCTTTATGCACATCAACTAGGACCCCATCAAGCATGCAGAAGATCAGATACTGCAGTTTAAAGGGACATTGGCCTATTTAATTGAAGAGCTCTTCTTTTCTCAGACTTAAACCCAGTCACCAGCCCCTGAGAGCCCAAATGAGCTAGCTTCTCTGTTTTGTAGTTTTTTTCTTTGCTCACTGGGGAAGAAATATCTCAGGGCTGGGGCTATGTTTTAAATAATGAATTGCAGGACATCTATAACTGATTGAGACTGTGTTGTGATAACTGAGAGTGATAACTGTTATCTTATGCACATATTTCTTTGTTGCCTTAGATGTGCTTACTTTTGACCTTAATACAACCAAAATATCAGTTCACTCTAAACTGTGTGTGAGTCTTTTTATGTTTGCAGCCAGAGGGTTCTTCTGGCCAGAGGTTTAAGGCGGTGTCAGCAGGGGTTGGGCTTTCAGAGCAGGGTCAGACAAGACAGGGAACCCAAAAATAACTTAGTGACCCCTGAGGGGGTAGTGCTGCATAAGTAAAGTAAGTAACTGATTGTCAGAGTATTTCTTTTAAAACATTATTATAAGGTAACATCTGACATAATTATTGTATATTGTTTCGTTCATAAATTCATAAAGTAACCAGTTGCCGCCCGGCCGCTATCTGGCTCTAGGCTAGTCGCTCCGGGTGGATGCCATATGGCGTCCTTTCCGGAACACGCATTGCTCATGCCCTCAGGGCCGCGCTGCGGCGTGATCTGTCACCATGTACCTCGGACACGGCCGATGACAGATCTGTGTACCGGCCCCGTTGCCAGTACCATGTGACCAATCACAGCAGGTCACATGACAGTTGTATACAATGCATGGCTTCCTTTCATGCCATCCAATGTATACAAGTGTGTCTAGCTGTGAATGGTCACAGCGATCACATGCACAAGCTGCGCCAATCACAGCCCAGCTGTGTCATGTGATTAGCCGTGGCCAAATCACAGCTAATCACAAAAAAAACGTGAATGAATCGATTTCACTCAGGTTAATACTTGCTTATAGCAAAGCAATTCTTTGCTATAAGCAAACTGTGTATAAAAAAAAAAATACTGATCATTTCCCAAAAGTAGTACAATGTTACTATGGTAACATTATACTACTTTGGTCATAGTGAAATATGAAAAAAAATCTTAAAAAAAAATTAATAGAAAATTATAAACAATAAAAAAATAAAATTGAAAAAAAAATTGTAAATTTTTTTTTGTACTGTCACCAGTCAGTGTCCCTGATCACCGCCATGCCATTTATATGATGATGCTGTACTGCACTGGTGACAGTATGTAAAAAAAAAAAAATAGTGAAAATAATGTTTTTAAATTTCTTCATTTTTCGAAAACTTATGACAAAAAAATTACGACTGCAAAAACTCGCCATGCTTGTTATGAAATACGTCAGACTGTCTACTTTGCAAAAAGGGGTCATTTGAGGGATATCTGTACTGTTCTGACATTCTTAGACCTCAAGAAAATAGATTGGCTGTCAGTACTTCAGGATTGATCAATTTGCAGATATATACCATAGTTTGTGAACTCTATAGCTTTCCTACAGACTAAATAATAAATACTAATTTGGGTTATTTTCACCAAACAAAATGTAGCAGAATACATCTTGGTCTAAATTTATGAAGAACAATTATTTATTTGCAAACTTTTATAACAGAAACAAAGTAAAATGTGTTTTTTTTTTCAAAATTTTCGGTCTTTTTTTGTTAATTTAGCAAAAAATAAAAACCCCAGCGGTGATTAAATACCACCAAAAGAAAGCTCTAGTTGTGTCATTCAAAGTGTCATTCAAAGTGTGAGAGCGCTGAAACCTGAAAATTGGCTTGGGCATGAAGGGGGTAAAAGTACCCTGTATGGAAGTGGTTAACATTGTACATAAAGTTTGATGGATATTTGCTGCTGGTGACCTGAAGATTTCAGAAGAATGGATCATGAATCCATATTCCTACAGTTCAGAGAAAATGTCAGATGATGAAGCGCAGAAGGAAGATATTATTAATTTGCAGACACATCAAGGTCCTAAAATGCAATTTTAAAGTAAGACTTTAGAAGAGTTTTGATGGATACATTTTCAAAACTTGGTGGAAAAGCACTCCTTGCCCTCATTCCACTTGCAATAACATACTAGTGTCAATCTTTTTTTTTTGTTTTTTTTACAGAATAATGTTTCAATTAAGTTTCTGAACACAAACAGGTTCAAAAACAGAAAGATTTCCAGGAAAAGAGAAAAAGGCACTTTGGTGTTACAATAAATATACATCAATCAATGTGTACACAATGGAAAAGATTCATCACATTCCGAAGCATTGAAGCCTCATCATAGCTTTGTATGTATCACAGATAAGTAGCACGCAGGCCATGGATGCACACTTGGTCTAGTCACAGCACTAATATCATTAGTTCTTAAGTGTGTACAGAATCAGTGCATTGAGTGGAAAACAGAAGACAAAGACAACATGAGAAAAGAATAAAAAAAAGCAGTATAGAGAGAAGAGTTCTGGAACGAAATGTCACCAAAAACATCCAGCAGCACATCTGGTGAATCTGGATTTAGTTCTTTTCGTTCATTCAAGACAATATCTAGAATTTACCTGAATCCAGAGGCAAACCTGCAAATAGCAGTCAGCAAGAAAATTCTGTGTTTTGACAAAATCATGAAGAAGCAGAAGCAAAGAAGTAATTGAATTTAATGTTCACAATTAGGATTGATTTTACCTTTTACAGCTTTTTTTTTCAGAATAAATGAATAGAAATTATTCATATTAAAAAGCTTGTATTTATGAACTAAATGAAAAGCTTTTTTTGTTCACCCACAGTACAGTTGTTCACCCACAGTCTTCTATGTCACAGTCTTCAAATGTAACATTATTTTTTTAGGAGGGGCAAACATTAATCAAACATTTCCAAGGAGTGCAGGGCAAAGAAATTGTTAAGAATCACTGCCATAGCTGAAGGGTGAATAGGTGTGTCCCCCCCACTATACTGACAGAAGACTGAAACACCATAGGGCCATATCATTTTGATAAACAGTGGTGACTTTATAATCTTTTCACAAATATTTTTTAAAGGCTTAATGGAGAAGCTTGGGGTTGATGCTGCTGATTTTCCCCGCCAGCTAAGCCTGAGAACTGAACGATCACATGACTGCTGATTGCTCAGTTCTCAGTAAATTCTCTGCTTTTCCCCTCCAGCACTCACTGGAGCACTGGACTGGGAAGGAGTGGCTGGCTCTGCCCCTCAGCCAATCAGGCATCTGGTTGAATCCCAACAATTTGGTTGGGATCCTTCCTGAGCCTGAAGTGGCTCTGTAATGTTAGTCCACGGTCTGCTGATTCTCCTGTAATACACAAGAAACGTGTGGCCATGTATTTTCTGCACTAAACAAAAAGAATATACAAAAATAATAATAATAAAAAAAATCTGCTTGTTTTTTCCGAGCATAATGAATTTTGTCTTATTTAGAGAAGAAAAATAATTAGCATAACAGTAAAAAACACCCCAGGAAATATGTAGAATATGCTTGGCTATATAAATCTGGAGTTGACAAAATGGGTAAAAAATTATATTGAAAAATTTGAATTTGCAGGCCATCCACAACACTGGCTCTAGCTACATCACCAACCTTATCCGCACATATCGTCCAAATCGCCCGCTCCGCTCCTCCCAAGACATCTTGCTCTCTAGCTCCCTCATCACCTCCTCCCACGCTCGCCTCCAAGATTTCTCCCATCCTCTGGAATGTCTGGTCAGCACCCACCATGTCTGCGTTTAGGCGATCTTTGAAAACTCACTTATTCAGGGAAGCCTACCCCACCTCCACCTAAGAACTGTGCTTGAGCCACCTCCATCAGATCATCCCCCGCAGCTATCACCTTTTGTACCACCTCCTCCTTCCTTTAGATTGTAAGCTCCACGAGCAGGGCCCTCCTATTCCTTCTGTACTGAAATGTATTGTAATTGTACTGTCTCCCTTATATTGTAATGCGTTGCGCAAACTGTTGGCGCTATATAAATCCTGCATAATAATAATAAAAATTATTGTAAGTTTTAGTTTCACCTCTTTATACCTAGGTCCTTCCATGTTTAAACTCTGAGAAAGAAATTAGGGAAAGTTTTGCCAGCAAAAATTTCCTAGCAGGCCTGAAATAGCTTAGCTATTTACAGACAAATTGTTCATTACTTTATTTTGCACTTTCCTTCCCTGATTATGTGCTATATAATCTTTTAACTGTACAGTATGAGGTGTAAAAAGAAGATCTGGTTCCATACAAAATGTTAGTTAGGACCATACTGAATGTAGCTCTTTCCAGCTTCATCGTCAACGTCATCTTTGCATCCAAGAGGCTTGGCATTGAGAAGCTCAATGTTTCAGCTGAAGTAAAAATGAAATCCTATATTAATGCAAGACTGTAGGAAGGAAGGCCCTATATGTGCCACAGCACACTTGCACATTGTGTGCTATTAGTTTGCTTTCCTCCTGTGCTGACCCTCCCTGACACCTGTCCACAATCTTCTTTGATTCTTCTGTGATGGACTCTTCACTTTTTGGCCATTGGTCAGCCACTGATGCTGCTGTGCATAGACTAGAGTTACATCATCCCAGGTCCATTATCCGCATCTAACAAATGCCAGGAATGGGCCAAGAGTCTACACTGCACTCCATATGCTCCACAGGCAGTGTACACAATAAGAATTGTTAGCCAGCAAATAAAAGAATTGCCAGATAAGTAAAATAGTGTTTTGGGCAGAAGAGTCATGTAAAGTCTCTTCTACAAAATAATTTTACATGCTCACATTTTTTTTTTTAACTTTCCTGTTCTCCATACTGCCCCATTGCAGAGAACTGTTCCCCCACAGTCTGCAGGGAAATCAAGACTTCCACATGTATTGATCTCCAAGGTCTCCCACAGCTCTAACTCCTTTCTCTCTCTCACCTCATGTCATTGTGTATCTTACTGATCATATGATTGAAGAAAAAACGTACACTCCCACTCAGCCTAACAGCTTTGAGAAGTACAGTAACACTGGCCTATCTCAAAATCTACAGTGCAGAAGGTAAAATCTACAACAGAGTTTGCTGAAATCCTTCAAATGTATAATTTTTGTAGCCACCCTGCCCTTAGTAAGAGTGAATGTCTAAATTTAGTCTTGCTGAGTGTTAGATAGCCCAAGTTGATTGATATTCTGTTTTCTCATTTAGTTTTCCCCCTGCTCAGTGTTGTTGCTGTTTCTCCCTGCTGCCAGTTGATGTCAATGGTACCTCTGGCATATTTCTGTTCCCTCTTGTCAGGACCATGGTACCAGATGTCAGGCTAAGACACGCTGTCTGGCTGTGCACAAGATGGTCTTCAGGCTTGTTCCTGTGATCCAGTTCCTGATACACATCCTTTATTCTGTGTCAGGAATGTTTAGCGCTCCTGCTCTATCACAGCTGCTGGTCTTATTCCAGCATCCTGGTTTTGGCTGTGATACATTCTCCCTGTATGTCTGTCCACCTGCAAAGTGATAGATGTGGCCAGTCTCTGGGTGGAGACCAATCCTGATTTAAGCCATCCAAGCCCGCAGTCACATGCTTGTGATAGTGTGTGTAATACGTGCTCAAGTTTCCTGTCTGTATGTCCTGCTATGCTGTTTGGATTCCTGTGTTTATGACCTCAGATTGGATATATACTATTCTCTGAAATCTGCCTGCCCTTTGACTATGGATTGTACCCTGACTACTCTGTACCTTGCCTGCCTTGTACCTGGACTGTCATTGAGCCACTCTGCCTGTCTGTCAATCACAAGTACCTGTTTGCTCTGTTCAGTTTCTGCCTGTCCCAGTATGGTGGCCAGGCACTATAGCATTGTGTATAAGCCCTGGAGGCAACCGAGTACAGGTAGGCCTGCTTACCTTATGGAAAATGGAGCTGCACACCATGTAGAAATTCCCTTGATTAAGGTGCATAAACCCTTTTCAGTCCTAGCTGTTGATAACTCTTCTTTGTCCATGGGCCTGGTCACCTTGTGCACTTTACCTATTACTCTGACCATTGGGGAATTTCATAGGGAGTCAATCAGCTTCTACTTGATACCATCTCCTGCTTGTCCCCTTATCTTAGATTATCCTTGGCTTAGACTCCATAACCCACATATAGATTGGGCTACAGGGGAGATTAGGTCCCTGTCCCAGACTTGCCAAAAGAACTGCATTAAAACTGACCAGTTGCCTATTTGTAATTTTTTTGGTGCCGATACCAGTCACTTGCTTTTACTATTTCAGTCCTATTCAGATCTTGACCATGACAACATTTCCAAGTGTGACTCAAGTTTACTTAACCATTTGTCGTTGTATGACTCTTGTAGCAGAATACACTGACAAGTTTATTTAATCATCTACAGGCTACATCTTCAGCCAATTATCATAGTCTGAATCTTTTCCCCCTAGAAGCCACACTTAGCCACTGTTTTGCAGCTATGAGCCATGTTTGAACATATTCTAAGTTTCCTATTGTATTATCTTTCCTCTAGCATAAGTAATTGGAACACTTTCCCCTGATCTTTTGGGCTCTATTTTAAATTCTCAGTCTAATGCTCCACCCAATCTACCCACCTAGAAAGTTTTTGCTCCCCTCCACTCTAGGCTTAAAGTGCTTTCAGAAGCACATGACACTTTGACGCCTTGTCTTTGGTTTCTCGTGGGCTTTGGTGGCCCTCTCTCCATAAGGACTCCTAATCCTATGTAAAAGATTTCAAAAGATGTGCTTGTTATAAGTCTGGATTACTCCTACCTTTGCCTGTCCCTAGACAGTTCCATCCATCCATTCTTTGGATAGTCTACCCCAATCGGCTAGTTGAGGCTCTCAAACTTTTCTTCAAGCCACTCTCCAGCCTGATCTTACTGGTTTTCTGTCTGTTGTCCAGCTTGGCTCCATAGGCTCTCTGCCTGCTAACCAACCTGACTTCACTGATCCCCTGACCATTGCCCAGCCAGAGTGTCTAGCTCCCTTGTTCTATCACAGCTGCTGGTCTCATTCCAGCATTCTGGTTTTGGCTGTAATGCATTCTCTGTTTGTCCACCTGCCAGGTGATTGATGTGACCAGTCTCTGGGTGGAGACCAAACCTGATTTAAGCCAGCCAAGTCTGCAGTCTCATGCTTGTGATAGCATGTGTAATATGTGCTCAAGTTCCCTGTCTGTCTGTCCTGCTTTGCTGTTTGGATTCCCCTGTTTATGATCTCGGATCTGACACTGACTATTCTCTGAACTCTGCCTGCCTTTTGACTACAGATTGGACCCTAACTACTCTGTTCCTTGCCTGCCTTGTACCTGGACTGTCATTGAACCACTCTGCCTGTCTGCCAACTGCAAGTACCTGTTTGCTTTCCTCTGTTTGCGCCTGCCAAAGCATGATGGCCAAGCACTATAGCATTATGTATTAGTCCTGGTGGCAACTGAGTACCAGTAGGGCTGCTAGCTGGAAAAGGGGGCTGCTATATATGAAGAACAAAGAAGCTAGTTCTAGTGTCTGACCACCTGCATTAGAGGTAAGTGTGACATCCTGTTACTGACACGGCTTCCTCTTTGACCCTGCTTTCTGGTTACCTTTGTCTGTTCATGCTCACTGTCTGGCTCTGCTATGAATCCTGTCCTGGACTACTGACCATGCTTCTGCCTAGTGAATATGTACTTTGCTGTCTGATCATTGCCGGCTTCTGTCTGTTCCTGAATCTGATTCTCCTTATGTCCTGTGTCCTTTCATATGCCTGTCACTTGACTTGGTGTGGGACCTGACTCCACCATCAACTGGTGTTGGCATCTTCACAGTACTGTCACGATCGCGGCGTCTGACCCCAGACCTTCTCACCAAACTCGTGACCGAAGGACTAGCCAATCTAGAACCGCGATGTGATGTGCATAACAATGCCACACCCAGCTGCACCCTGCACAATGATTTTGCAGCTAATGGACCACAGATCGATGTACCGGCAGCCTGAGCGATTGTTACTGGGTCAGGTTAGTTACACAATAAACACCTCCTTTTTATACAGAGATAGAGGAAACTCGGCAATATCAGCTATAACACTATAATGATTGAAATAATCGTCTGCATAACACGGTCATAACACAGGCCTGTTATACAGAGGGTTAAACAAACAGTAGTGTCTCTTTAGAGGCAGGAATTTGTAAATTGCAATAAAGCGCTATAGAAACAGTTCAACACTTTCAGAAGGAAAGATTTATTACTAAAAGGTCAAACGGGTGCAATAAAAATATTTACAGAAAAAGATGTAACTAAGATATATATATAAACATACACAGACCAACAGCACAGCAAAGAGATATCAGAGAGATGGGGAAGGGTTAAGGTACTTGCCAAAGTCCTGGGTTAGCAGATCAAAGTTTCAGAGCAAAAGGCAGGGGTCTTCCCTGGTGGTATTGATGTTAAAATGGGAGATGTCTTCAACTTCCCACTCTTAGGCCCGACAGCCTGTTTTGTAGTCCCCAGCAGGGGGTGGCTCCGAAGTCAAGAACCAATCTCCGCTTAGTGCGTGGAGATATGGGTGGATGCCTCAACTAGAGCAAAAATCTCCCGTAACTCATATTTTGGCCTATAACTTTCCATCTGCACCAGTGACATCCCACCCGCGGGTGGATTATTATGCAGACAAGTCTGAGGATTGATTAGATATGAATTATGAAAGTGTACACTGAACGGTTCGTGAGATCTATTTTTCTGCTTTCCTGTGTGTCCGAGACAAGGCGAGTGACCCATCAAACTGTTCGCCTGTAAGTCTCTCATATTCCAAGATATGAGACATAGGGGAGACATGGATTTTGGGACATGTTATCTGATTCTGTCACCTATGCTGAGTAGGTTGTATTAGGTTGGAATATCTCTCAACTCCTGAGAAAGCTTGCCTTATCTCTTCTGAGGTGTGAAATGGCCCAGGTTCTCTGACAGCTAGGCCTCGGCTCCCTGGGGGGGCCTTTATAGCTCCTATGACCCTCCTGTGACATTTTTTAACACACACATACACTGTCACTGTTACTCTCAGAGTGAGGAGGGAGGGGAGAAGGAGAGTGAGGGGAGAAAATGGATATTCTTAACAAAATGGAGGACTGCATCCGTCTCTGTTGCGCACGTTTGCGCCAAGTACATCAACGGCTTTCCTCAGTGCCTGCTCACAGTGTCTACACCTTGACACTTGTGCCTTTCCTTTGCCCCCCCTCAACATCCAGGGGTGCTCAAGTGAGAACTGTGCAAGATGCCACCCTCATCATGTCAAGCTCTGCATACAGGTACATGACACCTCTGGCCAACCAGTAGGAGGTGTATTGCAACTGGTGCATGCTGAGGGGGGAGCATAAATATGTGGGGTGGACCTTGTGAGTGCTTTATTTCCCTGTACTGTGGCCTGGGGAGGGTGTGTGAAGTGCATCTGGGTGATTAGGCCTGGGGTCTAGGAAGCCTTTGCATGTGCCTGCTTATGGAAATCCTGGGATAAGGGACCCTCACAGAGGACAGGAGTCTGGACAGAGGAGACATGATGCCTGGCAAGGAGAACCGGAGGTAACTCTGCAGCTGGAAATCCCAAGGACAAGGAACTTGTGGAGAACCTAGGAATGCATGAAAAGGATCACTATGGCTGCTGTTGCTAATGGAAATAAAGGCAGTAAAGGTGTTCTGAATCCCCCACCCATTTTCCACGTGTTGCTACGAGGAATAATATCTATATAATTTTTATGCATCCCCCACCTTTCAGCTTTGAAAATTCTAACCCACCCTCTCTGGGGATACCTCACATGCCTTCAAGGGTCAAGTAGTGCTACATTTTTATTTAAAAAATTTATCTTCAAAATCTATAATCTTCAACTTTCAAATGTGTCAAAAATAATATTATACTTTTATAGCTACTTTTTCCTTAAAGTGTTTCAAACATAATTTTCTGTGAACCAAAGTCTAGACATCAGAATCCGTTTTAACACTGGGTGATCCATTAAACGTCTAAAGAGATCAATGTGGTGCTGAACAGAGATGTGTAACTTTGCTCACTTAGCAGGTCTGCGGTTGAGCTTATTGTAGGGTTTCAGCCAGTTGGCATTTTTGCAAACGTTGGTACATTTCACTACCAATAGGGTTGTTTTTCATCCCAAATGAATACATAATAGAAGAGTTTTACTTATGTGCAGCCTCTGAAAAATGTGCTATTTCATAAAGTTACACGTGCAGAGTTTTCATAGCTTTAAAATTCAGGTGAAGGATTACAGCAATTGTTTTCTTGTAGTGTAACCATATTTAATGCAAAAAGTTTTAGCAAAAATTTACTTTAATGGAATGATTTAAAGATTTATATATTCCAGCATATGTTGTGCCAGAATAAGGGCTCATGTACACTGATAAATTCACGTTTAGGAGCTGTTCAGCGTTTTTTTTCAGCAGCCCCTGAACTCATCCTAATGTTTTCCTATGTGTTCATGTACACATCTTCGTTTACAGTTGTTTACAGGCATTTGAGTTTGCAGTCGTTTTTTTGAATGCAGAAAACTTGCGTTCAGCAGTTGATTTTATCAGCATTTCAAATGCAAAAAGCTTGTCAACATGGCAAACTACATTTATAAGCGTTTATGGCTGAACTTTTTTTTAACTCTCCCAGTTCCCAATGCTGTCCAGAGCCTTGTTTCCTCATGAAAAATGCATGGAAAGCATTTTCAAGGTACTCAGATGTACAAAACACTGAAAACAGGATGCTCCTAAGAAGCTTGTCACACATTGGAATGACCAATTCACACCTCAGACCTCTCCCACCCTTGGAAACAAAAGATATATTAATGACCATTCACACCTCAAATTCCTCATGAAGACCCCCTGCCAGGAGGCCTTAATGATTCAGGCCACCAGACACCTTTCCCACCCTTGCAAACAACAGAAATGTTAATGAGCAACTCGCACCTAAGCTAATTTCAACACATACTGCTGCCTCTGCTTCTACTCTCTGTATTTCTCTGAAACAGTCTGAAATAGTTAATAATTTACCACTTTTCAGTGCATTCTGGGCATTTGGGAGGTTCTTCTGTGCTTATCTTGAAAAAACGCTTCTAAACACAAACGCACGTAAACCCGCATAAACATGCATAAACGCGTTGTGAAAACTCAACTAAACAGACGTTTTTTAACCTACCTTTTCTAGCAGTGAGTTTCCATTGTTCAGAAGTGTACATGGGGCTTAAGGCTATGCAAAGGGAAAGGATGACAGGTAAGCACCTTATTTCAGTGAAAGCAAAAATAATTGTTTTATGGCCCATTCACCCCTAATTGCTCTAGGGACATGTTAAGACACTTTAAAGGGAAAGTAGAATGTATTTAAGGAACAAGTATTTTTTGGCAGCCTTACCTGTAAAAAAGAACTGAACTCTGGAAGCCCTGCTCAAAAAAGCAGGCCTAGTCAGCATTATTGCCTGTGGTCTCCCTGCAGCTGATCTATTCCCCATTACTGGCTTACCATGCTTTGCTGTGGACTGTGAATCTAATTTCTTCACAAATTTAGGCCAAAATGTATTCTGCTACATGTCATTGCTAAAAAATATCCCAATACATGTAAATTAATTGGTTTACATGAAAGTTATAGCGTTTACAAATGGTGATATGTATATACTGGAATTTTAATTTTAATCTTTTTTATACTAGTAATGGCGACAATCAGCGACTTAAAGCGGGACTGCAGGACTGCGGCGGGCATTCTAACACTGGGTTGGAACTGACTAACTGCCACTGACATCCCAATGACACTAGTACAGTGATCAGTGTTAATAAAAAGCACTGAAACTGTACACATGAAACTGTGCAGGAAGGGGTTAACATCTGGGGCGATCAAAGTGTTAACAGTGTGCTGTGTGTGTGTTTTACATGATGTGCTGTGTGTGTTTTACTAGGGAGACATGTTGCTGTGTATTTCTCTACACGGCGATCGCTGGGTGCTGGTGGGGAATCTCAGGCTGGGACCCGGTGATTGACATCCTTAGCCGCCAATGGCGACACGGGTAGGGCGGTACGCACGTGCGCATCCTACCAAGAAATGTGAATCACGTGTGTATATATATATATATATATATATGATTTTGCACAGCCCTGCCACTCTGTAGCAGTAGTTCTACTATAGGTGCAATTGGTTAATAAAACCAATGATTAAAATATTAATTAATATGTGCCGCGCACCACTAGATATATTAAATTATTTATATAGTGTGGTATGTGCTCAATTTAACCATATACTATATAATCCATAAACAAAAAATATATTGGGATAATCAACATCTGTGAATAATATAACTATGAACCAGTGAATGTGATAAATTAAAAATCTATAATTAGAAGAAAATAGAAAGTATATATAAAAAAATTATCCAAAAAAATGTCCAATAATTAACATAAAATCCACTTCTGTGTCCACTTCGTGATAATATTCTAAAAAACTGGATGTGATTTTTTTATGCGCTCACCTTCATTTTAGCCTAACTGAAAATTAGGCTAAAACAGCTTTTTGTCCTCAGTTTGGACAGATGAGGTGATTTCCAATGGTAGTTTACTTCCAGGAATTATTATTATTATACATTATTTATAAAGCGCCAATAGTTCGCTCAGCGCTGTACATTACAAAGGGGGAAGGAATGATGAGTTGCAAGGTGTAATAATTCAATTTTCCCACCTGGGGTCTCTTAGGCTTGCTGATCCCTGTATATGATCAGGATGGATGGATTTCTCCCTCTGTCCTCTAGGGGTCTTATACTTCCTCTCCCTCCACTCTTTATTTCTCCATAGTATTGGTGCAATAAAAGAAAAAGAATATAGTGCCTTATCCTTTTAAACACTTTATTTGTGTATCCAATGATATTCCACTCACATTTTAATAAAAATAACAACGCTCTTAAAATGATCCTCTGTGTGTGCTTTGCACACTTCCTGTACTTGCCGTTTTCCTGAATGTGTCATGACGTCAGAGTCCCTCCCCTACGCGTTACGCAACCGGATCACGTGGCTTCATCAGGGGAATACGATAATACAACCAAGTCATACAGTTTTGAGGTCTGTCAGCTAGGAGCATTGCACATGTCTAGCTGTAATGGGCATATTTTAATTGTTTTAGCTAATTTTGTCTAGCAATGTCACATGACCAATTTAGCGGCTAATATTGACTAAATTTAGGCGAAAACTAAATCACTGTTTTCAATGTAAAATCAAGTTTACTCTAATCACCCATTGCTTCCTAATGGCCGCATTAGTTTCTATGGTGGTAGTTCTACCATGAGAAATAGAAAATAACTTCACAAATCACTCAATTTTGTCTCAGGTTTTAACTTTCCTCTAACAATTCTGAGGATCTCCATTGAAGTACGGGTGAAAGAACTGACACCAAACAAAATCTTCGCCCATGAAATACACACCGCATATTTTTATGGGGAACATAAAAAGACATCTGGAATTTCAAGCAGCAACACTGCCTTCTGCCAAAAACAGTGAAAACAAAAAATCAAACATGGCTGAAAATGGAAATAACAACGATGAGAGTGCCACTACCTTACACAATGTAATGTCCACTAGCCAACAGAGAGGCAATTTACATTGGAAATGTTGAAATGGACACTTATGAATGAGCTGAAGCTGTTCATTTCTTTTCCAGCCTGGTTTATTATAACTGAAGTAAAATCACCATGGATTTCCTACTGAGATCGTTCATAATTAAAAGAAAAAAAAAAGATTGTGATAGTAAAACCTTGGATCATTTATGATTTTTTTTTTGACTTGCGCGGTCTTGTTCCATGTTAGCGTTAGATTTAAAAAAAACCTGAACAATGGGGTTGATTTACTAAAGGAAAATAGAGGCAGTTGCTCGGGAGCTTGGTAAATGAGCAGAGGTTCTACTGACTTCCATCATCCAATCATGTGCAAGAAAAAAATGCTGTTTTTTTTTTAAAAATACTTTCCTTGCATGTGATTGGGTATTCTTTGCAAAGTGAAACTTTACCTCATTTACTAAGCTCTGGAGCAACAGTCTATTTGCTTTTAATAAATCAACCCCATTGCATCTCCAGCTTTGCTCTCAGCTTTCAGTCTTGCAAAAAAGTAGAGGCACCTCTTCAGTACTCAAAATACTCAGTATGGTTTCATTGTACACTGTGAGCTTCTTTCAATGATTATTAGAAACTGCAAAAGTCAAGAAGAGCCCACCTCAGTTCCTGGGTGGTCTGCATGAAAAAGTAAAACAAAAAGAACACGCAATGAAACATTTCTGCATTGTACAGCTGAATGGAAAAAAAGCATATGGGAACTATATCGGTCACAAAGGGAAATTTTGTAATCTTGTAAGCCTGATATTCTGTAGGTTTATGAGTAGCACCACTGGGAAAGCTACACACAGCCTGTTAATTTGAAGCGTGACCAAAATATCTAACTGTTAGGAGTGTGGTTTGATAGTGACAGGCCTTAAAGGGACACTAAAGCTTTTTTGTTTTTTTAAATAACAAACATGTCTATTCTTACCTGCTCTGTGCAGTGGTTTTGCACAGAGGAGCCCTGATCCTCTTCTTTTTGGGTCCCAGCTGGCACTCCTGGCTCCTCCCCCTCAAGCAGTGTCTCCCAGGGATAGGCGCTTGCCCTGGGGACACTGCTGCGTGCTCGTCCCATGAGTCCATAAAACACATAGAGCCACAGCTTCAACATCATCATTACCTACATCATCATTACCACCTAGAAGGCATAATGGGGGAGATTTATTAAAACCAACCAATCAGCATCTAGCTTCAGCTTGTTCAGGTAAGCTTTGACAGTAAGCCCCCATGCACACGGGACGTTTTTATAGTGGCTGTTTTTGGCTTTTGACTTTTTTTGTACAGTTAGTAAACCCCCCCAGCATGTTATCCTATGTGTCCACACATAGACTGTAATCAACGTTTTTTGGCTGGAAAAAAACCCAGGACTAGTGGGTTTCAAGAGGAGTTTTTTAGCTGTAAAAACGCTCTAATGCTGAAAAGCGCAGAAAAACATGGCAAAACTCGTTAAACCGTGAACGCGGGAAAGCGCTGCTAAATGCTGATGCAAAAACACTAAAAAAGCTGAAAAACTCACGTTTTTAACGTGACTTTACACAACTAACATTACCAGCATTATCAAAATGTCCCATGTGCATGAGGGCTTAAACCTGGAAGCTGATTGGTTTAATGCATGGTTTTGCACTCTCCAGCTTTAGTAAATAAACCCCACAATGTCATTAGTATGCTTTCTCAGAACGAAAAATGTTAACGATTTAACAAGTGTCAGCTTTGCTGCGGTAACAATAAGCACAGAACAGCCAAGTGGCTGGCCATCTAGTGTCTTGGCAGTTTGACAATTGAATGAGAGCCGCCAGATCCGCCAAAGGGCTACATGCATTTATGGCATAGTGAAAGAAACCAGCAATTTCACATGCCTTTGCTTGGCTACTGCTATGCAGACCCCAGAGTAACCAAGTGGCTGACACTTAGCAGTCTCCCCTATTGGTAGTTTGGCAAATAGACTGACAACATGGTGGTTTGAAGGCAGGGAAATGGGCAGAGTGGCAGTGTACTCTGTTGTTTTTAGAGATGGGGGGAGAAACAGCAGAACACTGATCTTCCCAGTAAAAGGCTGTGCAGGGGGTGTGTGTCAGCAGATGGCTAATCATAGAAGAGCAGGTTGAGCTCCTAGCACAGCTAGAGAACTGACCACTCTGCTTAGTGTGGTCAGTTTTTAATAGGAAAGCATAGGGACTGGCAGGAACACCAGGAAATTCACACAAAGGAAGCATTGCAAAGAGAACAAGATATTTTTTCATACAAGGTACATATGCAGAATATGAAATGTTGGGTTTACATATTCTTTAATTCTGTATAGGTTTGGGTGGAGTTTTGAATTAAAATGGCTCTCACGTTACCAAAAATCAACTGAAGAGTATGAAGAGCATGCACCTGTAGTGTCTTTCAGTAACCCCGCTCTGCCCAAATGCCAGGCAGTTCTGATTGGGCAAAGCTCCAACACTTCTTGGTAGAGGCAAATCTTGTCCACCTCCATCCACTGCTCCTATCGGCCCAACATTATCATAAGCAGCCTTGCTGGCCAACAGGAATGGGTGGGAGGGTGCGGTGGTATCTTTTAGGTCTTGGGCTGCCCTAGGCAACACAAAAATCGGATGACCCACTCCCCCAGCAGAGAGAACCTCACACCGACCAACACCAGGTCCCCCCCCCCCCAGAGAGCCTGACAGTGACCAACAACACCCCTGCCCCATCCCCCCCACCCAAGAAAGCCTTCCACTAACACCCACCCCCCATGGCGACAGAGAAAAGGACACTCACCTTCACAGCTCTGAACATCCCTGGAAACCACAGTTGGGCTCTGCATACATCGTCAAGCAGCCCGCATCCTCTCTCGGATCCCATCTGATCCCCATTCCGCATATGTCCCATCTTCCAGGGCAGCAGTGCTGCCCCCCTAAAAAGTGCCACCCTAGGCAAATGTCTTGCTTGCTACTGCAGATGTGTGCAGGCACCTCTAGTACTGGCTTCCATTCCAGAATACTACTTTAATAAGTTATAATCTTTTCTGTTATCCCCTGGGATGTGCCTATTAATTCCACCTCTCCATTTTTTTTACGGTCAATGAGATGACATGAACCTTAAAATGTTCCACTGACGACAAACAAGACATTAAATACCTGAGCAAATATGAAGCACTGTCAATAAAAACGTATTTGTTGTCTGGTGGTATGAATGGATAAAGAAGCAGCTGATTCTTTCCCCTGTTCAGTACCTAAATCAAAAACAAGCTTCTGTTGGTGAGTCTAAGCCTGGAGTGTTGGGTTTGCACACATGACTAATGAGGCCACAGAGGTATGTAGCGGCAATTTAGAAAGATTGCTGAGCGCAGAAAGCTAAATAGAATGACATACACTGTGAGCTGTTTGCTGACCGCAAGATCACTTCCAGCCAGGGACCAATAGGTTTTTATTTTCTTTGTGGTTAAGGTTCTAGAAATGGAAACATAGTTTAAGGTAACTTACATTGATATTAGTTGTGATCAGTCTCGGACAATTAGGACGAAATAAGGCATATGTCCATACAACTGCCATCATTTAAAGTATTACTACACCCACAACAGTAAAATCGGTCTGTATATGCAGTAAAGCATGCTTGTTATACTCACTGTGGAACCTAAGGGGTTAATTCTCTGCATTGTGTAAAAAGGCCATTTGATCCTTTCTTCTCTGCTCCTCCTCTTGTTCAAATGTCCACGTCTTATCTCTTGAAAAGACAGACTGAACCCATAGCCCTTCTGCACATGCTCAGTTTAATGTGTATTGGTAGTGAGGTTTTTTTTTTTTCTTTGGGAGAGTGCATGTGATCAGCACAGGGCCAATCAGCACTGTCCAGATAGAAGTCAGGGGTTTTGCATTCTCCTAGAGCAAAAAGAAAACTCCTCCTATAAGCTTTAACCAGTGCTCTGCTAAACACTGATAGAAGTCACAAGACCTCTCTAACTGCTGATGAGAAAAGGTATTTCGCAGTTTATATTTACTAAAATAATTGCACTTCCATGTTCTGTGTACTGTGGGAGACTAGATATAGTGGATGCAGGGTCCTGGGTTTAGTAATACTTTAATGCAATATTTATGTTTTTTCTGAAATGTTATATTTAAAGTACACCTGTCATGATTTCTGAGATAGTAAACTGCAGAGAAGTCTAAAGCAGGCACTAGAGATGCTGCTGGATACCTTAGATGTATGACAGAACATACCAAAATCTAGTGTTGGGCTAGATGTTCGAATCAAACATCGACCGTTTGCTCAGCGAACACACGAATGGTAAGGGCGTTCATTCGGTGCCCAATAATGTACTGAGCCTAAACAGTGCTTTGTGATTGGCCAAAGCAATGCACCTGATCGCAGGTAAGGTGCAATACTTGGGCCAATCAGAGCACACGATGATGTCACAAGGGGGCATCACAAGGGGAACTGTCATCCCGCTGCAGCTGTCAGACTGTGGGAGCCAGCATAGAGAGTGGAGCTTTTTTTTTTTCTTCTTTCGGGTCGGCAGTGATGGTGGGCATTGTGATTGATGTTGGAGCTACTTCGGGGGACATTTTTTTATTTTTGTTTTTAATAAAGGACTTGTCAAAGACTGTGCACTGTAATTTTTTACACTACACTTTTTTTTTGTGAATGAGTAGCGGTACCATGCACCCCATATTGATTCAGATGGGGGGCCGGGATCTGGGAATCTTCCAGATTCTGACAAGCCCCCCACAACCACCGGCCACAGTTGTAGGGAAGAGGGCCTTGTCCCCAAAGCACCCTCCATGTTGAGGGCATGTGGCCTGGTGTGGTTCAAGAGGGGGGGGCAGCTCGATCGCCCCCCGTTTTCTGACGTGCCAGGCTGCATGCTCGGATAAGTGTTTAGTATGGATTTTGGGGGGACCCCCACGCCATTTAAAAAAAAAAATTGGCATGGGGGTTCCCCTCAAAATCCATACCAATCCCAAAGGGCTTGGTATGAATGGAGGGGGACCCCACACATTTTTTTTTCTTTTAATTGCCAGGCAATGCTTTTTTACATTCAGCTGTCAGCGTGGAATCCCACTGACAGCTGAAACATTAAATAATGTTTTTAGTAGCTGTGCGGTACCTTACCGCATACTCAGATGTGGTAAGATATCACTTAATGAATTGTGCCCTTTGTTCAAATTTCACGGTCAAACTTTTGTTAGGTTCGAAAGCTTGACCACGAACTGAACAGGGGGTGTTCTGCCCATCACTACCAAAATCCCAAAAGTATGGCACCCTCACCTATGTAAACAGGATTCAGCTGAAATCAGAGTTAAAGGAATTGGTAGTACTTATTAACCACTTTATGACCACCCGCATGTATTGTACTACAGATGGGGGGCCGCTGTAGGTAAAGCAACGTACGTGTGCAATGCTTTTTACTTCCGGTTTTTGTATGCGCCTACCCTGCCGGCACCCTTTGTAATTGTACACAGCAGGTGTCCGTCAGCAAGTCTCACCCAATGATACATGGTTGGGACCTGCTGATTGGCTGTGTACGATCACAGCCCCGAGCTCTGTGTTGACATACAACACAGAGCTCTGTACACAGGGAACAACCTATCAGGTTTTCTTCCCTGCAAAGCAGGGATGAGAAACTGACAGATATCTTAGTAAAAGCAGCACACTTTACACACATTACACATTGTTAGGCACACATATATATATAGATATAACCTCTGATCGCCCTAAATGTTAACCCCTTTCCAGCCCCTACACTATAGTGTTTTGGAATCACTCCACCACTTCTCCCGGACTGCCCAAGCTATCTCATTCTGATGTGTTGGTCACACACACTTCTGCGTGTTATCTCTCCACATACATGGCCAGCTTTTATATTGAGAAAAATTAGACTACAGGCTGCCATTCACAGCACACATTTCTAGCCATAGGTACCTCTGTCAGCACCATTTGGTTTGGCAAAAATTGATTGTTCAATCAACTTTTGTCAAAGGAGCCAGATGAAAACATTGTTGGCCAAGCAGCCAATATTTTTGTAGTCTGACATGTGTGGGCATAGGTTGTCAGGACTACAATAGCTTGCAGAGAAAATTTGTCCATCTGTACAGTTCAGTATGGATGGAGAAATCTAATTTCTTTTGTTTAGCCTGCAGGCTGAAAATCTATGTGTAAAAGGCCAGATTTAATCTTAGGATGGGGAAAAGGGTATCAGGTAGATAATGTGAAGCTAGTATAGATCCAGTTATGGGCACCACAATATAAATGAGATTTGGAGACTGGAGTTTTGGAAATTGTTAAAAGCTGGCCAACTAAAGACAAAAGTCCATCCAGTTCAACCATAAGAAAAAAAAAGTTTTAATCCTATACCCATAGTAAATAAATGGATAAAGGGGGTTTCCAGATTTGGATAAGTCCATCTTGCAAACCAGCACATTCCCTTTGAGGACAGGGTATAGATATGAGGATCTTGTATCCTTGTTCCTAGCATAGGGACAAGGTTCCTTACAGGGGTGAGGGGTAGGCTTGGCTGCAATCTCACTGCCCTTCCTTATCTGGTCACCCAGGCTTCATCAGAGTGGTACCTGTCAATACACTGTGACCCGGCGATACACTGGAAGGTGACAGGCTGTAGAGACAAAACTGCACTTCTCTAAATATTGGGACACAGTGTACTGACAGGTACCACTCTGATCCACTCACTCTCTTGCACAGAGTCTTTGTAATGTGACAGTTCAAATCCAATTATGTGCTTATAAGTGACTGAATATAAAACGCGCTCCGGATAACTCCAAAAAGACAGTGCTCCACCGCAACAAAAAGTGCACCTCCACCTATGGATAAGGATGGCCGCTCACCTCATGAAATGGACCTATATGATATTATAGGTCAGGGGTGTCAAACTGGCGGCCCTCCAGCTGTTGTGAAACTACAAGTCCCATCATGGCTCTACCTTTGGAAGACATGCTTGTAACTGTCAATCTTGCAATGCCTCATGGGACCTGTAGTTTGGCAACAGCTAGACGGCCTCTGGTTTGACACCTGTGTTATAGGTCAACCAAGCATAGTAATTCAACGGAAAGGCTCTAGATAGCAGCAAAGAGTTGATTGAAGCAACACCATAGATGACCATATACGCTCATATGACAAGGATCTCTTCAGAACTCCATATCGACATATAAGGAAAAAAAACAGCTTCCCATTGCATAATATTTGTTTAAAAGAAAAAAACACACAGAGTATCACTCACATCTTAAAAGATGGCAAAGATCAGTAAACAGCATACAACTTCCGGTCCGCGAGTCCGTAACCGGAACTGACATCACTAAGCTTACGCCACCAACCACATTTAAAAATAAAACGTTATTCATTTGAAAGGTAAATCAGCCATAATGTGTTAGTATGTGGTGCATTCTAGCAAATTATGGCATAAACCTGCAGGGGGCCCAAATATTTTTTTTTGTTAGAATTTACTACCATTTTTACGATAAAAGCACATTTCCTTGAAGTGGTTCTTTTTACAGCATTGCTGACCACTAGACAGTGCTGATTAATTTTTTTTCGTATGGTGCTTATCTTTCCAACCAGTAGGCAGGGTAGTTCCTGGGGTAAAAGGATACTTCTGTTTGTTTAATTAAACCTAAAATAACAATTTATTGCTTTTCCATTTAGACATTCTTTTACCATTGAAAAATAGAAGCATTAGGAAGAATTACACAAATGTAAAAAGTGGACACATAAAAGCAAACTGCCAATATGGATTCCTTAAGTGGAACATCTGCTGGCATGAGAAGCTCGCATATGATCCTTTTTCAGAGTAATGCTTACAACAATGTTTCTGCTTGCCTTATGCAACTTCCAGCTTTAGGAACAGTGGCAAGATTTGGTGAAAAGTTATGTTTAGGGAACCAACATATTATCCTAATTATCCTGTCCTTTAGTTTGTATCATTATTAGGAACCTGTCAGAATAACCATGTTCTCAGATCATAAATGGAAAATGATGGTTACTGTCTTTTCCTGTTCGCCAGCACTACAAAAAAGAATCATGTAGCTTTCACAAGAATAGTTATCAGATGTCAGACACAGAAGCTGTCAGACCAAGTTAGGGTCAGAAAGATTAAAAAAAAGCACATGGATAACTCATTGACTGGGGAAAGGATTATTGGTGGAATCTGCTAGAAAATAAAGCTGGCCATACTCTATGCAAGTTTTGGAGGGTTCCCGATGAACCAGCCAAAATCCACTAGGTGGGTGGTCCTGATGCCCCCTCCCAATCAAAGGACCTGGATGGAAAGTTTTGGAATGAACGACAGATGCATTCAATAGGCAAAGTTGGAGATACCTTCTCTAGTATAGTGTGGATGAATGAATCTCTTCCACTTTAAAGGGTAAAGCCACTTTAAAGGGTAAGTTGACCTTTTTACATAGTTACATAGTTACTAGAGATGAGCGAATTATTCAAAAATTCGATTCGACTGATTCGGCGAATTCGTGAAAAAATTTCAATTCGAGTCGAATATATTCGCTGCGAATTTAACTTATAAAAGGGTGTTTCTAGGCTTCAGAGAGCCTTTATATTATTGCAGAACACTGTACCTTTAATTTAAATGCCCTTGGAGTCTGCTGGGGAAGAGAAATAATACTGACAGTCAGTATGACATGCAGATGAGTGCCGTCGATCTTAGAATCACCGCACACTTCACTCATTTGGGCAGTCACGGGGCCAAAACCAGAGTGTGGAGCCACAGTGTGGCGGTGGAGGCAGCAGCAATGGGAGGCCATACAGCACCCTATGACAAAAATGGAAACCACCAGCAGTGTGAGGAGACCTGAAAGTGGCACATGGCAGAGTGTGGCGATGGAGACAGCAGCAATGGGAGGCCGTACAGGGACCCATGACACACTGTGGACCTGGCAGCAGCATGAGGAGGCGGTACAGGGGCCCATGACAGATTACGGGCCTGGCAGCAGCATGAGGAGTTGGTATGGGGGCCCATGGCAGATTACGGGCCTGGCAGCAGCAATGGGAGGCCGTACAGGGACCCATGACACACTCTGGACCTGGCAGCAGCATGAGGAGGCGGTACAGGGGCCCATGACAGATTACGGGCCTGGCAGCAGCATGAGGAGTCGGTACGGGGGCCCATGACACACTCTGGACCTGGCAGCAGCATGAGGAGGCGGTACAGGGGCGCATGACAGATTACGAGCCTGGCAGCAGCAACTTGGACAGGAGGACGTTCAGCTTCTGCACCGTCGGGTGCGTGCTCGCAAACTGTTGTCTCTTGGAAACGGATTCCAAGAAAGACTGCTGACGGAATCCGTGAAGAGGAGTAGCAGGAGAAGGAGCATCTGAACGAGCAGAATATGCCAACAAGCGACAACAGGGGCCCATGACAGATTACAGGCCTGGCAGCAGCATGAGGAGTCGGTACGGGGGCCCATGGCAGATTACGGGCCTGGCAGCAGCAATGGGAGGCCCGCAATCTGCCAGCACCCTATGACAAAAAATGGAACACACCAGCAGTGTGTGAGGAGACCTGAAAGTGGCACATGGCAGAGTGTGGCGATGGAGACAGCAGCAATGGGAGGCCGTACAGGGACCCATGAGAGACTCTGGACCTGGCAGCAGCATGAGGAGGCGGTACAGGGGCCCATGGCAGATTAGGGGCCTGGCAGCAGCTATGGGAGGCCCGTAATCTGCCAGCACCCTATGACAAAAAATGGAACACACCAGCAGTGTGAGGAGACCTGAAAGTGGCACATGGCAGAGTGTGGCGATGGAGACAGCAGCAATGGGAGGCCGTACAGGGACCCATGAGAGACTGTGGACCTGGCAGCAGCATGAGGAGGCGGTACGGGGGCCCATGGCAGATTAGGGGCCTGGCAGCAGCAATGGGAGGCCCGTAATCTGCCAGCACCCTATGACAAAAAATGGAACACACCAGCAGTGTGAGGAGACCTGAAAGTGGCACATGGCAGAGTGTGGCGATGGAGACAGCAGCAATGGGAGGCCGTACAGGGACCCATGAGAGACTGTGGACCTGGCAGCAGCATGAGGAGGCGGTACTGGGGCCCATGGCAGATTACGGGCCTGGCAGCAGCAATGGGAGGCCCGTAATCTGCCAGCACCCTATGACAAAAAATGTAACACACCAGCAGTGTGAGGAGACCTGAAAGTGGCACATGGCAGAGTGTGGCGATGGAGACAGCAGCAATGGGAGGCGGTTCAGGGACCCATGAGACACTGTGGACCTGGCAGCAGCATGAGGAGGTGGTACAGGGGCCCATGGCAGATTAAGGCCTGGCAGCAGCAATGGGAGGCCCGTAATCTGCCAGCACCCTATGACAAAATGGAACCCTGGGCTGGGGCAGGCAGAACCGCCGTATCTTTATCACGGTTTTCCCAGGCCACCGAATGGCGACGCTGCATATGCTGACGCAACGCTGTAGTCCCAACATGGGCCCCCTGGCCACTCTTGACTTTCTGGCCACATAGTCGACATACGGCTACGTTTACTTCCTCGGGCGGCTTGACGAAAAATTGCCACACCGCCGAGTAGGAAACTTTGCCCCCGCTACTCCTCACTGGCTGACTGCTACTTCCTCCGTGCACACCGGCACCACTACTGGCCGTGGTGGTAGGCTGCAGTGGAGCTGGTGCTCTACTCCGTGGCCGTTTGCCTCCACTGACACTGCTGCGACCCTGCTGCCTCCTGGCAGCAGCAATGGGAGGCCGTACAGGGACCCATGACACACTCTGGACCTGGCAGCAGCATGAAGAGGCGGTACAGGGGCCCATGGCAGATTACGGGCCTGGCAGCAGCAATGGGAGGCCCGTAATCTGCCAGCACCCTATGACAAAAAATGGAACACACCAGTAGTGTGTGAGGAGACCTGAAAGTGGCACATGGCATGAGACACTGTGGACCTGGCAGCAGCATGAGGAGGCGGTACAGGGGCCCATGGCAGATTAGGGGCCTGGCAGCAGCTATGGGAGGCCCGTAATCTGCCAGCACCCTATGACAAAAAATGGAACACACCAGCAGTGTGTGAGGAGACCTGAAAGTGGCACATGGCAGAGTGTGGCGATGGAGACAGCAGCAATGGGAGGCCGTACAGGGACCCATGACACACTCTGGACCTGGCAGCAGCATGAGGAGGCGGTACAGGGGCCCATGGCAGATTACGGGCCTGGCAGCAGCAATGGGAGGCCCGTAATCTGCCAGCACCCTATGACAAAAAATGGAACACACCAGCAGTGTGAGGAGACCTGAAAGTGGCACATGTTTGGGGCATGATTCATGGCGGATTTAGTCAGTTGTGTCAGGAACTGGTGGTTTGAAATCCAGACTAATCCACGCCTGATTCATTTTCACAGACATGAGTCTCTCCACACTTTGGGTGGACAGTCGTGTCCTCCGCGGAGTTACAATACCTCC
Organism: Staurois parvus; assembly: GCF_062004578.1. NCBI lineage: Eukaryota > Metazoa > Chordata > Amphibia > Anura > Ranidae > Staurois > Staurois parvus. The sequence continues at coordinate 1,882,691 of NW_028318614.1, read as the reverse complement.
TGCCGCACTAAACACGCGCTCCGATGCCACGCTACTGGCCGGGCATGACAGCCTTTCAAGGGCAAATTCAGCTAGTTGGGGCCAAAGGTCAAGTTTCGTTGCCCAGTAGTCAAGGGGATTGTCTACCTCGGTTGGCAGGGTGCTGTCCAAGTAGGCCCAAGCCTGTTGTTTGAGGTCCTGCTCCAGGTCCACCTGATGCTGCTGCTGCTGCGGCTGGTTAGTAGTTTCCTCACTGCGCTGGTGAAGAAAGCTACTCATCATCGACTGCAGACTGAGGCAGCCGCTGCTGGTGGAGCTGCCACTGCTCCTACCACCCCACCCCTCCCCTGCTGCCATGGCAGCGGAACACGAGCGCACAGAGCCCACAGTGTCTGAGGATGGACGTTGGCGCAGAAAGGCAGAGACCAGCTGACTACATAGGTGGTTTTTATAGTACGTTATTTTGGCCTCCCTCTCAGCAGGTGTGAAAAAGGCCACCATTTTTGAACGGTAGCGAGGGTCCAACAAGGTGGACAGCCAAAAGTCATCCCTCTGTCTGATGGTTATTATTCGGCTGTCGCTACGCAAGCAAGCGAGCATGCTATGGGCCATTTGTGCCAAGGAATGCGAGGGACTCCCTGCCTCCATCTCCACAGCATACTGCCACGGTGCGTCTGGGTCCTCTGTCTCCTCCTCCTCCTCCTCTACCAGATGCTCCTGCTCCTCCACTCCTGTCCGCTGAGTGGAAAAACCACCCATTTCACTCAATAATTCCTCAGCACAAATGTCCTCCTCTACCTCCTCCTCTTCTTCCTGTCCTGCCCCCACAGGGGTCATGTGGCGTTGAGATCTGTGCGCCACGTCTACCGCACCCTGACCAGCCATTGTTAACATTATTTGTTCCAGGACGTGCAACAGAGGAATGACGTCGTTCATCCCATAGTCCTGCCGACTCACGAATAGCGTGGCCTCCTCAAAGGGCCTGAGCAAGCAGCAGGTGTCACGCATGAGCTGCCAATGGCTGACATCGAAGTTACACAGGGGAGTACCTTTATCCGCTTGTAACATCAGGAAATCGGTGATGGCCTTTCGCTGTTCGTAAAGGCAGTCTAACATATGTAGGGTTGAATTCCACCTTGTTGCAACGTCGCAGATCAGGCGATGCTGTGGAATTCCGTTCTGCCGCTGCAGCTCAAGGAGGGTGTGCTTTGCGGTGTAGGAATGGCTGAAATGCATGCAAAGTTTACGTGACATTTTAAGGATGTCTTGCAGTGGGATGGTGGATTTTAGGAACCGCTTGACAACCAGATTGAACACGTGAGCCATGCATGGCGCATGGCACAACCTTCCTTGACGCAGAGCAGACACCATGTTCTTTCCGTTGTCAGTCAACATGGTTCCGATTTTAAGTTTGCGCAGAGACAGCCATCTGTCGATTTCTCTGTTCATTACACTGAGAAGTTCCTCCCCTGTGTGACTACGTTCGCCAAGGCATACCAGGTGCAGCACAGCGTGACACCGTTGCGCCCTGCACATGTGATATGCCGGTCGGGTAATGGGACTTGGCACGGGGGTGGCGGCTGAGGACACGGCGGAAGAAGAGGTGGTAGAGGCGGACATCTTTGCCGGACCAAGGACGTGCAAACGTGGAGGCAAAAGCGGCGTGACCTGTCCAAGTTGCTGGTGCGGCTGTGATGGCACCACGTTCACCCAGTGGGCCGTAAATGACATGTACTGTCCCTGACCGTAGTTACAGCTCCATACGTCGGCGCTGCCGTGCACTTTGGCAGAGACCGACATGCTCAAAGACTGGCCCACCATCTCTTCTACATGTGAATGCAGGGCTGGCACTGCCTTTTTTACGAAGAAATGACGGCTTGGCACTCTCCACCGCGGCGCGGCACAAGCCATCATTTCTCGGAAAGGTGCTGAGTCCACCACTTGGAAAGGGAGGGACTGCAGCACCAGCAACTTGGACAGGAGGACGTTCAGCTTTTGCACCGTCGGGTGCGTGCTCGCAAACTGTTGTCTCAAGAAAGACTGCTGACAGAATCCGTGAAGAGGAGTAGCAGGAGAAGGAGCATCAGAACGAGCGGAAGATGCCAACGAGCGACAACTCCCCTCAGCAGAGGTGTTGGAGCCTTGACTGGCTGATAGAGGGCGATTGACGTCGGGTGACGGAGCAAGTAACGGAGCGGGTGATGGAGCGGGGGCTGGGGCGGGCAGAACCGCCGTATCTTTATCATGGTTTTCCCAGGCCACCAAATGGCGACGCTGCATATGCTGCCGCAACGCTGTAGTCCCAACATGGGCCCCCTGGCCACGCTTGACTTTCTGGCCACATAGTCGACATACGGCTACGTTTACTTCCTCGGGCGGCTTGACAAAAAATTGCCGCACCGCCGAGTAGGAAACTTTGCCCCCGATACTCCTCTCTGGCTGACTGCTGCTTCCTCCGTGCACACTGGCACCACTACTGGCCGTGGTGGTAGGCTGCAGTGGAGCTGGTGCTCTACTCCATGGCCGTTTGCCTCCACTGACACTGCTGCGACCCTGCTGTCTCCTGGGCAACCCACCGACTGTTTTGCTCGCTGCCAAGCTGCCACCCTCTTCTCCTGATGATGCGGAAGCAATAGCCTGATGACGACGAGGCTGCCAAGTGCGATCAGCCTCATCATCATCAATTAGGGTCTCCGCCTCACTACTAGCCCCCTCGGCTGCGTGTGGGTCAGGAGACAGACCTGTCTCTAGACCGGCTACCGAGCCACTCTCCTCGCCACTACTTCTTCGCCTGGCTGCTGAAGAGGCGGATGTCTCCCCACGTTCCTGACCGCCCTCTGTTAGCTCTTCCTCACTGTACAGTGGGGCTGAGCCCACAGCATACGATACTTCGCTTGGTGAGGGAACACCAAAGGACAGGGGCAGGTCGAGGACACGTGATTTCAGTGGGCTTGCTCCCGGGCCATGCCAACTAACGGTTGTGTCTGACGTACCCACCGACCATTGGCTGTAGGTGTCAGAGGTGACCTGGGAAGAGGAAGACGACCGAGCCAACCAATTGATGACGGCAGGGTTGTCGGTGGAGACACGACCGCTGGATGACACCGGGAGCACTGGCCTCTGGCTGCGACTAGTGCTGCCTCGACCCCTTCCTCTGCTGCCACGTCTGCTCGCTCCTAAAACATTGCCTCCTCTGCCACTCCTATGCATGTTGTCTGACATACTCTTTAATTAAACGATTCTGTGTCCCTGAGTAACAATTCTGTGTCTGTCCCTGAGTAACAATTCTGTGTCCCTGAGTAACAATTCTGTGTCCCTCAGTAACAATTCTGTGTCCCTCAGTAACAATTCTGTGTCTGTCCCTGAGTAACAATTCTGTGTCTGTCCCTGAGTAACAATTCTGTGTCCCTGAGTAACAATTCTGTGTCCCTCAGTAACAATTCTGTGTCCCTCAGTAACAATTCTGTGTCCCTCAGTAAAAATTCTGTGTCCCTCAGTAACAATTCTGTGTCCCTGAGTAACAATTCTGTGTCCCTGAGTAACAATTCTGTGTTCCTCAGTAACAATTCTGTGTCCCTGAGTAACAATTCTGTGTCTGTCCCTGAGTAACAATTCTGTGTCTGTCGCTGAGTAACAATTCTGTGTCCCTCAGTAACAATTCTGTGTCCCTCAGTAACAATTCTGTGTCTGTCCCTGAGTAACAATTCTGTGTCTGTCCCTGAGTAACAATTCTGTGTCCCTCAGTAACAATTCTGTGTCCCTAAGTAACGTTTCTGTGGCCCTAAGTAACGGTTCTGTGGCCCTCAGTAACAAATCTGTGTCCCTCAGTAACAATTCTGTGTCTGTCCCTAAGTAACAATTCTGTGGCACTAAGTAACGTTTCTGTGGCCCTAAGTAAAGTTTCTGTGGCCCTAAGTAACGATTCTGTGGCCCTAAGTAACGTTTCTGTAGCCCTAAGTAACGTTTCTGTGGCCCTAAGTAACGTTTCTGTGGCCCTAAGTAACGGTTCTGTGGCCCTCAGTAACAATTCTGTGTCCCTCAGTATCAATTCTGTGTCTGTCCCTGAGTAACAATTCTGTGTCCCTAAGTAACGTTTCTGTGGCCCTAAGTAACGGTTCTGTGGCCCTCAGTAACAAATCTGTGTCCCTCAGTAACAATTCTGTGTCTGTCCCTAAGTAACAATTCTGTGGCCCTAATTAACGTTTCTGTGGCCCTAAGTAACGTTTCTGTGGCCCTCAGTAACAATTCTGTGTCCCTCAGTAACAATTCTGTGTCTGTCCCTAAGTAACAATTCTGTGGCCCTAAGTAACGTTTCTGTGGCCCTAAGTAACAGTTCTGTGGCCCTCAGTAACAATTCTGTGTCCCTCAGTAACAATTCTGTGTCTGTCCCTAAGTAACAATTCTGTGGCCCTAAGTAACGTTTCTGTGGCCCTAAGTAACAGTTCTGTGGCCCTCAGTAACAATTCTGTGTCCCTCAATAACAATTCTGTGTCTGTCCCTAAGTAACAATTCTGTGGCCCTAAGTAACGTTTCTGTGGCCCTAAGTAACAGTTCTGTGGCCCTCAGTAACAATTCTGTGTCCCTCAGTAACAATTCTGTGTCTGTCCCTAAGTAACAATTCTGTGTCTGTCCCTGAGTAACAATTCTGTGTCCCTAAGTAACGTTTCTGTGGCCCTAAGTAACAGTTCTGTGGCCCTCAGTAACAATTCTGTGTCCCTCAGTAACAATTCTGTGTCTGTCCCTAAGTAACAATTCTGTGGCCCTAAGTAACGTTTCTGTGGCCCTAAGTAACAGTTCTGTGGCCCTCAGTAACAATTCTGTGTCCCTCAGTAACAATTCTGTGTCTTTCCCTAAGTAACAGTTCTGTGGCCCTAAGTAACGTTTCTGTGGCCCTAAGTAACGTTTCTGTGTCTGTCCCTAAGTAAAAATTCTGTGTCTGTCCCTGAGTAACGTTTCTGTGTCCCTAAGTAACGTTTCTGTGGCCCTAAGTAACAGTTCTGTGGCCCTCAGTAACAATTCTGTGTCCCTCAGTAACAATTCTGTGTCTGTCCCTAAGTAACAATTCTGTGGCCCTAAGTAACGTTTCTGTGGCCCTAAGTAACAGTTCTGTGGCCCTCAGTAACAATTCTGTGTCCCTCAGTAACAATTCTGTGTCTGTCCCTAAGTAACAATTCTGTGGCCCTAAGTAACGTTTCTGTGGCCCTAAGTAACAGTTCTGTGGCCCTCAGTAACAATTCTGTGTCCCTCAATAACAATTCTGTGTCTGTCCCTAAGTAACAATTCTGTGGCCCTAAGTAACGTTTCTGTGGCCCTAAGTAACAGTTCTGTGGCCCTCAGTAACAATTCTGTGTCCCTCAGTAACAATTCTGTGTCTGTCCCTAAGTAACAATTCTGTGGCCCTAAGTAACGTTTCTGTGGCCCTAAGTAACGTTTCTGTGGCCCTAAGTAACGATTCTGTGGCCCTAAGTAACGTTTCTGTGTCCCTAAGTAACGTTTCTGTGTCCCTAAGTAAAGTTTCTGTGGCCCTAAGTAACGTTTCTGTGGCCCTAAGTAACGTTTCTGTGGCCCTAAGTAACGTTTCTGTGTCCCTAACTAACGTTTCTATGTCCCTAAGTAACGTTTCTGTGTCCCTAACTCTCTCCCTGAATACAGCCAGGTCTGCCTCTGTTGAATGACTGGAGGCAAATGGAGAATTCTAAAATGGCCGCCATTTATAGCTCGACCATTACACAGTGCTGGCTGGCTGGCTGCTGATTGGCTAATGCGATCACATGTCATGAATGAATGCATTATGGGTCAGCGCGCCTTGTCTGCGCGCCTTCCCAGACATCCCCGCTCCGTCGCCGCACATGTCGCCGCCATTTTAGGAAAAATTTCGAAGTCTGCTTATTTTCGGATTCGGCGCGGATCGAAATTTTTCTAATATTCGAAGCGAATTCCACTTTGCCTACTTCGATTCGCTCATCTCTAATAGTTACATATAGTTACATAGTTACTCTGGCTGAAAAAAGCAAAAGTCCATCTAGTTCAACCATAAAAAAAAGTTATAATCCTATACCCACAGATGATCCAGAGGAAGGTAAAAAAAACCCAGCAAAGCATGATCCAATGTGCTCCTGCAGGGAAAAAAATTCCTTCCTGATCCCCCGAGAGGCATTGGGATATTCCCTGGATCAACTTTACCTATAAATGTTAGTATTCAGTTATATTCTGTGTATCCAAGAAATAATCCAGGCCTTTTTTAAAGCAATCCACTGAGCCGCCAACATGCGACAATCCCACGATCGCGATGTCCAATATGTCACGATCGCAGCGTCAGACCTCAGACCTTCTCACCAAACTCGTGACCGAAGGACTAGCCAATCCAAAACCGCAATGTGACGTACGTAACAATGCCACACCCAGCTGCACCCTGCACAACTATTTTCCAGCTAACGGACCACGATCGATGTACCGGCAGCCTGGGCGATTGTTACTGGGTCCGGTTAATTACGCAATTAACCCTTTACATTTCCTCCACCTCCTTTTTGTACAGAGAAAGAGGAAACTCTGCAATACCAGCTATAACACTATAATGATTGAAATAATCGACTGCATAACACGGTCTTAACACAGGCCTGTTATACAGAGGGTTAAACAAACAGTAGCATTCTCTTTAGAGGCAGGGATTCGTAAATTGCAATACAGAGCTATAGAAACAGTTCAACTCTTTCAGAAAGAAAGATTTATTACTAAAAGTTCAAACGGGTACAATAAAAATATTTACAGAAAAAAAATGTAACTAAGATATATATATATATATATATATATATATATACACAAGGAACCATAGCACAGCAAAGAGATATCAGAGAGAGGTGAAAGGGTTAAAGTACTTGCCAAAGTCCTGGGTTAGCAGATCCAAGTTTCAGAGCAGAATGGTGCTTTTGATCTCCCCATGTTACGATGGTTAATGGGAGAATTCTTCAACTTCCCTACTCTTAGGTCTGACAGCCTGTTTTGTGGTCCCCAGCAGGGGGTGTCTCTTAAGTCAAGGCCCAATAACCTTTATGGTGTGTAGTTATGGGCGGATGCCTCAACTAGAGCAAAAATCGTCCATAACTCATATTTTGGCCCATAACTGTCCATCTGCACAAGGGAAAGTCCACCCGTGTGTAGATTATTATGCAGCCAAGTCTGAGGATTGATTAGATATGAATTATGAAAGTGTACACTGTACGGTTCGTGAGATCTATTTTTCTGATTTCCTGCGTGTTCGAGACAAGGCAAATGACCCATCAAACTGTTCGCCTGCTCATTGCCATCTGACAGTATGTCTGGTTTTTATGTAAGTCTCTCATATTCCAAGATATAAGACATAGGGGAAAACATGTTTTTAACAGAGGTTATCTGATTCTATCACCTACGCTGAGCTAGGTTTATGAGGTCGGAATCTCTTTCAACACTTGGGAAAGCTTGCCTTATCTCTTCCGAGGTGTGAACTGGCACAGCTTTCCGAGACAGCTAGGCATGTAGCTCAGAGATGCCTTGGCCTGCCAGTGACCCACAACCAGCACACACACACACACGCTGGCCAAATGTCTCCTCTCAGAGAGAGGGAGGGGGAGGGAAGAATAAGGGAGAAATGGACACTCTTAACAAAATGGAGTCTGCGTCCTTCACTGTGTGTTGCGCACATTTGCGACACTGGCCAGAAACAACTCTTGAGGGAGTCTATTCCACATTTTCACAGCTCTTACTGTGATGAAACCATTCGGTGTTTGGAGATTAAATTTCATTTCCTCCAGACGTAAAGAGTGCCCCCTTGTCTTCTGTGATGACCTCAGGGTGAATAACTCTACACCCAGTTCATTATAGGAACCACTGATGTATTTATACATGTTGATCATATCTTCCCCTAATCTCCTCCTTTCAAGAGAGAATAAATTCAGTTCCTCTAATCTTTCCTCATAGCTGAGCTCCTCCATGCCTCGTATCAGTTTGGTTGCCCTTCTCTGTACTTTCTCCAGTTCCCCAATGTTCTTTTTGTGAATTGGTGCCCAAAACTGAACTGCATATTCCAGATGAAGTCTTACTAATTATGTGTACCCGAGGTAATATGATATCTCTCTCTCTCTGGAGTCTATACCTCTTTTAATACAAGAGAGGATTTTGCTCGCTTTAGAAACTGCAGCTTGGCATTGCAGGCCATTATTAAGCCTGTGATCTACCCATCACGGTAGAGCTACACGTCTTCTCTTTCTCTCTGTCTGCATTCTTGCAGCCATTGAGAAATACTGTGAGAGCTGTGATTGGTCACAGCTTGTCACATGGTACAAGGCTGTTGTGAATAGCCTTGCACCATGTGACCTCTGTGATCATTCACAGATTTCACTAGTAGTAAGCAATGATATCAGAAGTGACATCTTGCTTACTACTATTCATGTGATCACTGATTGGCCAATCTGTGTACCTCCCAGGTATATTCAGTTGACACTTTTTGTTGGTGTATTCAGATCACAATACACAGGACGTGTACCACACAGGTTCACTTGGTGGTATTTAGGAATTAAAGGGACAGATCACCATTTAGGATTGTTTGTTTTGTATTTGTGTGCACTATTTATTTATAGCACTGGTTATGTGCAATCTCTATGGGTGTTTATATGTATACATTGGAGACATCTTGAATAGCAAATATTGATCTTCACGAGCACATCAGGTTGTTTGCACTATTTATACACGCACGTATTAGATTGTAAGCACCATTACATTTATTTAGATATTGTTGCACTGCATTTCTTCATTTCATTTACTTTGTTACATGTGGGAACACATTATATGCTAGCTGCACAATTTTTTTAGGATATTTTATTGTGCTGAAGATTTTCTATACACACTCCAATAAATATCAATCCACCGTGGATAGCTTTTTAGAGGGGCAGCAAGGTCTCCCGCAAGTGCGAACAAGCCTTTAAAGTACCCCCTTCGCTTGATGCACTGAGATATCACTGAAGCCACACAGCCGCTTGTCAAAAATGTTCTGAGCCAGGTCCACACATGTGCTGGTCACTTTCCATTCAGCTCCATTCACCGAGTACAAGCATAACAAATACACTGAATATCATACAGATACGTGTACAACTATAAGTTATTAAAGCAACCATTTTTGTATAGCTTTGTTCTGTGGATGAGTTCTTTTTTTTAATTACAGTTGGACAAGGTTCACCTTAAAGCATACAGTATATGTTGATCCATTGTGGTGAATAAATGTCTGTGCCAATCTCTCTTTTTCATACATGCAGCCACTCCATTCCTGCTTGGCACTAGTCACAAGGGATGTCTAATGGAACTGATGAACTGAGGACAACTTCCTAGAACTATTTACAAGTCTCCACTGCAAAATAGTCTCTTTTGGAGAGCTAGCCAGCATCTCCTGTAGTACCACCCCAGACCCCAGATAAACTCTTCTTCTTTACCCAGCTGTCTGGAGGTATTCCTGAGCAGGACATCCAGTTGCCTGTCACTTTAAGAAATTGCACAGCCCCAGTAGGTGGCGAATTTGATTTCCCACCAGAATGCTCCTTCCCCTATCTGGCCCAGGGGATGCAGGCTTACTCATTCAGTTTTACTTCTGTGCTGCTAGTGGGTCAGTGGCTGCTCCCAGGCCTCCTAGCTGGGCTACTCAGGATTTTTGGGATTAGTGGTTCCTTGAATTTCCTATAGTATCTTAATGTATAACCATCCAGTCCTGGAGTTTTCCATGCCGCTGTATTCTTCAGTGCTACTTGAATTTCTTCTTGTGATATTAATTTTTCTAAAGTTGCTGAACTTTCTTCTTCTAATCTGGGTAATCTATCTTCTTTTAAGTATAACTGCCTTTTTATTGTTCTTTCTACTTCCTCTTCTTTTTGATTCTTAGATTTTACTTCCTCTTCTTTTTGATTCTTAGATTTTACGTCATATAACCTACTGTAATAATTTTGGAATACCATAGCAATTGCAGTGGTTGAATATCCCACATCACCTTTCTCATCTCTAATTCTCTCTACATAATTTACTGATTTCTTTTTTTTTTCCTTAATCTTTTCATTAAATATTTTCCTGGTCTATTGCCCATTGATATCTTTCCTTTGCCACCATGTTAAACACATTTTTCATTTCCTGCTCCATTAAATCCCTTAATTCTTCTCTTTTTAATATTATCTTCTGTTGTATAACTATTTCTAATTTATTTTTATGTAATTGTTCTAATTCATATAATTGTTCTGTTAATAATCTTATTTTCTCCTCTTGTTTTTCTTTCTTTCCACCCCTATCGAAATCAGGATACCTCTTATGTATGCTGTATGTGCTTTCCATACCGTAGCAACCGAGACCACTTTAGTCTCATTTGACAGAAAATACTGATCTATTTCCTTTTTTTATTCTTATTTCCATCTCTTGATCCTGTAAGAGCATCTCGTTTAATCTCCATATACTTGTCCTATTCCATCCCCCTTCTAAGTGCAACTTCATTGTGACAGGTGCATGATCTGATATTGTTATTAAATCAATGTCAACTTTAACCAGTGACTCCAGAAGTCTATGTTCTACCATTATATTATCCAATCTTGAGTACATCTTATGCACAGGAGAATAGAACCTATAGTTACTTTCTCTTGGATGCTTAATCCTCCAGGAATCCAACAGCTGACACTGATGTAACATCTTTTTAATAGATTTTAAACATTTATCTCCTTCTCTCTGTCCTTGTGATGTATCTATCTGAAGATCCATGCAAAAATTTAAATCTCCTGCCACAATCAACTTGCCCTTCTTAAAATCCATTAGTTTTCTTCACGTATCTTCCAAATAGACCATTGTGTTCTTGTTAGGACAGTAAATATTTGCTAGTTTGAATCGGTAGTGGATCTAATCCCACAGTCGATTCTACTTCCAAGGTGAGACTCTGAGCACACACGCCTCCCATACCCCCACCCTACTCGGAAGCATGATAAGCATCTTAATACTCTTCCTAATTATTACATTTCTATTCTTACCCCCCACAAATCCTATCTCTTTTCCTCCCCCCCCTTCCCATTTCCAACACACGCTCACACCTTTCAGTTATCACCTGTTTCCTCTCTCCAATCTCCCCAAATCCCCCTTCCTCCATCATATACATCATCAGGGAAGAACTGGGAAAAGGTGAGAGAGAAGAGAGAGGAAGAGAGAGAGAAAAAAAAAGTCCCATCTTTAAAGTCTCTCAACTGCATCATCGTCTTCTCTCCCCTTCTTCTCTTCTTTTCTTCTCATTTCTATTATGACCTTTTCTTGGGGACTAATTTCCAGTTCTCTTTTTCTAAGTGCAGGTTTTCTTTAGCCCCTTCTGACCATCTTGGGATATCTGGAATCTGGAATTCTAATCTCTTGCAAAAGTCCCGTAAATCTTCTGGAAATCTCAATTTAAATGAATGTCCATTCTTCCAACCCACTAGACATGCTGGAAACCTCCAGTTATATTGAACATTTTTTTTCGCATCTGCTCCAGTAATGGCCCCAGAGTTCTCCTTCTTGCCAAGGTTTCTGGTGCTATATCTGAGAAAATTTGCAAGCTCGCTTCTCCATACTTTATTGCTGGAATCCTTCTCACTTTCTTCCAGATATATTCTTTATCTTCATAATAATGAAATCGTACAATCACGTCCCTGGGGGTTTCCATTGTCATTCCTTGTGGTCACCTAATCCTATGTATTCTGTTAATTTTAAATTGCTCTTTCTTAATTATATCCATTAAATCTTCTCCTTGCGGTATCATCAGGTTATCCCTTCTATCTCTGTTTTCTTGATCCTCCATCTTATATAATAACTTCCTTTGTTCCTATCGCATTTCATCCATTTGCCCTTCCAATTTAGTTATCACTTGAGCATGTTTGTCCAGTTTTTCTTCAGTTTCTTCCACTCACAGTAACACCTGACGCAAATCATTATGTAAAACTGCCATGTCTTTCTTTATAGATTGCTCTAATTTTACAAACATCTCTGCTTTTTCCATTGTTGTGGGCATTTGCGAGCGTACTTCATCTTCCTCAGTATTTTCATTTCCACTTCACTCTCCATATTCAAAATTTCCATAACCTGGTTCGGGTTTGATATTCCCAGTGACAGAATGGTTTGATCTCCAATATTACTTGCTCCCAGCTTTCTCTCTGGAGTTTGACTCTGGACTTCTTTCTTGTTGAGGAATATATTTGGCACTATATTAATTGTACTTGTACTTGTTTGGGATTTTTTACCCCCCCCCCCTCTTTTTACGGATCTACTCCTCATGATGTTGATACTAGTAAGTTTATATTTCTAGATGGGATATTGTCTCCAGAAAACTTCAATAGATAAATAAATAAAGCATATATTCCAATACAGTTGCTCTTTTCTTCTTATCTGTGGTATACTAGCTTTTCCTGGTCTCTTCTGTTTTTACCTTCCAAATTTCTTCACCAACATTATTTCCTTTCTTCTTCCTTCCCTCCATTCCTTCTCCTTCCTCTTTAACCCCACAGGGTGACCCCCCCCCCCGATTACTTTCCTTTTCATTTACTCTTCTCTTCCTCCTTTATAGAATAAGCCCACTAGAAAGTCTTTTTTCCACCTTCACCTCCGTATCTGCTAATCACATTATGGGCATATGGGCTTCAAGACTCACCACCTCCAGCGCTCTGCTTCTCAAGCACAGCCACCTCAGCTTCTCACAATATTCTCCACGAGGCACCGCTGTTTATTCCCTTCCTTCCTCCTGTTCCTTTCGGGTGGCTTAGGGGTGTGATCAGAAGGGGGTCTACCTCTGTGTGTTTCTGTTGGCTCCGGTCCTCCTTTCCTCCGGCCGCGTCTCCCAGGGTTACCTGCGGCAGCCACATGATTGCTCCCAGCATCCACTGCTTCACTCCTCCGGGACCTGTCTACCTCTGCTCAGGGAGGTAAGCTCTCTTCTCCCTCAGGAACCCACCAGGGAAACGCCACTTGTACAGATGTCAGGAAGTATGCGGTAAGCTGGGGTAGGATACCCACATTCATCAGGGTCTCTGTCAAGGTCCTACCTTTTCCCAGAGGTTATGCTGCTCCATGTGCTGGCATCCATCTTGGGTTTCTGCAGAGCATGGTGAGAGTCTTTTATGCCTTCAGGCCTCTGCGGTCCATCCCCCAGAGGGGTGTGGTTGATCACATATAAGCCTGTTGTCCGCACATGCTCTTTGCATTCGTGTCTTGTATGTTCGTGTTGCAACAAGCTCTGTTTCTACTCTCGTGGCTCTCCTGGAAACTGACTCGGCTTTTGACTAGACTATTCTCTGCGTTATCCATTTATATGACCTCCCGTTGCTGAACCCGGCTTGTGACCTGTTATTCTTGTCTATCGTTCTGTACTGTCTGTCCCGTTGTTATCGACCCGACCTGCACGACTACGCTATTGTCTTATCTGGTTCCTACCAGCTACATGCCATTGGCGGTGGCCATTACCGCAGCTAGGGTGTCTCGGGGGCCGCGACCTGGTCCCTGGCTGCGTCAAGTCCACCCCCACCATCAGGGGCCCTGGTGAAGGGCAGCCTGGGACTTAGACTCTGCTCCCTGAGGGACTCCGGTCTGTGGGTGGTGGTTGTCGTCAGTCGGTGTGTGACCCTGCCATTAGGCATGCCTGTCCGTTCCACAGCTCCTGCCCTGACAGTCTCCTCCACATGACTAGGCGTGCACCTGGAGCTCCAATTCCATGCTCCTTGTTGGCGCCATGTTCAAGCCCCCACCTCTCTCATGCTCACATTTTGACATGCTGTTTTGACTTTTAACTTGAAAGCCAGGCAAATCACCCTTACGGGTATTACCAATGTTTGCATATTGCTCATACTGTTTAAATATTGATTGATAACTTTATGAGTGTGGTTTATTCTATAGGATTTGGAACATGTTATCGAATGTTCCTTAATAACAACAATTAGGGGTGTGGTTTGGGGGTGTGGTTAAAGTGGGCATGGCCAGTAGGGTGTCCTGGAATTTTACTTTGAAATTGTATTATTTATCATAATCTATTTACACAGCGGATCAAAGTAATTTTTAGTATGTTTATTCTACAGGGTTTAGAACATACTATCAAATGTTCCTTAACAAACAATTGCCATTGCTATAGCTAGTCATTGAGAGGGTGCTGTTGACACACTGAGATTTGCATTTGGCTTTGAACCTTGAAACACGTTTTGCAAAAAAAGAAGAATCTTTTCTGGCAAGGAGAATTGGAACTAAAAAAACCACAAAAGACAATCCTACAATGAATTTCTCTTTTGGTTACATTTGGTGCCAAAACATAATGGAGTTCTTGTGAACAATGAGCCAAGTAAAAGCAATCTGCATAACATGTGTAAATCCTAGTTCATGGTGATGATTAGAATTAAATACCAGGTCTCTCCTACAACCACAGGTCTACTTTTGTTTATGTGAGTATTCCTTCTGTACTATCCAAGTGAAACACTCACATACTATCACAGTCATGGCTACTATGTTGTGCTGAACTGATATATATTTGTATGCAACACTAATTAACTAGACGTTTATGCATCATGAGGGGTTATAGTTCATGAATTTTGGCCATAGAGCAGCCTTTTTCAACTATGGTTATTTGGGACCTTAGGGTTCCTCCTTAGGTTGCTTAGGGTTCCTTAAGCAATGGACAATGTTTGCCTTCCAGATAAGTAACCATTTGCAACTATTTTCTTTTTAGCTATCTGTCAGGAGAGATTCTTCTCAATGACCACCAGTGTAAGGGGCACTCTTCCCACTGACCAATATACTAATGCACTGTGATCTGTAGATATAGTAATTATTATCAGGGGTTCCCTGGGACCATAAGTTTCTTTCAAGGGTTCCTTCATGTTAAAGGTGAGAAAGGCTGTCATAGAGTATTCTGGGTTCTTTACAGATGGTGGTTTTTCACAAATTGAGAAGAAAGTTATTTTCTCCATTAAACAAGTGGCCTGGCCATTAACAGATATCCCTATTAACCAAGTACCAAGTGGTGAAGGGACATACATAAGGGTTACCCAAAGATAAAAGTAGGTTAAGAAAATTGCCCATTTAGGGCAAAATGGCAGTGTCTCCTGATAGCACCCCCTTCAGGGTATATTAACCTATCAATGAACACTTGCCACCTTCACACTGTAGACAACCACTCTGAATAAATTCTGGTGTTGCAGTATCAGAGCTGACCCAGGTAGATGATATCACTGCCCCTCCATATGACAGGGAAGGAGGGAAGCGAGAAAAGGAGATCTGCATATGAAGATCTTGTGGACACAATGGAGGAGATTTTTTAAAACTGGAGCATTCAGAATCTGCTGCAACTGTGCATGGCAGCCAATCAGCTTCTAACTTCAGCTTGTTCAATTAAACTTTGACAATAAAACCTGGTGTGAAGAGCGCGGCATCAGACCCAGTCCTTCTCACCAACTTGTGACCGAAGGACTAGCCAATCTAAAACCGTGCTGCCACTTGCGTAACAATGCCACTTTCAGCTGCACCCTGCACAAAGATTTTCCAGCTCAGTGGACCCCAATCTAGGTGCCAACAGCCTGAGAGCGATTGTTACTGGTTCAGGCTAATTAATCAATTAACCCTTCACACTGCCACCACCACCTTTTTACAGAAAAGGAGGAAACTCACAAATCTTAGCAGTAATACTATGATGTTTGAATAAGCGTCTGTATACACACAGTCACCGCAGGCAGATGTATGCAGAAGTTTAAACCACACAGTAACGCTCTTCAGAGACAGGGATTCTTAGTTTGCATTAAACAGCTTTGGTCACATTTTATATTGCTTTCACTTCACATTTATCTTTGGTATTATAATATTAGAGTTTTCACATAAGGAAGTTAACTTTATTTTCTTTTTTCTGTTTTTTAAATTATTTAATTATATTTTTTATTTTTATTTTGAGAAGATTTATTTATTGCACTAATATAGATTTATTATATTGCTATTATTTTGATCTTAAGGGCGTGGCTCTTTTACAAAATATTTTCCTAGCTATTACTTTGCACATACCTATGAGGATGTGACTAAGAGCCTGCGAACAATATAAGAAGCGTATAGTATTCATTTTGTGGCTCACAAGTACAGTTTAATTACTTTGTCTACTTCCTCAGTTATCTCTCCTCTCATCTCTCCATTTTGATTGGACAATAAATGAACGGCAGATCATTCATTAGGTCATCCCTAGGCTCTCCCTACTGTAAGAATGATCACAGTGTTGACTGGAAGTACATTGTAAAACAATGGAGCCCTGATCGGCTGAGAGCATTGCAGAGGGATTAGAGGAAACTGTTATCTAGATTTAGTTACAAATCCTAGTTGTATGTAGAAATAAATAGATTAATACATTATTGGATTGAATAGTGTTTTTCCCACTTTTACTTGGATTTCACCTTTAAGTGAAGCTATCTCTAAACCACAGGATGGAAAACATACAAAAAGAGCAATATGATTTATATTGTTTGATTAGGTATTACCAAATCCATTACATATCTATTTCAAGGTTTGTGAAAATGTGTCCAAAGAGACATAAAGTACTTAGTCAAAGGAAAGAAATTGCCCAATTCAGGCACACTTGTTACGAAAAAGTCTTATTCATCATACTGACAGCAGGAAAATAATTACTTATGCCTTCTGTTCCACCGTAAAATGTTTCCTAGGACACTGCCTTATCCTATTTTATATTGTGCTACACTGACAGTGGTAGCTGTTCAGATATTTAAAGCTGAACTCCATGAACATTAAAAAAACTGTGAATATATTATGTATGTATTAAAACATAATTAAGGCAGGACTATATGCAAAACCTTTTTTTTTAAGTTCGGATAGGGAGGGTTATAACCCCTGTCAGATGTTTCTTGCCATATGTGTCCCATTGGGGAGATTTATGTTAATTTCTTATAGTCAAAACAGGAAGTCAGACAACATCCCTGCAAATTAAGGAATTCTTTGAGGCCTCCCAGGTCACCAGAACTAGTGTCCACATTGGAATATTTCCCCTTTAATAATTTTCTGAGGACAACCCAAAATTTGGAATTTTTTTTAACTTTCACTTTCAATGATAATTGCAAACAGGTCAAATAGCAAGGGCAATAAAAAACCTAATAGGTGTTCTAATTTATCCCACTCTGTCTGAAATTAAAAAAAAAATAAAAATATCTATACTTGACATGTATTTATAAATGAAACAATTATAATTGCCTGATTTTTGCTTGATATCATCTTCTTGTAATCAATTTTGCATATTGAGATATGTAAACCGTCATCCACTGCTTTTGCACAGCCCTCGACCACGTGCAAACTAATCATTAGGCATTTGTGTATTTAGATTTGCATATATTCAAAGCAACTCTTTTGTGCTCAGATTCAATACAGAAATGTTAGAAATATTTAAAGTGTGAGTTCACCTTTTTCCCCTGGACATGGTACATAGGCTTGTCACACCACCAGGGCTTGCGTGTATCTATGAAGCCAAAAACTATGCTGTTAGTAGTTTTACTATCAGCAGGGACTCCCAAGGTGGATAGGTTCTGGCGGAGATACCAAACTAATAATGTACCACCTGTGTGGGCAGCATGGGACAGGCAGTGTTGAAGGTGGAAGGTCACGTTTGATGATGAAGACAATATCGAACTTATAACTGTGCAGAAGGAAGGCCCAGCAATCTACTTCTATATTATCCCAAGAAAACTGGATGATAAGAAAACTAAGAGAACTGTTGTATAGTGATGAAAGATGGTCCACTAGGTCAGAGGGCACTCATCGTGCTATTAGGGAAGAGCTGATGGTCACCAAGAGTAAGTCAGGTAATTATGAAGCTATGGATCAAAGCATGCAGGATTTCCTGATGTTGCTGAACTAAAAAAGGAGATCAAAAGCTGTAAAGACATTATCACTGGAACATGGAACATGGAACGTACAAAGTATAAAGGAAAATTAGAAATTGCTAAAGATCAAATGGATAAAGCCAACATCAATTTATTAGGAGTCAGTGAAAACAGACAGGACAAGGACACTTTCAATATAATGAACATTGGATATGCTACTCTGGTCATGAAACTTATAGGAAAAACAGTGTGACATTTATCCTCAACAATAAGAATGTACTAAAGTGCAGTACTATCAGTGACAGAGTCATCTCAATCTGTCTACAGGGAAGGCCAATCAATGTCACCATGATCCAAGTGTATACTGCAACAACAGATGCTGAATATGAAGATGTAGAGTTGTTTATGAACAACTTCAAAGCGTATTAGATCAAGCAGGAAATTAAGATCTACTAATCATCATGGGGGACTTCAATGCAAAAGTGGGATGTAAATCTGAAGATGCAGTGGTTGGAAAGTACGGCTTAGGAGAAAGAAATGAAGCTGGTGATAACGTCATACAGGTTTGCAAAACTAACCAACTGTCCATCGTGAATAGACACTTCCAGCCCCACATCATCTGCTATACACATGAACGTCTCCAAATGGCATGCATTATAATCAAATTGACTACATCTGCATAAGACACGGGTGGAAATGTGCAGTTTTGACAGCAAAGACCAGGAGCTGATTGTGGCAGTGACCACAAGCTTTTGACATGCAAGATCAAGGTAAAGCTTCACAAGCAAAAGATCATTAGAGACCTACCAAGATATGATATTGAAAATATAACAAAAGATTGTGGATTAAACTTAACAACAGATTTGCAGCTCTTGATATGGGAGATAGAGAGTCCGAAGAGTTATGGAACAACATCAAAGCCATAATTAATGAAGAGGCTGAAAGAACATTATGATGAAGAATGAAGAAAAAAGCCAAGGAGTCACTTTGGATTTTGGAAGAAACTAGAAAAGTAGCAGAACAAAGAAGGCAAACCAAAATTTCTGGTGATGGAGTAAAAGCATCTCAAATGGACCGAATGTTTCAATGTCAAGTTTGGAAAGGTAAAGAAAGATATCTCAAGGATATTTGTCATGAAACTGAGGCTGAGCACGTAAAAGGAAACACTATACTAGCTTTTCAGGACATTAAGAGATTGTTGCAGAAATTCCAAACTAGATTAGGGTTGCTTAAATTCTCTAACGGACTGATACCGAATGATTTGTCAGAAAAAATGAAAAAGGTGAACTTACTCTCTACACCCTCCTCACCTTCTCCGGTCCCCCTGTACTTACCTCCATGAATAATGAGCTGTCAGTGCTCACTCAACTAGTGTAGTGGTCTGGGGATTTGATATTCTCGCTCCTCTACCCTTCTTTTTGTAGGGCTTCTGGGATGGATCAGAGTGATTCTGATTGGTCAGTGCCAACACAGAAAACCATTCCAATCCATCCTGGAAGCCCTGCAGAAATAAACCGGACTGCTACACCAGCTATGTGGGCACTGACAGCTTATCACCCACAGAGATAGGTACAGTGTGTGTATGGGGGGGGGGGGAGTTGAGGTGAAGAGGGTATGGGGTGTAGGGTATTAGTTCACCTTTTCATTTTTCCTGAAAATATGAACTAACCTTTTAAACATTCAGCTTGTGAAATAAATCTGAATGAGAGTCTCTGAACTCTTGTAGCTACCATATTTATCTTATGATGATTTTGTTTATTTTTGTTCTTTACAATCTACCATATAAAAGTTCACAAATTTAAACTAATAACAATCTAAATCACAAGCTATGAATGGAACACAGCTGTTGCTAGTTAGTTGAATAAATATTTCTATTCAGTTCCCTTCAAATAAAATAGGTTACCAATTTTCAGGGTGGTCTGGATTTGCCTATTATTTAGCACAGCTAAAAAAAAAAAAAAAATACTAATAACATTTTTTTTTATTTATGTTTCCAGGTATAAAACCTTCTGGCTGAGCAACTGTAACTGAAAACACTGTCTGGAAATGTTAAAATGAACACAGTCTAATAAAACATGTACATAGTGTTTTAACCAAGTGTGCGCTGCAAATAATACTTCTTTACAACAATGCTCAGAGAGAAATGCCGGCCATTAAAAACATACATGGAAAGATTATCCAGTTTGAGATATTAGCATTATTATAGGTATTTATATCGTACTGAAAATTACATATATTGTACATTCACATTAGTCCCTGCTTTCAAGGAGCTTACAACCTAAGGTCCCTAGCTCACATACATACAGTGACGAACAGAAGTATATGAACACCCTGCGATTTTTCAAGTTCTCCCACTTAGAAATCATGGAGGAGTCTGAAATTCACATTGTAGGTGCATTCCCACTCTGAGAGACAGAATTTTTTAAAAAAATTCAGGAAATCACATTGTATGGTTTTTAAAGAGTTTATTTGTCTTGCACTGCTGAACATAAGTATTTGAGTACCTGAGAAAATCAGTGTTAATATTTTGTACAGTAGCCTTTGTTTGCAATTACAGAGGTCAAATGTTTACTGTAGTTCTTGACCAGGTTTGCACACACTGCAACAGGGATTTTGGCCCACTCCTCCACACAGATCTCCTCTAGATCTGTCAGGTTTCGGGGCTGTCGCTGAGCAACACAGAGTTTCAGCTCCCTCCAAAGATGTTCTATTGGATTTAGGTCTGGAGACTGGCTAGACCACTCCAGAACCTTGATATGCTTCTTACAGAGCAACTCCTTGGTTATCCTGGCTGTGTGCTTCGGGTCATTGTCATGTTGGAAGACCCAGCCACGACCCATCTTCAGTGCTCTGACTGAGGGAAGGAGGTTGTTGCTCAAAATCTCACAATAAATGGCCCTATTCATCCTCTCCTTAATACAGTGCAGTTGTCCTGTCCCTTTTGCAGAAAAGCACCCCCAAAGCATGATGTTACCACCCCCATGCTTCACAGTAGGGAGGGTGTTCTTGGGATGCAACTCATCCTTCTTTTTCCTCCAAACACGACGAGTGAAGTTTAGACCAAAAAGTTCTACTTTGGTCTCATCTGACCACATGACTTTCTCCCATGTCTCCTCTGGATCATCCAGATGGTCATTGGCAAACTTCAGACGGGCCTGGACATGTGATGACTTAAGCAGGGGAACCTTCCGTGCAATGCATGATTTGAAACCATGACGGCGTAGTGTTCTACCGACAGTGAGCTTTGAAACTGTGGTCCCAGCTCTCTTCATGTCATTCACCAGCTCCTCCCTTGTAGTTCTGGGCTGATTCCTCACCTTTCTTATCAGTGATACCCCACGAGGTGAGATCTTGCATGGAGCCCCAGTCCGAGGGAGACTGACAGTCATCTTTAGCCTCTTCCATTTTCTAACAATTGCTCCAACAGTTGATCTATTTTCACCAAGCTGCTTGGCAATTCCCCCGTAGCCCTTTCCAGCCTTGTGGAGGTCCACAATTTTGTCTCTGGTGTCTTTTGACAGCTCTTTGGGCTTGCTCATGGTAGTAGTTGGCGTCTGACTTACTGTGGGGTGGACAGGTGTCTTTAAAGAGCTCAGACAGGCGCTACTAAGTTAGATAAATGAGTGGAGTACAGGTGGACTTTTTAAAGGCACAGTAACAGGTCTTTGAGAGCCAGAATTCTTGCTGTTTCTTAGGTGTTCAAATACTTATGTTCAGCAGTGCAAGACAAATAAATTCTTTAAAAATCATACAATGTGATTTCCTGAATTTTTTTTTTAATTCTGTCTCTCGGAGTGGGAATGCACCTACAATGTGAATT
Organism: Staurois parvus; assembly: GCF_062004578.1. Classification (NCBI taxonomy): domain Eukaryota; kingdom Metazoa; phylum Chordata; class Amphibia; order Anura; family Ranidae; genus Staurois; species Staurois parvus. The sequence continues at coordinate 1,861,034 of NW_028318614.1, read as the reverse complement.
TCAGACCCCTCCATGATTTCTAAGTGGGAGAACTTGCAAAATCACAGGGTGTTCAACTACTTCTGTTCCTCACTGTATACTAGGGCCAGTTTAGACAGTGACATGTTGCTGCTGTAGAAAAGGACTTTCTATGTGGAAGCATTGGTCTCTCTACAACAATCCATCACACAGGGCGAAGTTGGAGGTGGATGCAGCTTTAGACAGACATTTTTGTCACCTCTGTCAATTGCTAGGAAGCTTACGGTCAGGTCACACAACATCATCAGTTGGTAGAATTCCGGCAGTTGTGCCGCACAGCATGTTTGGTTGCTAGGACATTGACGGCAGGGACACACAGCGCCCTTGGTTGCTAAGACGCTGAAGGCCATCTGAACCATAAAAAACGATGCTGTGAAATCTGGAAGCTGAACATACACAGGGCTGAATCTCATTAAGGATGGAGTATCTCAATGAGTACCAACTGAGGCAGCCACCTTAATGGCCTTAAGCAGCATTGCCCTACTGAGTTCCTCGATCGACAAATGGCTGCTTCCTTCTAATTGGAGATCTTTAGCTCTGAATCACAGGGGGCATGATGAATCTCTGCAGAGAGATCACCATTTCCAAGTGTCTGTCTTTTCAGCATGCAGGCAGAGGATAGTCTTTTCTACCCAGACTGTATCTGCAGTCTAAAGAAAAACAACTTTGCACATGGTTTTGTTTTGAGGTACCTGGAATGCTAATTCAAACTGAAATTTAAGTTGGACTTTAACCTATCAATTATTTAAATGAGTACTAGTAAAAGTAGGAATATATCATATATATTTCTCCCTGGTATCGGTATGCAAGAATACCTTTGGTGGTACTTCACATGCTGTCCAGGACTGTCCACCATGTACCGATGAAGCCCAGGAATATAAGATCTCCAGCAGATTCCCAAAATGAAAAATGTCCCTGTATTTATATGTCTGGTTTGCATTTTCAAAAATCAGGTCACTTTAAAGAAGGCTATGGTTCTCCGCAGGTGGGTGCTGTGAGTCAGCAAAAGGCCATGTAATGCTTTAAGATTCCAGGGCACTGGTCATTCATTTAAAAGCTTGCCATGTATGAAACGGCATTTAACCAGAAGCCACTTCTCTTTTGCAGAGGCTTTTTTGTTTCACCTAAAACAAACCAAGGTCTTCCTTCCCTAAGAAGGGTGAGTTATTTATTTATTACAGGTACTTATAAAGCACCGTCAATTTACGCAGCACTTTACATATATTATTATTATTATTATTATACAGTATTTATATAGCGCCAAAGAGTATGCTCAGCGCTGTACAGTAGCAAGGGGGACAGGATGAGACAAGACAGTAACAATACAATACATGAGGGGCTGGAGGGCCCTGCTCTTTCAAACTTACAATCTAGGAGGGAGGGGAAGGTGGTACAGGAGGAGATGGCTGTGGGGGATGAAGTGGTGGGAGGAGTGGAGGAGGTTAGTTGTTAGGTGAGGTCAGGTGTTAGGTGAGGTTAGGCTTCCCTGAAGAAGAGGGTTTTCAGGGTGCGCCTGAAGGTGAGGAGGATAGGTGACAGTCTTATGGGTTGGGGTAGGGAGTTCCAGAGGATGGGGGAAGTCCTGGAGAAGTCCTGCAATTGGGTGTGGGAGTAGGCGACCAGGGAGCTAGAGAGTAGGAGGTCCTGTGAGGAGCGGAGGGCACGGGTAGGGTAGTATTTGGGTATCAGGTTAGTTATGTAGTTTGAGGCGGCATTGTGGATGGCTTTGTAGGTCAGAGTTAGCAGTTTGAATTTGATGCGTTGGGCAATGGGGAGCCAATGAAGGGATTGGCAGATGTGGAGCGGTTGGTGAGGTGGATGAGTCTAGCCGCTGAGTTTAGGATCGACTGGAGTGAGGATAGCGCTCTTTTGGGTAGGCCAGTGAGAAGGGAATTGCAATAGTCCAGGCGTGAGATGATGAGGGAGTGTACAAGTTGTTTGGTGGTGTCTGGGGTGAGGAACGTGAGTATCTTGGAGATGTTGCGGAGGTGGAGCCTGCAAGATCTAGATAGCAGTTGGATGTGGGGTAGGAAGGAAAGGGGGGAGTCCAGGGTGACACCCAGGACTTTGGAGTGTTGGGTGGGAGAGATAGTGGCGTTGTTAGTAGTGATGGAGAGGATGGGGGGGGCACAGGGGGGGGAAGACCAGGAGCTCGGTTTTGGATAGGTTAAGTTTGAGGAAATGGAGCGACATCCAGTCTGATATGTCGTTTATGAGGTGGGCGATGTGGGCAGAGAGTGAGGGGGTGAGGTGGGGGGTGGAGAGGTAAATTTGGGTGTCGTCATCATAGAGGTGGTAATTGAAGCCGTGGGAGTGGATAAGTTTGCCAAGGGAGGAGGAATAGATGGAGAAGAGGAGGGGCCTGAGGACAGAGCCTTGGGGGACCCCGACAGAGAGGGGGCAGTGTTGTAGGTGATGCTGAAGGAGCGTTGGGAAATGTAGGAGGAGAACCAGGAGAGAGCAGTGTTCTTGATGCCAAGGGAGTGCAGCTTGGCATGAAGGAGAGGATGGTCAACAGTGTTGAAGGCCGCGGAGATGTCGAGGAGCAGGAGGATAGAATAGTGGCCATTGGCTTTGGCGGTTAGCAGGTCGTTGGTGATTTTAAGTAGGGCGGTTTCGGTGGAGTGCAAGGGACGGAAGCCAGACTGTAGGGGGTTAAGGAGGTTGTTATCAGTGAGGTGGGGGCTTAGGCGATTGTAGGCCATATATATGGACATTCACATCAGTCCCTAACCCTCAAGGGGCGTACAATCTAAGGTCCCTAACTGAAATTCATACACATACGAGGGACAATTTAGACAGGATCCAATTCACCTACCAGAATGTCTTTGGAATGAGGGAGGAAACCGGAGTACCCAGAGGAAGCCCACACAGGCACAGGGAGAACATGCAAACTCCAGGCAGGTGGTGCCGTGGTTGGGATTCGAACCAACGACCCTAGTACTGCCAGGCGGAAGTGCTAACCATTTAGCCACTGTGCTGCCCTATTTTAACTACTCATCATTTTATTAATCTTATAATAATTTTCTATAAAAGTAAATTCACAAATGAAAATATCCCTTTAAAGACCCACAGCGCTATGTGAATTTAGTGTTTAGGTGCACCTTGTAATAAATTAAAAATGTACAAATTTATTTTTTTTTAATTTTAAATTCAAATGTTAAAATCCAGTGTAAAATATATCATTTAATTTCAAATAATCTATTAAAATAAAAATGACCATTATAATTTCAGTTAAAATAGAATTTCAGTCTAACGGTTAAACAGTGTGCTGTTTTTAATCAAAGAGTTATTGAGTTATGTACATCCATAAACCATTTTTCACAATATTCTTACAATGGGTTAGAACACAGTAGGCATCCTATGACCTGCATACTGATAAATGATGTGCTTGTGGCCAATCCATCACCCAAATTATGCTGAGCAAAATTTACATAAGGAAAATACAGAAACCTAATTAAATCATGGTAACACATTTTTTCTTTCCCCCGGTGCAGACCTGTTTGTAAATATCATACCAAGACTTTAATTGTTTAAGTCTTCCACAAGTCCCTGATTGTTTGAGCTATGAAACCCACTAAAAGTATTTTATTGAAAAAGAAATGTTTTAGGAGAAAATAATGCCTGGTTCTTTTTTAAAAGGCATGTGTAGTAGTTTTGTGCAAATTTTCTATAATCAGGACTAAAAAATATGTATATTTTTTTTTCATTTTTAACATAAAATATCTTATGTGATGTAGTCAGTTGGATGACTTTTTTGGACATCTTGGTAAAATGTTTCAATCTGACAAGTTAATCTGCATCTGCTATGCTGTCACTTGAGCAAAACCATAATGCTCTGGAAATTCTATGTCATATATTAAATTACTTATTTGTAAACCAAAAATTAAAAAAAAAAAAACATCAAACCAAAGTTTAAAAACTATAATCTTTTTATAAAAATAAAACAAACCGAAGCAATACCAGTTATATATTTGTGTAACCTAACTGTAATCACACAAATATCACAGTAAGCAACAACAGGTTTCAACGATTAACAATATCTATAATGTATGACTTTCAATAAATAGCCAAAAGTGTATGATTGTTTTAATATGGCAAACTCAGTTTTACCATAGTAAACAATAAATGTATTTATTTTAAATCTTTTTGAGAAGGAAGGCACTTTCTGCTGTCCAGACAGGCATGGAAACATTACTATGGAACATTCAGTGCTGAATTCTGACAATTATTCATATGATTAAAGTCTGGTTTGAAGTCTTACAAAGATGAGAAAACAAACAGGCTCTTTTAAACAAAGCAGCTAGTTGATTCCTAGACATTTGTATTCGTCATCATCCAAAGCTCTGCTAACAACGCAAAAGTCAAGGTAATTATTTTATGCAAACATACCATGCTGTATATTGTGTAACTGTAACAGCCATGATCAGACGTTCTACAGTAAAAATAGCATTACTTAACCCCTAGGGAGGTCCTCATGGGTAATTACTGTAAAGCTACTAATACAACTGAATGGGTGTAGGAGAGCAAGGTCCCATTAGTTGCCAGTTCTTCTAAAACAAATTATACTGGACAACAACAGCCCCCCCCCCCCAGATCCTGCAAAATAAAAGAATTAGCTTATCTCAGAACTCTTTGGAGAGGAAGGGGGGGGAATGATTGAGTTATAGCAACCCTTTCCTTTGCTGATGTTTATTATTCAAAGTAAAAACCATGTACTGGTCCATCATCAGTGAATGAAAAGTACTGTTACGGGTGTTCTCCTAGACCCAGTTATTCTTCCAAAAGTAAAGAAAAAATATATTCCTGCGCCAATACAAATTGAATGAATCCCCCTTCTAAATTGCTGCTGTACAAAAATTGTGAATACACAAACAGTGAGATATATAAATAAACAGCGCAAAATAGATATTAATAAATCACAAAATATCAAAATCCCATATCACTTAGTGCATATTTGTATCAAAGGAATCTTCAAATAAAAAACTCCATAAAGTCCCTTGTGAAAAATAAAGACCTCCAAATGAAATTTCTAGCCTTCCACCTTTCACCCGTGCACACCAACATCAACTGCACTCACCAGATTTTGGTGAATGTAAAGCCTTTAGGAATTTTATAGGGAATCCCAAACCCTCTTTTCATCCGCTCAATGTTAGCCTCCCCAAGATAAGATCCTCTTTCAGGTCCTCACCGTGGCCTCCTCGCTTGCTCCACCGTGTTGTCAAAGAAGAAAGCTTACATAGTGTAATATTGCCAAGATCAATCCTATACCATAATGAACAGACTCCAGGCCACTCACATTTCAATAGCTCATAAAAGGCACATTTATTAGGCCCAAGACAGCCTGATGATCACAGCCAGCACATACTCCAGGGTTCCCACATCAATGCAGTCAGATGGGGCAGAGACACAGCAAAGAACCAGCCTAAATCCCGCAAAATGGCTGCTGGAACGCACCGCTCGGCGTGCGCTCCACTCACCGGAAGTGATGTCAGACGTACGGCAAATGGACCGGAAATGCGTCAACGCGTTTCGCCCCTCGCATCGGGCGTTCTCAAGACCTCTTGATGCATTGACTGCATTGATGTGGGAACCCTGGAGTATGTGCTGGCTGTGATCATCAGGCTGTCTTGGGCCTAATAAATGTGCCTTTTATGAGCTATTGAAATGTGAGAGGCCTGGAGTCTGTTCATTATGGTATAGGATTGATCTTGGCAATATTACACTATGTAAGCTTTCTTCTTTGACAACACGGTGGAGCAAGCGAGGAGGCCACGGTGAGGACCTGAAAGAGGATCTTATCTTGGGGAGGCTAACATTGAGCGGATGAAAAGAGGGTTTGGGATTCCCTATAAAATTCCTAAAGGCTTTACATTCACCAAGATCTGGTGAGTGCATTTGATGTTGGTGTGCACGGGTGAAAGGTGGAAGGCTAGAAATTTCATTTGGAGGTCTTTATTTTTCACCACAAGGGACTTTATGGAGTTTTTTATTTGAAGATTCCTTTGATACAAATATGCACTAAGTGATATGGGATTTTGATATCCAGTTATTCTTCCACTGGGTGCCAACATCTTGCCTCTCTTGTAGCATAGAGAAGGAAAAGACAGGCTATCAGGCAAAGCCTGCCTATCACAGACTCAACTGCCCTACCTGTGACATCACCATCAGTGTGAAAGAAGATTGGTTAGAGATAGAAATTAGGGAGTTAGCTATTGAATTTTGACAATAAGTATAAGTTCGCATTTCAGTAACAGTGTAGAGTCTGCATTGGTAGTATGGTTTGGGGTAAACATAGTTACATATAATTAGTCTGGCTGAAAAAAGACAAAAGTCCATCCAATTCAACCATTAAAAAAAAAAGTTATAATCCTATACCCACAGTTGATCCACTTTGCTCCTGCAGGGAAAAAAACTCCTTCCTGATACCCCAAGAGGCAATCGGATATTCCCTGGATCAACTTTACCTGTAAATGTTATTAACCAGTTATGTTCTGTGTATCTAAGAAACAATCCAGGCCTTTTTTAAAGCAATCCACTGAGCTGGCCAGAACCAATTCTTGAGGGAGTCTATTCCACATTTTCATAGCGCTCACTGTGAAGAAACCTTTCTGAAAAAGGAGGCGTAAAGGAGGAGTATGTCCGGAACAGAAGAAGAAATCTAATGTTAAATTTGTAATAGAGTTGATAGCTATTGTTTTATTGCCATTTATATCCTAACCTTCTGAAGACCTCCCTTAATGGCAATTGCCAAAACAAAAATGACAGAGCTGTCATTGCCAGCTTGTTTGCATTTCTACATAGTGAATCATAGTGAATACAAGCAAACAGCTAGTAAAGTCAGAATTCCTGGCCAACTGGACTTGTGCCAGGCTAGCAACATACTAAGTAGTGAAGCAAGAATGAGAATCCGGAGAACCCAGCTCTGGAACTAACACTTTTAAAGGTAGGTTGGCAATGGCACCTGATATATTTCTATTCTGTTAGACACATAAAAATGTAAAAAAAAAATGAGTTTGCAACTTCCTTCAGCATGTCTCTACTCCTTTTTAGGCCTATGGCAGAGGCAGAAAGAGCAGATAATTACAAATTTCACTGTTTCCATTTTCAAAACAAGTTCCCTTCACCTTGGACATGTCAGGTGCTGATCCCTGGAGCTCACTTCAGCTCTTTCTTAACACCAGACATGAACACACAACCTCACTCCAGTGCATCAACTCCTCCAACAAGCGTATTGATCACTGCAGTACATCCTGAGCCCACCTTTTCAAGACCACTTCACTAACCCATTGCATCTCAGGCTTATTCATAGAGTCAGAGGCAGGATTGCAAGAGAGGGCAAAGAAACCACTACAGTTTCTACAGAGATGCTCCTGCACTGGCAGAATTGCTGTCTGACAAGTGAAAGAGCAACACCATGAGTAGTCTCATTTGCCTCTTGTCTCTGGAAAGCTATCATCGAATAAGCAAATTTTAAATTGGAATATATCCAAGTCCAAGTATACAATTCCAGTGATAGATTGAAAATCCAATGTGTTTTGGAGGATGTAACTCTGCCCCTTTCATCAGGGCCTAAGACATGAAACAAAGAGACAATATAGATTAATTCTATTTACAGTGTTGCCATGCTATTGGATGACACCAATACTATAAAGCAGAGGTAAACAACCTCTCAGAGGTTAATATCTACTTGGACATCATGGAGGAAATCAAAAATCCCCGGGGAGGAGGCGGAGAAGAACCTGCTGCTTCTTTAAAAACCATAGACAGAAGGAAGCCGTCTCTTTTGTTCAGGCTGAATGCTCAAAACCTTTGGCTTCAGACCAAAGTCCAAACATCCAGGGTTTGAACCGAACTTACATTCAGACTGAACACTGAGCTTATTCAAAAAAGTGAGTAGAGACATTTTTTTTTGTTTTATATAGAATTAGGAAGGGCTAAAAAGCCTGTCAGCGTATTATTTGCTGTCTGTGTCTCACTGGGGAATTTGTCCTTCACTTCCTGTCCAAGAAATACAAGAAGTGAGAAGTAATCCCCTCTTAGATAGTTGTCACTGGAACTGCTGTCCCCATTAGAATAATTCCCCTCAACTCCTCTCCCTGGGACAACAATTTTGAATTATGTGTTTATTATATATTTTAGATTTTCCTTAATACCCTTTGACAGCATTGGTGATTTGCTCAGTCCCTACATGTAGGAGATTACACAGGTTTTCCTATCAAAGTAGACATCTTTATTGAAGTATGTGCTTCTATCAATGCTCAGCAACTCATAAATGAAGAGCATGACTAGCAACTCTTTAGTACATGTAGTCTCAGTTATGCTTTTTTCTTTTAACTATTTGTAAATAAATAAATAGACCAATACTTGTAAGACCTACAGTCTCCAGCCACTTTATTAGGTACACCTTGCTAGTACTGGGTTGGACCCCCTTTTGCCTTCAGAACTGCCTTAATTCTTCATGGCATAGATCCAACAAGGTGTTTTTGTCCATATTGACATGAGTTACTGTTGCCTTTCTATTATCTCAAACTATTCTGCCCATTCTCCTCTGACCTCTGACATCAAGGCATTTTCATCCATATAGCTGCTGTTCACTGGATATTTTCTCTTTTTTTGGACCATTCTCTGTAAACCCTAGAGATGGTTGTGCATGAAAATCTCAGTATATTAGCAATTTTTGAAATATTCAGACCAGCCTGCCTGACACCAACCATGCCATGTTCAAAGTCACTTAAATCCCCTTTCTTCCCCTATCTGATGCTGAATACTAAATGCATTGAGTTGCTGTCATGTGATTGGCTGATTAGCAATTTGTGTTACCAGGCAATCGAGCAGGTGTACCTAATAAAGAGGCCAGTGAGAGTAGAGTTGGGCTTTAAAGGGAATCTGAGGGCAGATAAATATCAAACCTGTTATTGTTTATATGCCTTTTAAGATACAGACTCTAGAACTGCTATCCTGCAGTTTAGATTTTTCATGCTTTATTCTAACATTCTGCTAAACTTTGTGATTAGTACTGCTTGGACCTTGAAGAAGGGGACATTCCCCGAAAGCTTGTCCTCAAAATTGTATGTTAGTGCAAATAAAAAAAGTATCACGGACAGTACTCAATTGTTTCTGTCGCAAAAACACTAATACGGCTATAATCACCTCATACTTTATTGGAAGTATATTTGTTACTCATTGAATCACTAGTTAACAAAGGCACGGTCTTCAAGTTAGCTATGGCAGCTCCTATTTTTCTGTCTTCACATGAGGTCTTTAAAAAATAAACAAAAACTACATGCAAAGTTGACAGAATTTTATTATGACTTACATTATAAGGGTTTAATTTTTTATAATTTCTTTTTCTATTAGTCTAATGAAATATTGAAATTAAATACTTTGCTTTTTCCCATGGAGCCAATAAGTTATGCTCTAGTTCGTGTTCACAGGTTTTCCAGAACCTCCTTATCTACCATACTAAAAACAATATTGTTCACAAAGGTTAAATGCTCTCTCTTTAGAAGACCCACAGTGCTATGTGAATTGAGTGTTTTGGTGCACCTTGTAATAAATTAAAAATATATATATATTTATTTTTCCAAATTAAAAATTCATATGTTAAAATCCAGTGTAAAATATATCATTTAATTTCAAAAAAATAAAAATGACCATTATAATTTCAGTTAAAATAGAGTTTCAGTCTAACGGTTAAGCAGGGTGCTGTTTTTGATCAAGGAGTTATTGAGTTATGTACATCCATAAACCATTTTTCACAATATTCTTACAATGGGTTAGAACACAGTAGGCATCCTATGACCTGCCTACTGATAAATGATGTGCTTGTGGCCAATCCATCACCCAAATTATGCTGAGCAAAATTTATATAAGGAAAATACAGAAACCTAATTAAATCATGGTAACAGATTTTTTCTCCCCCCCCCCCTTCCCCTGCCCCCGGTTCAGACCTGTTTGTAAATATATAATACCAAGACTTTAATTGTTTAAGTCTTGCACAATTCCCTGATTGTTTGAGCTATGAAACCCACTAAAAGCATTTTATTGAAAAAGACATGGTTTAGGAGAAAATAATGCCTGATTCTTTTTTAAAAGGGATGTGTAGTAATTTTGTGCAAATTTTCTATGGTCAGGAATAAAAAATATGTATATATTTTTTTTAATTTTTAGCATAAAATATCGTATGTGATGTAGTAAGTTGGATGGCTTTTTTGGACAACTTAGACGTTTCAGTCTGACAAATTCTGCCTCAAGCTAATCTGCATCTGCTATGCTGTCATTTTAGCTAAACCATATTGCTCTGGAAATTCTATGTCATATATTAAATTACTTATTTGTAAACTAAAGATTAAAAAAACAAAACATCAAACCAAAGTTTAAAAAGTATAATATTTTTATAAAAATAAAGCAAACTGAAGCAATACCATTTATATATTTGTGTAACCTAAATGTAATCACACAAATATGACAGTAAACAACAACAGATTTCAACAATTAACAATATCTATAATGTATGACTTTCAATAAATAGTCAAAAGTGTATGATTGTCTTAATATGACAAATTCAGTTTTACCATAGTAAACAATAAATGTATTTATTTTAAATCTTTTTGAGAAGGAAGGCACTTTCTGCTGTCCAGGCAGGCATGGAAACATTACTATGGAACATTCAGTGCTGAATTCTGACAATTATTCATATGATTAAAGTCTGGTTTGAAGTCTTACAAAGATGAAAAAACAAACAGGCTCTTTTAAACAAAGCAGCTAGTTGATTCCTAGACATTTGTATTCGTCATCATCCAAAGCTCTGCTAACAACGCAAAAGTCAAGGTAATTATTTTAGGAAAACATACCATGCTGTATATTGTGTAACTGTAACAGCCATGATCAGACGTTCTACAGTAAAAATAGCATTACTTAACCCCTAGGGAGGTCCTCATGGGTAATTACTGTAAAGCTGCTAATACAACTGAATGGGTGTAGGAGAGCAAGACCTCATTAATTGCCATTTCTTCTAAAACAAATTATACTGGACAACAACAGCCCCCCCCCAGATCCTGCAAAATAAAAGAATTAGCTTATCTCAGAACTCTTTGGAGAGGAAAGGGGGGGGGGGGTGATTGTGTTATAGCAACCCTTTCCTTTGCTGATGTTTATTATTCAAAGTAAAAGCCATGTACTGGTCCATCATCAGTGAATGAAAAGTACTGTTACGGGTGTTCTCCTAGACCCAGTTATTCTTCCACTGGGTGCCAACATCTTGCCTGTCTTGTAGAATAGAGAAGGGAAAGACAGGCTGGACAACAACAGCCCCCCCCCCCAGATCCTGCAAAATAAAAGAATTAGCTTATCTCAGAACTCTTTGGAGAGGAAGGGGGGGAGTGATTGCATTTAAGCAACCCTTTCCTTTACCAATGTTTATTATTTGAAGTAAAAGCCATGTACTGGTCCATCATCAGTGAATGAAAAGTACGGTTACGGGTGTTCTCCTAGATCCAGATTTTCTCCCACTGGGTGCCGCCATCTTGCCTCTTTTGTAGCATAGAGAAGGAGAAGACAGGCTATCAGGCAAAGCCTGCCTATCAAAGACTCAACTGCTCTACCTGTGGCATCACCATCAGTGTGAAAGAAGATTGGTTAGAGATACAGTCAGGTCCATAAATATTGGGACATGGACACAATTCTAACATTTTTGGCTCTATACACCACCACAATGGATTTGAAATGAAACAAACAAGATGTGCTTTAACTGTAGACTGTCAGCTTTAATTTGAGGGTATTTACATCCAAATCAGGTGAACGGTGTAGGAATTACAACAGTTTGCATATGTGCCTCCCACTTGTTAAGGGACCAAAAGTAATGGGACAGAATAATAATCATAAATCAAACTTTCACTTTTTAATACTTGGTTGCAAATCCTTTGCAGTCAATTACAGCCTGAAGTGTGGAACGCATAGACATCACCAGACGCTGGGTTTCATCCCTGGTGATGCTCTGCCAGGCCTCTACTGCAACTGTCTTCAGTTCCTGCTTGTTCTTGGGGCATTTTCCCTTCAGTTTTGTCTTCAGCAAGTGAAATGCATGCTCAATCGGATTCAGGTCATTTGATTGACTTGGCCATTGCATAACATTCCACTTCTTTCCCTTAAAAAACTCTTTGGTGGCTTTTGCAGTATGCTTTGGGTCATTGTCCATCTGCACTGTGAAGCGGCGTCCAATGAGTTCTGAAGCATTTGGCTGAATATGAGCAGATAATATTGCCCGAAACACTTCAGAATTCATCCTGCTGCTTTTGTCAGCAGTCACATTATCAAAAAATACAAGAGAACCAGTTCCATTGGCAGCCATACATACCCACGCCATGACACTACCACCACCATGCTTCACTGATGAGGTGGTATGCTTAGGATCATGAGCAGTTCCTTTCCTTCTCCATACTCTTCCCTTCCCATCACTCTGGTACAAGTTGATCTCGGTCTCATCTGTCCATAGGATGTTGTTCCAGAACTGTGAAGGCTTTTTTAGATGTCGTTTGGCAAACTCTAATCTGGCCTTCCTGTTTTTGAGGCTCACCAATGGTTTATATCTTGTGGTGAACCCTCTGTATTCACTCTGGTGAAGTCTTCTCTTAATTGGTGACTTTGACACACATACACCTACCTCCTGGAGAGTGTTCTTGATCTGGCCAACTGTTGTGAAGGGTGTTTTCTTCACCAGGGAAAGAATTCTTCAGTCATCCACCACAGTTGTTTTCCGTGGTCTTCCGGGTCTTTTGGTGTTGCTGAGCTCACTGGTGCATCCCTTCTTTTTAAGAATGTTCCAAACAGTTGTTTTGGCCACGCCTAATGTTTTTGCTATCTCTCTGATGGGTTGTTTTGTTTTTTACAGCCTAATGATGGCTTGCTTCACTGATAGTGACAGCTCTTTGGATCTCATCTTGAGAGTTGACAGCAACAGATTCCAAATGCAAATAGCACACTTGAAATGAACTCTGGACCTTTTATCTGCTCATTGTAATTGGGATAATGAGGGAATAACACACACCTGGCCATGGAACAGCTGAGAAGCCAATTGTCCCATTACTTTTGGTCCCTTAACAAGTGGGAGGCACATATGCAAACTATTGTAGATCCTACACCGTTCACCTGATTTTGATGTAAATACCCTCAAATTAAAGCTGACAGTCTGCAGTTAAAGCACAGCTTGTTAGTTTCATTTCAAATCCATTGTGGTGGTGTATAGAGCCAAAAATGTTAGAATTGTGTCGATGTCCCAATATTTATGGACCTGACTGTAGAGATTGGGGAGTTAGCTATTGAAATTTGACAATAAGTATAAGTTTGCATTTCATTAACAGTGTAGAGTCTGCATAGGTAGTATGGTTTGGGGTAAACATGGTTGCTTCACTTTAAAGCCCAGCCCCAGGCAAAATTAAAATTAAATAGTGCATCAATTACCCTACTCCTCAGTCTTGTTTCCAAACATTTCTTCCTAAGTTATCCTGCAGTGTAATGGACCAAAGTCACAAATTCCTCTGTGAGCCAGGCTAATTTTCTGCCCCAGGGACCAGACATTATTCCTTTCTCTTTATATTCTGCTGCATCTCTTAGGTCCAGATAGAGGACTCAAACACTGCAAGTGCCACTCCTACCAATAGGAGATGTCCACATTGTGCAGACAGTGATGTGGACACCCAAAGAAGAACCCCATGAAGTAAACAGAAGAGAGAAGAATCGTCACAGGTAAGTAAAATGGGCATTGGGATAGTTTTTTTTCCATACTAGCCAATATTTACAGGGGGGTGGGAGAATGGTTACTAACATTCTAGAGTTGGGCTTAATACAAACAGTTAACACAGTGCACAGACCATTGGAGCATGCTCAACAGCATCTGGTAAAAGAATATAACAGACTGCTTAAAATCAAATTCTCCTCAGTCTCTCTCATCTGTGATATTATGTGTACTCAAAAAATACTGCAGCTGTGAGTTTGATATCATTTTTTCATCTAGTTTCCTGCTTTTCAGTAAACGTGATATGGGTGTCTGTAAAGCCGCCTGATTGCTTTTACTGCACGGAGAAGGTGACACCCGCTCTTTGCCACTGCTGCTTGCTACGGGTAGCTAGGACCATAGCAAACAGTCTCAACATGGAGATCAGAAGGAGCTCGGGGAACATCCATTCCCCAGTCTCTTCTGTGACTTATGAACCCTGAAGCGACAAGCATTTCATCACTTCTGGGTTCAGAGCTATCTTTCCCTGGCTGCTGTGAATGATCTGTGCTTGTCCATGCTGTCACATTATGAAAAATGAAAAAAATTAAATAAAAAAGTGTTAAATGTTAACAATAATAAAAAAATAAAAAAGGGAGATATTTGAATGTGAAGTTAGAGAGCTGGTGATTACAGCCTCAATGTTATTACACGTTATGTGGGCCATTATGCGTCCAGTGACACTGGTGGCAGTGGTACTAATGGTTGCATCATATGAGTCAGAATAGACTGTTGAAGGGTAGTAGTCAGGGATTGTCATTCTTTACTTGCCCATATAGGCTGCGTTCACACTTGAGCATGTTGTCGCTCGATTCTTGAAGTGCTCAAGTTGAAAAATCCCATTATTCTCAAGCTGCTCACACATGAGCCCTATGCCATTTGTTGTCTGTTGTGTGAAGCTTGAAAAAGTACATGAGCTTCTTTTGGGTCAGAATCATGCATTTTGGGCCCCAAAGACGTTAAAGGGAGTGTCTGAAAAATGCTTGAAAAGCGCATGTTTATGTGTTTTTCAGGCACTCTTATTTTAAAGTCTATGGGGCCAAAAACATGTGATTCTACTCCTGGGCTTCAAGTAAAATGCACAAACAAACATGCAAAAAATCTTCTAAAATTGCCTGCCTAAATTCACAACTAGAGTGAATGGGGCCTTAATGGTTTTCTGTATAAGCATTTTAAAACATATATTAAGAACTTAAATGAAAAAAAAGCAGACATTATTATGGAAAAGCCTGCACTGCTCTACATCCAACAATGAATGTTACTGTGTTACTCCTATAAATCTGTTTGCAATTAATTTTTCCATTCTGGTTTTCCTCTCTTTGATTCTTTCAGAAGTTATAAGTGTGGTCCCTGGGCTCTCATATATTTATCAGTGATTTATCAAAGCCAAGCAATAATGCTGGCTGTAACACACTGTTATTCAGTAATTTCTTAGCCAGAGTCTTTATTCATTTGGTATTTTCTATGTGTATGAGATGAGTATATGAAAATGTAAGGTTTGAAATTTGGTTTGGAACAGAAGAGTCACATGTGATGGAAGGAACTTGAGGTGATGTCTACTCTGTTCATGCATGTTGTCCTACATCTCCTCCAGCCACCTTGGCTGAAAAATGTTCAGGTTTACCACCAGAAATAAGGAGCCATCTGTAATGCAGTGCACAGCCTTTGCCTCTGGCCATGTAAGTCAAAAGAGCCAATTATGTGAAGGAATGAATAACCTAACACCCTTTATATAAAAATGTGGTCTCACAGTATCAAAGCATAAGTGTATTTATTTATTTTTAGGGAAGCACAGTGGCTAAGTGGTTAGTATTTCTGCCTAGCAGCAGTAGGATTGTTGCTTTGAATCCTAACCATGGTACTACCTCCATGGGCTTTGCATGTTCTCCCTGTGCTTGTATGGGTTTTTTCTGAGATCTTCAGTTTCCTCTCATGCTCCATAGACATGCTGGTCAGGAAATTGTCCCTAATATGTGTATGTATGAATTTGAGATAGGGACCTTAGATTGTAAACTCCTTGAGGACAGGGACTGCGTAAATGCTGTATGAATTGTTGGCACTAAATAAATACCTGTAATAAATAATAGCCCTACAAATGAATTGAATGAAAAAAAATGGTTGAACATGCTAAGACAGTGGTGGTGTAGAGTTTTGACCCTCATAAAGGAGACCTGGCATGAGTAAAGGTCAATTTGGCTAATTGCTTGGATCCTTTAACCATTAGCCGCCTGGCCAATAGCCGTTTGGCGGCCGGAAAAATGCTTTAGCTTTCCAGGTGGACGCCAAATGGCATACTCCCGTGCATGCGCAGTTTGCGCGCTTGCAGAGCCGCGTAGTGGCGTGATCTGTCACCGGCCGTGTACCTTGAACACGGCCAATGACAGATCTGAGTACCGGCCCCCGTTGCCGGTACCATGTGACCTGCTGTGACCAATCACAGCAGGTCACATGACAATTGTATACAATGGATGGCTTCATTCATGCCATCCATTTTATACTAGTGTCTAGCTGTGAATGATCACAGCGATCACATGCACATGGCCAAATCACAGCTAAGCACAAAAAAAAAAAAACCCTGAATGAATTGATGTCATTCGGGTAAATGCTTGCTTATAGCAAAGTAATTATTTGCAAATTGTGTAAAAAAAAAAAAAATACTGATCACTTCCCCAAAGTTGTACAATGTTACTATGGTAACATTATACTAATTTGGTCATAGTGAAATATGAAAAAAAAATCTTTAAAAAAAGAAAAAAATTTCATAAAAAATTAACAATAAAAAAAAAATTAAAAAAATTACATATTTTTTTTTTGTGCTGTCACCAGTCAGTGTCCCTGATCACCACCATGCCAGTTATATGATGACGCTGTACTGCACTGGTGACAGTATGTAAAAAAAAAAATAGTGAAAATAATTTTTTACATTTTTTCATTTTCCGAAAAAATTATGAAAAAAAAATACAACTTCAAAAAACTCGCCATGCCTGTTATGAAGTACTTCAGACTGTCTACTTTGGAAAAAGGGGTCATTTGGAGGATATCTGTACTTTTCTGACATTTTTGGACCTCAAGAAATGAGATTGGCTGTCACTACTTCAGGATTGATAAATTTTCAGATCTATACCATAGTTTGTGAACTCTATAACTTTCCTACAAACTAAAAAATACATCCTAATTTGGGTTATTTTCACCAAAGACATGTAATAGAATACATCTTGGCCTAAATCTATGAAGAACAATTATTTATTTGCAAACTTTTATAACAGAAACTAAGAAAAACGTGTTTTTTTTTCAAAATGTTTGGCCTTTTTTTGTTAATTTAGCAAAAAATAAAAACCCCAGCGGTGATTAAATACCACCAAAAGAAAGCTCTAGTTGTGTGAAGAAAATGATAAAATTTTAGTTTGGGTACAATGTTGTAGGACCGCACAATTGTCATTCAAAGTGTGAGAGCGCTGAAACCTGAAAAATGGCCTGGGCAGGAAGGGGGTAAAAGTGCCCGGTATTGAAATGGTTAATAGAGCTATGTTATATAACATTGATTTTAAGGTGCTCTTAGGGGAACTATGAGAAAATGTACACTGATTACTGGTCTGCAGATTACATTTCCCTGTTACTCTTTTGATCATTGGCATACAAAACTTCATTTTACTTAGTTTGAATTTCAGAATACTATGTATAAAGACAGTTTTTAATTTATTAGGATTTTTATTTAATTTTCTTTTTTATGTATTTTTCCTTATTATAACAGATGTACTTTTTGTATTTTTCTTGTTAACATTTACTTTGCATTTCTCCTCTACCCATGGATATTGTCAATTCATCATACATTTTGCCTTTGGGACCTTTTCTGTTGTGTTGTTGTAGATTTTACTCCAGGAAACCTCCCCAGCCCAGCAGGTTCTGTTACTGCCTGGCCCAATACCAACGGTAAGAGTCACAGTAGTAAGAGCCAAGCAGAATCCTGCTGGTCTGAAGGCTTTGAGTTATCAGACAGCTGTGGATATGTTTGATAATTTAAGTCATATTTCAATTCAGAGAAACTAAAAAGAAAACTGGAAATGCATATTTTTGTCTTATGTGACAGCTACTTTTAGACAGTGCATCCTTTGTTACCCATACATACATATTATCTATCACTCTAACATTGCATGGCCTGAGAACACAGTACCTTAGAGTACTCATGCACCACATATGTATAGGTCATATATTTAGTTTTTCTCCATGTTCCATGACTAATGTAACTGTGATCACTGGGTAAGTGATTACCAAGATGTTCCATCTGAATGAAATCCAGGAATCGGCTGGTGGGATACTTGAAGACTGGAATTGTGTACCACCTTTTGGGGGATTAATTGGATGGACACAAAAAACAAAGTTGGTTTAAGGATTCCCAAACTGGAGACCCCAATCAAAACCTTTCCTCTTATATTTGGAAAACTCTATATGGGGCAACTGCAGTCCTCTAAATCATGCATGCGCAAAATACATATGGTGAAGTTGCATACAATAGATGGAAAAAATCTTTATGCAAACTCTAAAGACATTTAAAAACAAATAATAGCCTACATATTAACACATTGCCTTGTGTGACAGGGTGATCTCCCAGGTCTACCCCACCCAGACTATACATGGAGAATTGTCACTTACTTTCAGGTGCATACTGATTCCATTTGAGACTGGTTTGAGTAACTTCTGAGACCATCATGAGTTCCTTCTCAGATACCTTTCATCTACTCCTGTCCTGCATTGGACCTGCTTCTAAGCGTCATCTGTTTTTTACTCATAAACATTTTTTAGGGAGAAAGATAGTACTGACACAAAGCTATATTGTTTTGAAATGTTCAGTTGCTAAGTAGGTTCAACTTCTGTTCTTCGAGAGCTGCAGTAGACACTGGATGAAACAAGCTAGTTGGGGATTTGGTTGTGCAATGTATGACAGCAGAGGATCACACATGATACCTCTCTTATCCATTAAAAATCACTTAAAACCACCCAAAATGGGAAGTTCCGCTTTAAGTACTGGTCCCCCGCTCCCCATGCGGAATTGGCCAGAGGGGAGTGGGTACCCTATTTTGACAGGTACCCTCTCCCACTTCCTCTGCAATTGCCTAGGAAAGTGGAAGTTGCCCCCCCCCCCCCTTCCCAGGAGTCTTCTGGGACACGTGACAGATCTCAGAAAGCTGATCACACGTGCACATTGGGCACTGGCTGTGAAAGCCGTTTGCCCACACTTAAGATGCCGGGAGCGAGGACGGAAAGTGAACCCGGCTACAGTGATGATATCGCTGGATCATGGGTCAGGTAAGTGGCTGTTTTTTAAAAGTCAGCAGCTACAATTTTTGTAGCTGCTGATTTTATTTTTTTATTAGATTTGACTGGAGCTCTGCTTTAAGTAAATTTGCAGTTCGCCAAGAAACATTAGAACTGAACTGTTACTGACTGAAAACATTTTGTCGGTGTGATGAATCCTGATTCCGTCAGTACTGCCAGGATGCAATGGTTGTAAACAATATTCATCAGATCAAGAGTTTTTCCAGTAATTAACAATACATCTGTCTTTTTAACAAAAATGAATGCAGTAAACAGACAAAAGCATGCACTCAGCTAAGGACTTTGTATGTTACACTGAAGTATGAATCATCAGCAACCCTAAGGCTGGCCATACATGAAGCAAGTTTCTTTCCTGCAACCACGGGTTGAAGGAAAGAAATTCACTGGTTTCCCCCATCACAGTGTTGACAGGGGAATCCCTTCCACGGAGCCATTGTGTTCCTGGTATGGGGGGTGGGAAAAGCCATCCCCACCAGGAGAACACAGTGATTATTGCTAGTGGCTATAACAGCCACTAGCAATAATCACATGTAAAATCTGGCAGGCTAGTTGTACCCTAGCTGATCAACTTGGGTACATTCAGCCTGCCCATACATGGTTCAAATCTCAGCCATTTCAGCAGGAACCGGACGGCTTAAGGCACTGCAGGAGCTTTGCAGAGTCAAATGTAGAAATTGTTTTCAAAAGCAAAGGTGGACCAATGAGGTTTCTTCTTTTGATACTAGAGGGCAAATTTTAAATAAGTGAATATGACTTTCACCAAACATTCACTGATGATAAATCAATGTCATTTAAAATACATGCACCTGGAAGATTCATCTGCAGGGAATGTTAGATAAATATCAGATCTGCTGCTTTATAAATATGCCATTAAGTGTATAGCGGGTAACTAATTTAAACAAGAGGGAGACAAACAATGACTTACACATCTGGGTCCTACTTCATCACTTTAATTCCAAAATCCTTCATCCTGGCATTAATAAATATTGTAAAGCTATAAGCTTGGCTAGGCCAGTAGTTAGCAGAACATCAAAATATACTGTATGTGTGTTTGCTGCTAAGCTGTAATCCACAGGAAGGGACCCTGAGCAAACTCATCCATCCGTCCATGTCTCTATGCTTTATTTTGTTGAAAAATCACTTTGAAAAACACCCTTTCTACCCCAGGCCATCTTGAGTAAGGGCAGATGATTCATGTAGCATTTATTTCAGATAGACAGAATCTATCTGTCCTCAGCTCAGGCATGCAGGCAGAAGGGTGTACTTAGCTGAGGACGCCCCTCCTCCCCTCCTTCAGATGAAAGAAAAAAAAATACCATGGAGACTCCTGGAATGTATGACATCATTTTGGGCTAGGCCAGAAACCAGGAAGCAACTGAAGAAATATAAAAACATGTTTAAAACAAGTAGTAATATATATTACAATATAGTGAATAGTGAATGTAGATTGAGAGAGTTTAGTTCTGCTTTAAGCACTCGCTGGAGGGAATATCTGGAGGTAGCTGACCTTTCAAAGAATCTTCTTGCTGAAGAGTCATAGATAAGCTGGGAAGAAGCTACTTCTGGACATTGTAAAAAGGATTAATGGCCCATCAATCAAGGTTTCCTTGACTGCCGTAAAAGGGTCAAGAGACAGATTTATAGGAGAGAGATCCACTGCAAACTAACAAAGACTGTGACTGCCTTTAGCAGGTCATACATCTGTCTGGCTGTTCTAATAAGGTCAGAATTTACGAAGAGACTGCTCTTAAAGGGTCTCATTACTACTACTGCTGCTTCAGAATATCTCTCTTATTTTTCTGCAATTTTGGGATACCTTGCACCCCTAAACCCTTCCTCCTAGACCTGCATTCAGCAGTAAATGGTAAAAAGACTGCACTGACTGGCACCCAACTTATTTTTCACCCCACCGTACACCAAGAACCAAACTCTGAAAATTCAATAAAATGGAATATAGTGAGCGCTTGGACAAAGAACACAGCAGCTGTACACCAAAAAAGGCACCATATATAACCTTCTGAAAATATTCAAATAAGGGGGGTGCAGCGCTATATAAAATGACAGATACTCATAAAATACAAATAGTAAATAGTGACTTAGTGCAAATGAGATAAAGCCACTTAATGGTGGCTATAAAGTGACACTCAGGTGTAAAAATAATAAAAAGAGTCCAAAGAAGGGGTGCTCTTAAGATCCAAGATGATCTTCAGATGTCCAATGATTGGAACAACCAGGTGATAAAGATGTAAAGATTGCGCACCCACCAGATACGCAATCTTTATGTGCATTTGTATATCAAAATCACTGGACCACTGATGTCATCACATTAGGTCTGGTCAGATCTGGTCATGTGGCTCCTGCTGCCTGGCACTCGGATAGATGCGGCTACTCTGTGGATCTGGCTGGTTTTCACCAGAGCTCAAATAAACAGAGAAGGCCACATAGTGTGATATCCTTGAGGTACTTTATTAAGTATATAGGCACAGGATAACAGAAGCAACTCATATAAAAATATTACTGACCCAGGTGTAAACAAAGATGGCCGCCGGGGCCCCTCGTGGCCCCACGAGTAGCCAGTGACGTAGCGCGTAGGTACGCTATTACGCAGCTTCCGGTACGCGGTGATGCACTTCCGGCGCCAGCCGCCATCTTGGTATACCAAGGAAGTTCCTTTACATGCAGTACACCCACATATTGGGCCAATATTTGATATCAGAGAACAATTTCATCTAATTCAAAGACCATCTATTAAGACAAGCCATGGCACTACCATGAGCAGCTCCTGCCTTACCTTTTTGTTGGATACTTTGAAGGTCCGTATTTAAACAGTGTCAGTAGCGTCCACTACTGTAAGCTGCACCCCTATGAATACGAGCCTTCGCTCGAAACGCGTCAGAAAGGCTACAGCAGGTTGGACGCCACGAGGGGCCCCGGCGGCCATCTTTGTTTACACCTGGGTCAGTAATATTTTTATATGAGTTGCTTCTGGTATCCTGTGATTTTGATATGCAAATGCGCATAAAGATTGCGTATCTGGTGAGTGCGCAATCTTTACATCTTTATCACCTGGTTGTTCCAATCATTGGACATCTGAAGATCATCTTGGATCTTAAGAGCACCCCTTCTTTGGACTCTTTTTATTATTTTTACACCTGAGTGTCACTTTATAGCCACCATTAAGTGGCTTTATCTCATTTGCACTAAGTCACTATTTACTATTTGTATTTTATGAGTATCTGTCATTTTATATAGCGCTGCACCCCCCTTATTTGAACAAACTCTGAAAATGTTATCCTGCCAGACTGCTTAGGGGGTCACTCTGCACAACCCCAAAAGGAACAATGCTACACACAGCATCAGCAACTAAGGAAAGGCAGGTCTCTTTAAAGTCATAATACATCCGATGCTTGTTTTAGGACAAGCTGTTCACTGCCAGGCATACAAAATGTGCATAAAAGATGGATCTGTTTTAGGGTGAATAAACCACGGTTTCTAAAGCATCTGGGAGGCATAGGTAACATTGCTGTGCCTTATGGGACAGCTGGTTGATCAAAATATCGTGAGAAGGTGCTCCTGCCCATATCAAAAGCTCATTCTCATGGGAATTCCCAGTTATTCCCCCATGCTGTGCACCCAGATGGAGGGAGATAGATGAAGAAAGGACTTCGATATTCTCTGTATTTAAATGTAAGGTGTAAAAAAATTATTTGAAAGCATACACACATTGACAAGGTTGTTTACAATACGTCTTTGAAACCCACCAACTCAATGTTTCAACCACCTGCAAGGCAGGAAAGAAAATGTAAGCAAGATTTTTGTATACCCAACTTAAACTAGGGGCACAAGCCACCCGCACACCTCCATAATAATAAAAGGTTCTGCAGGGCTTGGTGGAACAGTGTATTATGTTTTGTTAAAGTTCATCCAGTTGTGGTTCCAGGGTCATAACTATGTATCATGGGCTCCATTGCAAATCCATTAAAGCTGATCTCCAAGGTAAAACTTCCTTGCCCACTACACACCCTCTACTCAATTTCTTATCTGAAACTTGGCTAATGTGATAAACTGGGTCCCAAGTCTTCTTTCTTCTGGACTGTAGTGTGGCAGGGTCTGGTCTTCAGTGCTCATGTTGCTTTCTGGTGATATGGACTTTTTCAACTAATGTATTGCCACTTGCCCTCCTTGCTCCCACACTTCCAGACTTCTTCCCCTGGCCTTTAGTGCTTCCAAGTACTTCCTGCTATGTTACAGCCAATTATGTCATGTGACTCATGGGCCGCACATATTTAAAGGATTTGCCTCCACATGTCTGCCGCCTGAGTCATTTTGCTTGCTTCAAGGTCCTTGCTTGTGTGCTTGTTTCCTGTCTATTTCTTCTTTTGGACTTACTTCCTTGTACCCACCATGGGTGCCTTTGTATTTTCTTGTCTGCTGGCTACCCTGACGATTGGTTTGGTATTCTGGTTCTTCTTTATCTCTACAGTCCTGCTTCCTGGTCCAGTCTTCTGTTATTCCAGCATGCTTCTATACAGGGGTCTGCAAACTTGCTGACTGGTTTGATACACTATTTTCTTATGTACACTCCTCTTCCGTGTTCCAGGCTGCTCCGGTGTGTTCCTCAGCTATTACCCTCTGCTCAACATGGTTCCTGTCGCCACCTCTGTCACTACAATGCCCCTTTGCTCATTTGCTTTTGCTAGTGTGTGTTAGTATCCACAAATTAGAAGGTGTGCAAAATATAATAGAATAATGTTTCTACAATGGCTTTGAGTGTGCAATCACAGTTATTCAACCAGCTCACAGGATTGCAAACATAAGAAATGCAAGAATGTATTACAAAAAACACAAGTAGAAGTGGTTGTAAACCATCACATATACCCAATGAAGTGACTAGCCTCATTTGAGACACAGAGATGAAACAAACAACAAAACAACATTGAATAAACACAGAGGTATTTGATATCTAGATAAAAAATAAAGTAGGTGTTGTACTCACAAATGACAATATAGTCAAGGCACATCATAAAGAACAGCTGGGTCAACACCGCGCTGAGTAACAGTCCACAATAGGGAGTTTAGACATCCAAAAACTGACGCGTTTCGAGGACTTGCCTCTTCCTTGGCTCTGAGGAAGAGGCAAGTCCTCGAAACGCGCCAGCTTTTGGATGTCTAAACTCCCTATTGCGGACTGTTACTCAGCGCGGTGTTGACCCAGCTGTTCTTTATGATGTGCCTTGACTATATTGTCGTTTGTGAGTACAACACCTACTTTATTTTTTATTAAACATTTTTTATGGTAATGCACTAGGCCTGTGTGCCCTCTCTTTGTTCTTTCCCCATTCAGTATATTTGGATTCCCCCGGTCCATTTGAGGGCAGCAAGGTGTGCATGTTCCAGGACATTCTTAATGTGTTTGTAGCCTGGATCGAGTCCATCCCCAAGCGCAGGAGCATTTGTGTTTGCTGTTATTTGATATCTACCCTGTTTACATCACTCATCTCACTGAACTCGGAGTGGAGTTAAAGTGTATTTCTGGACAAAATAAAGAAAAAGCTGTTTGGTACATCTTTCCAATATATGCACATTTCCACGTGTTTAACTCTTCAAAGTTCTGCAAGTAGAGAAAAATACAGATTAATCTGCCAGAAATTCAATGAGCTCCTACATTAAATTTTTTTTTTCATTTTCCTTGGGTATTATTTACAAAGCTAATTTTCACTTAGCTTTACTTCATTAATGAGCTAAGTGAAAACTATTTAACATGCTCTGCTCCTTTAGTAAATCAACCTCAATGTATGCAGAGAAAGGACTACTGGGCGATGTAGTTCTGAGGGTGAGGTGATGATGTCACAATCATTACTAAAGCTGTATTTTTTTTGCTATAGGGACATGGCAAAAAGAACAAAATTAATGCTGGTAGATGGTATAGCGAGGAATGAGGACTGGGGTTAAATGTGGGTACTGCCTGAACATACGATTAAACCTTGAAGTCATAGTTTTGCATGTCAATTTTTTTTCACAGGAAATAAATGTTTGTTAGCTAATGAGCTGTAACAGAACTTCTATAGAGAGGACTACAGCTGGGTCTAAGGGGCCTGGTGGGACCTCTGCTGCTGCACCTGCTTGTATGTTAGGGAATTCAGACCTCAGCATTTTATTCCTATTCTTCTTAATGATCATAGCTTGTAATTAGAGACATGCATGAAGTATCCCATATTACTTGAAGAAATTAATCTTCAGAGGTGACACTCAACCCAGGCCCAGTAGAGTACCACTATTGCCTAGAAAATGAGTTTGTTTTATCTATATGTTAGGGTATATTTATGCTAGAATTCTTTCTTAACATTGATGTATTTTGCATGAAAAATAATTACCCACTGCTCACAATGTGACTTAAGTATCTTATCTCCTACTGTTTCATAGCATGTAAAGACAAAATTGCTAACACGGGTGAAGAAGTAGAAGCTGCTTTTCTTCCCCCATCTGGGCAACACATGAGACTTAGAAGACACTGAGACTGGATTTGCAGGCATAAATACAGAGAAACCTTCTTCTCAGTGGAATATACTGCATATTTTCTCTGCCTCCTTCTATATTAGAACACAGAGGAATCTTTCAAACGCACAGAAAATATTTTTAGCACATTAAATAAGAGAGAACCCAATAAACGCTGTGTTAAAACAACAGTGCATGTTTGGGGCTATTTAAAAATGAACCCACATATCACAAATCTGAGGTCATGATAACTAAACATTGAGACATTTGGATATTTTAGCCTTTTTACCGATAGTTTCTCAGTGGCTTACTTATGACTACTGACTTACGTTTTTCAGGTGACATTTACCAGTACAACTTAATTCTAAAGATTCAGTCTAAAACTACCTTCAGACATGGCATTTGGATGTGCATGATCTGATTGCAAAAAGATCTTTCTATAAATATACACTGCTCAAAAAAATTAAAGGAACACTTCAAAAACACATCAGATCTCAAAGGGGAAAAACATAATGCTGGATATCTATACTGATATGGACTGGGTAATGTGTTAGGAACATAAGAATGCCCCATTATTTGAGGAAATTATAATTATCAATATACAGGGGACTGAATTCAAATACACCCCAAAATGGTACTCAGTAGTTTGTATGGCCCCCATGTGCTTGTATGCATGCCTGACAACGTCAGGGCATGCTCCTAATGAGAAAACAGATGGTGTCCTGGAGTATTTCCTCCCAGATCTGGACCAAGGCATCACTGAGCTCATGGGCAGTCTGAGGTGCAGACTGGCAGTGTCAGGAATGGACTGGCCAGCAATAGTGGGACTCACCTGCCTTGTGAGCTGCAGTACCAGGGCTGGCCAGCGGGTGCTCCCAGCAATCAGAGACTCAACCTTGCAGCCAGTCAAACACCTGGAACTAATTATACTGGTGTATTTAAGGGACATTCAGACCTGCAGACTCTGCCTTGGTGTTGTGTTTTTCCTGGGCCCTGTATCTTGTAAACCTGCATCCTGCATCCTGCATCCTGTTCCTGTCTTGTTGCTGACCCGGCTTGATTCTGACCTCTGCTGACTTCTCCTGTTCTGATCCCTGGCTTGTGACCCCGACCATTCTCTGCCTGACCCCCTGTACCTACCTGCCTGTTAGTTGCTGTACCCTGCTCGTGACCTGACTATTCTCCGCTTGCTCCCCCTGTACCTACCTGCCCGATTTATATTGACCCAGCCTGCCTGACGACGCTTGCACTGTATGTACTGTTATCTGTGGGTGGTTGGTTTGGTTTGTTTGCACTGTGTTATGTTTTAGTATTGCACTGCGTTTATGTTTGTATTGTTAGTGTTAATAAATTATATTGTTTATAACATATCTGAAGTCTGCATTTCCCTGCGTCAGTCACACACCTCTGGTCACACCCGGGAGCCCTGACATTACACCAAGGCCAATCCTGACCAGAAGTGGCTGCACAGGGAAGCCATCTTGGTTTGTTGATGGGAAGGATGGATCTGGATGAGGTTGCGTATTTATATCTGCTAGTGTTTGATGACAGGGAGTATGCTTATCAAACTCTGAAGGAGTATACCCAGGATGAACTGCTAGAATGTATACGGCTCGCTCATGTTCTAGTAGATCAGGGCACAGAATTCTCTGAGGTGCAGCCATTGATTAAGGTTTGTGCTGAGTTGGTTTCTTCTGGTACCCCCGAATGCAGGGATGAATTTTTGCCGCCATTTAGTGCAGACCAGGTAGAGTCCCTGGTGTGGTCATTAGAGGATGATGTGGGTTACTTTCTGGAGCGTTATTCCACATGTTCACCACAGGTACTAAGAGATTGTATAAACGCAGTGCAGTCTTTGGTCAGACAGGCTTTGTGTAAGCTCAGCTTTGTTCAACCCATACTGCAGACATGGACAGATTTGTTACACCCAGCCTCAGTCAGCTTACAAAGACCCAGTCCTGCTTCTAATCTATTTCCTCAAAGCTCTACTCCTGTATTCCCAACAACTCCCCCAGTTACAGCCCAGTATACTTGGCTATCTACCGCATGTCAGTCCTCTGCTCCCACTCGCTGCACCTATCCTGCCTTTAACCCTTGAAAGAAGCCCTCTGTAGCGACTGTTCCTTCCCCTGTTCTATCCTCCAGCTCTTCTCTGTCTCCAGCTGCTCCATTCATTTGCAGACCTGCGTTTACTTGCAGTGCTCCAGTAGTTAAAACCAGAAAAAAGCGAAAATTCTTTCCAACCAATACCATCCTGCCAGTATCCAAACCGGTGAACCTGCCTTCCGTGGTTCAGCCTGAAGCCTCTACTCAGCCTGAAGCCTCTACTCAGCCTGAATCCTCTACTCAGCCTGATGCCTGTACGCAGCCTGATGCCTCCCTTCAGCCTGATGCCTCTACTCAGCCTGATGCCTCTCTTCAGCCTGATGCCTCTATTCAGCCTGAAGCCTCTACTCAGCCTGAAGCCTCTACTCAGCCTGAAGCCTCTACTCAGCCTGAAGCCTCTACTCAGCCTGCATCCTCTACTCAACCTGATGCCTGTACGCAGCCTGATGCCTCTCTTCAGCCTGATGCCTCTACGCAGCCTGATGCCTCTACTCAGCCTGAAGCCTCTACTCAGCCTGAAGCCTCTACTCAGCCTGAAGCCTCTACTCAGCCTGATGCCTGCATTCAGCCTGATGCCGCTACTCAGCATGATGAACTGATCCAGCCTGACGATCCTAGTAGGCCAGTTGACTCGATGCCCGCTGTTGATCCAGATGATCCGGTACCTGATCCGGTGCCCGCTGTTGTGCCAATTGAGTCAGAGCCCACTGTCGTGCCTGGTGATTCGGTGCCCGCAGTCTTGCCAGACGACTCGGTGCCCGCAGTCTTGTCAGACGACTCGGTGCCCGCAGTCTTGCCAGACGACTCGGTGCCCGCTGTTCCGCCAGTTGACTCGATGCCCGCAGTCTTGCCAGACGACTCGGTGCCCGCAGTCTTGCCAGACGACTCGGTGCCCGCAGTCTTGCCAGATGACTCAGTGCCCGCAGTCTTGCCAGACGACTCGGTGCCCGCAGTCTTGCCAGACGACTCGAAGCCCGCTGTTCCGCCAGTTGACTCGGTGCCCGCTGTTCCGCCAGTTGACTCGGTGCCCGCAGTCTTGCCAGACGACTCGGTGCCCGCGGTCTTGCCAGACGACTCGGTGCCCGCAGTCTTGCCAGACGACTCGAAGCCCGCTGTTCCGCCAGTTGACTCGGTGCCCGCTGTTCCGCCAGTTGACTTGGTGCCCGCTGTTCCGCCAGACGACTCGGTGCCCGCGGTCTTGCCAGACGACTCGGTGCCCGCGGTCTTGCCAGACGACTCGAAGCCCGCTGTTCCGCCAGTTGGCTCGGTGCCCGCAGTCTTGCCAGTTGACTCGGTGCCCGCAGTCTTGCCAGTTGACTCGGAGCCCACTGTCGTGCCTGGTGACTCGGTGCCCGCCGCTCCGCCTGGGGGCCTGAGACCTGTCGCTCCGCCTGGGGGCCTGAGACCTGTCGCTCCGCCTGGGGGCCTGAGACCTGTCGCTCCGACTGGGGGCCTGAAACCTGTCGCTCCGCCTGGGGGCCTGAGACCTGTCGCTCCGCCTGGGGGTCCGGCGCCCGCCGCTCCGCCTGGGGGCCCGAGACCTGTCACTCTGCCTGGGGGTCCGGCGCCCGCCGCTCCGCCTGGGGGCCCGAGGCCTGTCGCTCTGCCTGGGGGTCCGGCGCTCGCCGCTCCGCCTGGGGGCCCGAGACCTGTCACTCCGCCTGGGGGTCCGGCGCCCGCCGCTCCGCCTGGGGGCCCGAGACCTGTCGCTCTGCCTGGGGGCCCGGCGCCCGCCGCTCCGCCTGGGGGCCCGGCGCCCGTCGCCCCGCCTGGGGGCCCGATGCCCGTCGCCCCTCCTGGGGGCCCGATGCCCATCGCCCCTCCTGGGGGCCCGATGCCTGTCGCCCCGCCTGGGGGCCCGATGCCTGTCGCCCCGCCTGGGGGCCCGATGCCTGTCGCCCCTCCTGGGGGCCCGATGCCTGTCGCCCCTCCTGGGGTCCCAGCGCCCGCCGCTCCGCTTGGGGGCCCGATGCCTAGCTCCCCGCCTGGGGGCCCGGTGCCTGCTGCTTCACCTGCTAATCCGATGTGCCTCTGCCCGGAGTCCAGCCCGATGTGCCTCTGCCCGGAGTCCAGCCCGATGTGCCTCTGCCCGGAGTCCAGCCCGGTGTGCCTCTGTCCGGAGTCCAGCCCGGTGTGCCTCTGCCCGGTGTGCCTCTGCCCGGAGTCCTGCCCGGAGTCCTGCCCGGTGTGCCAGTCTTTGATATCCCGCCAGTTACCAGACCCGGGCGGTGGAACATTTTGCCCAGCTAGGACTGTTTGGAGCGTCCTGAGGCCGCTCCTTGAGGGGGGGGGTACTGTCAGGAATGGACTGGCCAGCAATAGTGGGACTCACCTGCCTTGTGAGCTGCAGTACCAGGGCTGGCCAGCGGGTGCTCCCAGCAATCAGAGACTCAACCTTGCAGCCAGTCAAACACCTGGAACTAATTATACTGGTGTATTTAAGGGACATTAAGACCTGCAGACTCTGCCTTGGTGTTGTGTTTTTCCTGGGCCCTGTATCTTGTAAACCTGCATCCTGCATCCTGTTCCTGTCTTGTTGCTGACCCGGCTTGATTCTGACCTCTGCTGACTTCTCCTGTTCTGATCCCTGGCTTGTGACCCCGACCATTCTCTGCCTGACCCCCTGTACCTACCTGCCTGTTAGTTGCTGTACCCTGCTCGTGACCTGACTATTCTCCGCTTGCTCCCCCTGTACCTGTACCTGTATTGACCCAGCCTGCCTGACGACGCTTGCACTGTATGTACTGTTATCTGTGGGTGGTTTGGTTTGGTTTGGTTTGGTTTGGTTTGCGTCAGTCACATACCTCTGGTCACACCCGGGAGCCCTGACAGGCAGAGTCGGATGGACAGAAACATGATATCTCAGAGGCGTTCTATTAGATTTAGGTCAGGCGAGCGTGTGGGCCATTCAATGGTATCAATTCCTTCATTCTCCAGGAACTGCCTGCATACTCTAACCACATGAGACCGGGCATTGTTGTGCACCAGGAGGAACCCAGAACCAACTGCACCAGTGTAGGGTCTGACAAAGGATCCAAGGATTTCATCACAATACCTAATGGCAGTCAGGGTGCCATTGTCTAGCCTGTAGAGGCCTCTGTGTCCGTCCATGGATATGCCTCCCCAGACCATCACTGACCCACCACCAAAACGGTCATGCTGAACGATGTCACAGGCAGGATAACATTCTCCATGGCTTCTCCAGACCCTTTCACATCTGTCACATGTGCTTAGGGTGAACCTGCTCTCATCTATGAAAAGCACAGGGCACCAGTGGTGGACCTGCCAATTCTGGTGTTCAATGTTAAATGCCAATCGAGCTCTATGGTGCCGGGCAGTGAGCACAGGGCCCACTAGAGGACATCGGGCCCTCAGGCCACCCTCAGGAAGTCTGTTTCTTATTTTTTGGTCACAGACATTCACACCAGTGGCCTGCTGGAGGTCTCTGGCAGTGCTCATCCTGTTCCTGCTTGCACAAAGGAGCAGATACCGGTTCCTCTGATGGGTTAAGGACCTTCTATGGCCCTGTTCAGCTCTCCTAGAGGAACTGCCTGTCTCTAGGAATCTCCTCCATGCTCTTGAGACTGTGCTGGGAGACAAAGCAAATCTTCTGGCAATGGCACATATTGATGTGCCATCCTGGAGGAGTTGGACTGCCTGTAGGGTCCAGGTATCGCCTCATGCTACCAGTAGTGACACTGAGCCTAGCCAAATGCAAAACTAGTGAAAAACAGTCAGAAAAGATGAGTAGGGAAAAAAATGTTAGTGTAAAACCATTCTTGTTTTGGGGGGTCGTCTCATTGTTGCCCTTCTAGTGCACCTGTTGTTAATTTCATTAACACCAAAGCAGCTGAAACTGATTAACAACCCCCTTTGCTACTTAACTGACCAGATCAATATCCCAGGAGTTTAACTGACTTGATGCTATACTCTGATTAAAAAGTGTTACATTCATTTTTTTTTGAGGGTGTAGATGTTCTTATTTGTGAAAAGATGGACCTAGCAAAATACAAATTCATGGAGGGGCTACATAACTGAGATGAGGAACAGCCCCCAAGAAAGCATTAAGTGCTCAGTGTAGCAGCCTGACCTGATTGGAAGTTTAGGGTTATGTTGCACAGAGAAGCCATAAGAGATGGATCTGTTGGGGCTTCTGGGAGTTTATTCCAAAACGTTCTCCAAAGAAAGTTGTCCCATTGTTTATTGTCTGACAACAGATTCAGAATAATGCGGGATTGTCACAACAGGTTGAGGGGTCTTTGGGGGTCTGTCAGGCCTGCTCTCTTGGGAAGTCAGAAATGATCAGTTCTAGAGCTGTCCCGAAGCTGGTATGATTTGACTAGGGACGAGACTGGATCTTACTCAAGCTTTTTTGGCTAGCAGACATCAAAGACTTCCTCTCATAACCAAATTTTGTTATGTTAATTATTGGTATACTTTATTTAGCTATTGCTATTTTAAATGATTATTTGTCTACAGTTAAAAAAGACTGTTGGAGCCATTTAAATCCAAATTTGAATCAATTGATAGATTACAGTGTGGTGGGTTAGATTAGCTCTGATGAAGAGGGCACAGCCCTTTAAACATATAATCTATGCCCCTGTGGATGGACGTGATTACAGTGTTTTGACTGAACTGGAATGTTTTATGAAAATGCACAAAGGCCGGCATACCTTCTTTTGCTTTTGTTTCAGTTCGGATTTCCCCAGTCCAAAGTGATGTCTAGACTCCCTGTGCTGATTGATCTATATCTGGTTCCACTAGAGAGAAGAGAAGCTGTTTCTGGGCCACTATTCAGACCTATAACACTGAGGGCCCTTCCACCTGTAGCGCTGACAGGAGTACTTTGTTTGAATCAATCTATTTAGGTGAAATTTCCTCTTTTCATTTTTCTTTGTGTTTTAGCTTGTGTATTAGGAACACTTTAGTTTATTTCATGTTATATTGTGTTCTTTATTGCTGTTTTTTGGCACAAGAAGAGGTTCAAGATAGTTCAAAAGATTTTCTATTAACTAAAGGAGCAATTTAAAGCCTATTGCAATCTTTGACCCACAAAAACTCAGCTTAAAGCAGAGTTCCAGCTGTTTTTCTGTTTAAGTCAGGACGAACAAAACTGTAGCTGCTTATTTTCAATAAACACACACTCACCTTTCCCAGAATCCAGCAATGTGCTCACACGCATCGTCCTTTCTCTCCCTCTTCTCTCCCTGGTGCCGGCATCTCAACTGTGGGCTTGCAGCTTCACAGCCGGGTGCCCACTGCACATGCATGAGTCATATTGCACCTCCTGATTGGTCCAGCAGTCTTCTGGGACCTGTGAAGTGTCCCAGAAGACTGCGGGGCAAGGAGGGGACCGAATGTCTGGCTCAGTTTGCCACAAAAAACTGAGCCGAAAGTGGGAGAGGGTACCTGTTGAAACCAGGTATCCACTTCCCCCTTGCACCCAAAAAGTGCCAAATGTGGCAGTGGAGGAAGGGGGGGCAGGCAGACAAGCAGAGCTTCCCCTTTTCCCCGGGATTCAATGCATTTTACCACAATGGTAAAATTTACTGAAATTCTTTAAAATTTCCCTGAAATAAAATTCTCAATTGCACTAATCCAGTGCTGATGTACTACATATCACAGTAAAGGAGACACTGAAATGTGTACCAACATAACATATACCCTTTATTGGCTGTTTAAATATAGGCAAATCATTTTTTAAGTGGCAAAGCAGTTTTCGGTCTTTCTCCTAGCATTAGTAGGGATCAGCATTACGAATGCATCTCAGACAATTCACTGTTCCATGTAATGTTGGGGTTTTAAACTCTCCCAGGGATTTGTTTGTACTTGTGGATTTCTTCATGAATCATCCAGGCTATTTCAAGTGTGAACAAGCCCATCTCCTGCAAGACCAGCACGTAGGTCTGTAATGTATATTTCCGCAGAAAAACTCAGCGCTTCACTTTTTTTGCTGAATGATATGTTTTTTGATGGATTCCCCAAGATGACAAGTGAGGCCCCAGGCAGTTCAACGGATCCCCTCAAATATTTTCCATTCGTCAAGATCTCTCATGTCTGCTGAATTATCAAAAGCAGTTACATTAATTTCCCCAATTTCTGCTACTGGTTTGGCACAAGAGTAGTGAAGTTTCCATTTCAAAATGAAGCCTTCATTCAAGACTAGCTTTTGGCAACCTGATATATGTCCCAGGGTGATGACTTAACCTATAAACCCACAACTACAGCAACTATGTACTGCAAGGAATAACATAAGAATTTAATTAGACAAACAAGGAGACATAGGTTTAGATGGGAATATTCTTACTGGCAATGATCTCCATAGACTCAGACTGCTCAAAGTATATATTATGCATGGTTCAAAAAAAAAGAATGGAGAAACCAACCATCTAAGAATCCATATCAATGGAATTTCAAATCCACATATTATCCATAAGAATATTGGAGAGTATTGTCCACGGCAGTGTGAGAATTGCAGGGGGCTCTCTAATTTATTTATTTTTTTATGTGAAGGGGAAGATTCCCCTGAACAAATTAATGGGGAAATATCAAATTAGGAATGCCAGCAGTTCTTTATAAGGAGAAATTATCTTTGAAGCACTTCAAAACTGAACATGTAAGATTTACATGCATGAAAAAAAATGCTCATGTCTATATCAGGATATATATATTGAGCTGTGATTGACTTCCTGACAGCAATAGGTATTGTGGTGTATATAGTACAATCTGTATAGAGTGATATCTGTGTGAGCAATCCAACATACAATACAGAATTGGTAACCTGTGGCTTCCAACTTTTTCCAAAATTAAAATAGGAGTTTAATGGACATTACTGTACATCCAATAAAGAACCTGAGAACAGAGTATAGACCTCTACTGTGATGGGTTTACAAAACATGTTTATTGTTGGTAAAAATGTATTCAGTTATCTGTGTTTGGTATCCTTTGCAGAAAAATTACAAAATATAACTAAAGATCACATTTATTTAATTCATTAACATATTCCCATACAGTCATGAGTACTTTAACCACTTGCCTACCGGGCACTTTTACCCCGGTCCTGCCCAGGCCGATTTTCAGCTTTCAGTGCTGTCGAACTTTAACCACCTCCCGCCCGCCATATAGTCCAATGACGGGCGCAAGGTGGTTCTCCATGGTTCTCTTGTTCACCATGCATGCGCGGCTCAGGAAGCGTGCAGCGTGGCGATTGGCAGTGCTCTGTGTCCCTCGGACACAGCGGATCACCGATCCACGGAAAGAGCTGAAGATGTTGGCTCAGTCATGTGATCAGCTGTGTCCAATCACAGCTGATCACATGTAAACATGGAAATGCCGGTTATTGGCATTTCTCTCATCTCGAGCTGTCACGCTGACAGCTCGAGAGGAGAGCCGGTAATTGGCGTTCCGCGGAGGGGACATGTACACAGATCATCAGGGCACTGATGATCAGCGTGCCCTTATGATCTGTGTAGGCCCAGAAGTGCCACCTGTCAGTGTCCATGAGTGCCAGCTGTCAGTGCTGAACAGTGCCACGTGCCAGTGCCCATCAGTGCCACATCAATGCCACATATCAGTGCCTACCAGTGCACATCAATGCCACATATCAGTGCCCATCTGAGCTGCCCTTCAGTGTCACCCATCAGTGCCAATCAGTGCCACCTATCAATGCCAATCAGTGCCACCTATCAGTGCTGCCAATCAGTGCCACCTATCAGTGCCAGTCAATGTCGCCTATCAGTGCTAGCCAGTGCCACCTAACAGTGCCAGTCAGTGCCACCTATCAGTGCCAGTCAGTGCCACCTATCAGTGCCAGTCAGTGCCGCCTATCAGTGCCGCCTATCAGTGCTGCCTTTCAGTGCCCATCAGTGATGCCTGTCAATGCCCATCAGTGCCACCTACCAGTGCCTCCTCATCAGTGCCCATCAGTTCCACCTATCAGTGTCCATCAGTGAAGCTTATCAGTGCCCATCACTACCGCCTCATTAGCGCACATCAGTGAAGGAGAAAAATCACTTATTTACAAAGTTTTATAACAAAAACTAAGAAAAACATTTTTTTTTCAAAATTTTCAGTGGTTTTTGGTTTGTTTAAGAAAAAATAAAAAACCCAGAGGTGATTAAATACCACCATAATAAAGCTCTATCTGTCATAAAAAATGATAAAAATTTAATATAGGTACAGTGTTGCATGACCGCGCAATTGTCATTCAAAGTGTGACAGCGCTGAGAGCTGGAAATTGTCCTGAGCAGGAAGGGAGTATAAGTGCTCTGTAGGCAAGCGGTTAAATGATAATTGCGCGACCATGCACCTGTACAAACAGGTAATTTTTCACCTTCACTGATGTGAATTGATGAGGTTGCACTGATAGGTAGCACTGATGGTCACTGATAAGGCGGCACTGATAGGCGCACTGATGGCAACTGATAGGCTGAATTGATGAAGAGGCACTGATGAGGCTGCACTGATAAGTGGCAATGATGGGCACTGATAGGTGGCACTGATAGGCACTAATAGGCAGCACTGAAGGGTATTTGACTGGAGGCACTGACTTGTGACACTGATGGGCACTGATTGGCAGCACTTGCAGCACAGATTGACTGCACTGATGCGCGCAGATTGGCAGCACTGATGGCCAGCACTGTTGGGCACTGATGGGCAGCACTGTTGGGAACTGATGGGTAATTTTGGGGCTGCACTACTGTTTCTGGGCCCTACCACAAGTACAAACAACAAATAACATACACATACAGTTTGTGGTATCGCTGAAAACGTTGGGAGCAGGATAATTTATTTTCCGTCGTTTTTTGTGGTAGATTATGGTAATAGCAAGAAATATACAGCTAAATTCTAAAAAAAAGCTAAAAAAATTATTTTGAATCAGTTTTCTGATAATTAAATAAATTCAGGAGATATTCATTACTGTTTACCACCAAATGAAAGCCCAATTTGTCCTGACAAGAACATAAAACGAATTTCATAGTGACTGACTGAGTGAGTATGAACAGCATATACAGAATTTTTATTAAGTGGGTTTAGTGACACTTTAAGAAAAAAATAAGATGAGAGAATGAAATGAATAAAGAGTGAGAATGAGTATAAAACGGGGAATGGAAAAAATGATAATAAACAAAAAAGAAAAAATGACACAAAAGTAAACAAAAAATATATAATGAAGAGAAATGTATGATTAAAAATGAAAACAATAAAAAAAATAAAGTTGATAAGGGAAAAAAAATAAAAAAACAGAAAAAAATGAAACAAAAATGTAAATACTGTATGCTAGAGAAGTAATGAAAAATTATAGTGGGATGTATGCGACAAAGAAAAAAAAGGAAAATTGTGAAGTGATTGATGTGAAAATAATTTTTATTGATTTATGAAATATGTGTGGAAAAAAAAATGAAAAAATGAGAATGAAAAATATGAAATATATATATTGTATAAAATCAAATCACAAACTCTGTTACTCTCCTCAGGGACATCATGTAGGACAACAGATAAGGGAAAAAAGGAACTCTTATGTTTATGTATATTTCATGAATACATAAATATAGGAGTTCCTTTTTTCCCTTATCTGTTGTCCTACATGAAGATTTTCCCTTATCTGTTGTCCTACATGAAGATTTTCCCTTATCTGTTGTCCTACATGATGATTTTCCCTTATCTGTTGTCCTACATGATGATTTTCCCTTATCTGTTGTCCTACATGATGATTTTCCCTTATCTGTTATCCTACATAATGATTTTCCCTTATCTGTTATCCTATAAGATTATTTTCCCTTATCTGTTGTCCTACAGGAAGATTTTCCCTTATCTGTTGTCCTACATGATGATTTTCCCTTATCTGTTGTCCTACATGATGATTTTCCCTTATCTGTTGTCCTACAAGATGATTTTCCCTTATCTGTTGTCCTACATGATGATTTTCCCTTATCTGTTGTCCTACAAGATGATTTTCCCTTATCTGTTATCCTACATGATGATTTTCCCTTATCTGTTATCCTACATGATGATTTTCCCTTATCTGTTGTCCTACATGATGATTTTCCCTTATCTGTTGTCCTACATGATGATTTTCCCTTATCTGTTATCCTACATGATGATTTTCCCTTATCTGTTGTCCTACATGATGATTTTCCCTTATCTGTTGTCCTACATGATGATTTTCCCTTATCTGTTATCCCACATGATGATTTTCCCTTATCTGTGTTCCTACATGATGATTTTCCCTTATCTGTTGTCCCACATGATGATTTTCCCTTATCTGTTGTCCTACATGATGATTTTCCCTTATCTGTTGTCCTACAAGATGATTTTCCCTTATCTGTTATCCTACATGATGATTTTCCCTTATCTGTTGTCCTACATGATGATTTTCCCTTATCTGTTGTCCTACATGATGATTTTCCCTTATCTGTTGTCCTACATGATGATTTTCCCTTATCTGTTGTCCTACACAATGTCCCTAAGGAGGACAACAGAGTTATTGATTTTCATCTGTGAATTTTGTTACTTTCATGCAGCTTTAATAGCATTTTTGGCATAATTAAATAAGAGAAGTAGTTTGTCCTAACTTGAAGTTATTTTCTGGATCCAGGCCTCAGTCTCAGGGTAAGTAAGAATGCCTCATTAGGAAAGAGTCTGAGCTGCTTATTACAATGCATAGGTTATACAAGGATAACTCATGTTAACCTAAATACATGGATTATGTCTTTTAATGAATGTTTCCATTTGTG
The DNA here is from genome assembly GCF_062004578.1 of Staurois parvus. Taxonomy (NCBI): domain Eukaryota; kingdom Metazoa; phylum Chordata; class Amphibia; order Anura; family Ranidae; genus Staurois; species Staurois parvus. Next base: position 1,822,571 of record NW_028318614.1, on the reverse strand, counting down.
TAATCAAATCTTTGGCTTGAATGCACTCATCATTTTCAGACAGATTAATGCAAATAAACATGTAGATTTTCTTCTTAAATTAGAAAAGAGCTTTAATGTGAGGTGGATAGGAAACACCAAATAGCAGAAAACAAAACATAAATACAGCTGTTTTAGGCACGATGAAGGTCTGTGAATGAGACAAAAAACGTACCCTCTGCTATGGCACAAAGAATTTAGGAAGTGCCTTCTGTCTGTGAGATGTTCAGTCATTTAAAGTGGAACTCTGGTTTCTTCCCTAGAGAAACCACTGAAATAATTTTCAGGCTTCAGGGAAACCATGCTAAAGTTAATCCATTCAGTGGCAATTGGAAAAATGCTTCTTACATTGGTAGTCGGTGGGAAGGATACCCTCCTTACAGCAGTGGTTATAATGCCACCCTTAGGGCTCATGCACACTTGTATTGGTCCCTAAAAAATTATCTGCGGTGGAGTGTCTAACGGTCATTCAGAAGATGATACTTTTTGACAGCCAAATGGGATTTTTGAATAGAAATACGGCATCACAACTGCAAGCCTAGGGTTTGGCTCGCCACATTTGGTTGAACCAAACTGGACATGATATTATTATATTATTATTATTATGATACAGGATTTATATAGCGCTAACAGTTTACAATATAACGGGAGACAATACAAGTAACAATACAGTTCAATACAAGAGGGATTTGAGGGCCCTGCTCCTTAGAGCTTTCAATCTAGGAGGGAGGGGCTAGTGGTACAAAAGGTAGTAACCTGACCAGCCTGCCTGCAACAAAGATGGCATTGTTGCGGTCACGTGGTCCGAACACGTGGTATGGCATGCATGGTGACGTCACTGGTTAACCACGCCCTAAGGCGTTTCATCACATGACTTCATCTGGTGTGGAATAGTGCCCCATTGTCGGTGTCAGGGGGAGGAATAGTGTGGGGTCAGGCACTAATATTGGACAATAAAACCTGACTTGTAGGCTCCATGTACACTGCAGCTGATAAACTCATGTTTAGGAGCTTTTCTGCACTTTTTCAGCAGTCCCTGAACTCTCCCTAATGTTTTCCTGTGTGTCCATGTGCACTTTGTCGTTTATAGGCAGTTGAGTTACAGTAGTTTTTTTTAACGTAACAAACTTGCGTTCAGGAGTAGATTTTATCAGCGTTTCAAATGCCAAATGTTTGGAAACGCTTGTAAACACGTGTACACGTGGCTAACCGTGTTAATAAGCATTTGCGTTTGGAAACTTTTTTTAACTCTTCCATTTCCAGATGCTATCTAGAGCCTTTTTTCATAATGAAAAATGCATGAAAATGCATGCAAAGCGTTTTCTCGGTACTCAAATGGACCTGGTACACCATACCTTGAGGTTTCGCATGAAAGAAAATATGTTAGACACTGCTGCAATAATTTCTTCACAGAAATGAGCTGGAACACATCCAAACACCACAAAAAAGAAAAGACAGCTAATCTCAACAAATACTGCTCTCTCTACTTCTGCTCTCTCTATTTCTCTCAAAATGTCTGAAATAGTTAATTTTTTACTGTTTTTTCAGGGCATTCTGGGTATTTTGGAAGGTCTCCTGAGGTATCTTTAAAAAACACTTCTAAACTCAAACGCTTCTAAACGCAGTATGCAAACGAAGTTAAACAGACGTTTTTTAACCTATGTTTTCCAGCAGTCATTTCCATGGTTCAGAAGTGTTTTCCAAATGCCCCGTGTACATGGAGCCTAAATGTTCCAGCTCATCCCAAAGGTGTTAAGTAGTGTTAAGGTCATAACCTTGTTTAGACCACTTGTGTTTCTTGATATCAAACTTGTATGCATAGAGCTTGCATTGTTCAAAGGTAAACAATCATGCTGGAACACAAAACGTTTCAGTTGTGGTCACAAGATAGGGGCAGTGCTACCCCCTAAGCAGCCGCTGATGGTTTTGGGTTCCCCCTGACAAACCTGGATCAATAAGAACACTGCAAACACAAGTGCAAGAGACTCTCAAAATAATAGTTTTACAAGATAATATTTTGCTAGAGATTATTAAGTCAATAGGAGACAAAAAGATGCTAGCTGTGGATATTCCCCAACTTGCAGAGTATAGCATATAACAGTCACAAAGATATTCAGTAAAATGACCGTGACAATGGTTTTAAATGCAGGACCAACAGATCTTAGATAAACCTACTGTATGATCCCAGGTGCAAAAGGGGGAAGAGGAGACATTTAGTTAGTCAACTCCCTCTAAGTCCTGCTGCCACAGGCAAAGAAAGCAATAAAGCACAATTTATGAAACCTGGACAGGAATACCCCCTTACAGTAAACAATTGCTACCTCAACAACAAAAAAAGGATAAACGGTGACAGACTCTGTACACTCAATACGTTGAGTGAAGGAGTCCTTGAGTAAGTGTGTCCTGGGTCTTCAGCTAGCTTATGGTGGGGACCAATAGTATCACTGTACAATCACAACTAGCAGAGTGAATAGGATAGCAGAGGGTATTTCCCAACAGAAGCCTTTAAGTAGATAAAGAGGGGTTAATGGTGTCTGCATGCAATGTCTGGGAGATGACACAACCAAAATATTCCGTGAAGGGTCAGTCTCCTGGCAGAGTAGAATAGCACCGGATTGCCTCCTGACAACTAATCAAGACAGAGGGTAGCGATGTCTGCAAAGTGCCTTGCAGCGTCCGACCCAACTTCCAGATGATACAGTGGTCCAGGGGCAGACTGACCATTTGGAAACTCGGGCACTGCCGGGAGCCCGGGGTCAGTAGGGGGCCCCATGAGATGCCCCTGGTACCTTTTTCATAGGATTTTTTGAGTTTGGGCAAGGACACAGGGGTCCCATGATCCCCTATTGCCCGGGGCCCTATGAGTTGTCAGTCCGCCCCTGCTGTGGTCCCTGGAACATTGAGAGTTGCCTCATGGTACTGGGTGATGCTGGACTGCAGAGCAGATTTACTGCACTGAGCAGTGGAGCTGAAGCCTGTTCTTGAAGGGGAAAGAGACACATTCTCCTCTGTCAGCCTCCAATTCCCTGCACCAAGAGCTCCCATGCAGCTGCTGCAGGGGAATATATCTGCCTTCTCAGAATGCCCTTCAGTTTTCCTTTCCTTTGGTAAAAGTAGTCCAGACAGTGCTGGAAAATATAGTGTCTCTAGGTGAGCTTTGACATCGTTGGTTAACTGTACACTGGCTCCTTGAAAACAGCTGGGTATGCTTTTCCTTCAATCTACCAAGGTGTAAGTACAGGAATTCTCTTGATCAGGCTTGATATCTACCACACACCTTTTGGTCAGGGACTTGTGTCTTTACCGCCTGATCAGCTTGCACTTCCATCCTAGGCTCTCCAGAAATGTTGATTACTACACAAAACCCCCGTTTTCTTCCTCACACCACTGGATTGCAGTAACTGGGTCCATCTTGATAGACTCGGGAAAGCTGTTATGGTAGCTTGCTGGCAGAACAGAATATCCTGGACGAGCCTGCACATGTAGCACCACCCCCTGAAGGAGCCGCTGATGATTTTGGGTTCTCTGTTCTGCGCCTCAACTCCAAGTACATTCTCAGACCCTACTGACACACCTGGTTGAATAAGAATACTACAAACACAAGTGAAAGAGACTCTCAAAGGATTAGTTTTACATGATAATACTTTACTAGAGATTATTATGTCAGCAGGAGACAAAAAGATGTTAGCTGTAGGTATTCTCCAACTTGCAGAGTATAGCATCAAACAGAGTCAAAAAGATATGCTGTAAAATGACCATGACAATGGATTTAACTGTAGGACCAACAATTTCTAGATAAATCTTTGATCCCAGGAGCAAGAGGGGGAAGAGAAGACTTGTAGTTAGTCTGCTCCCTCTAAGTCCTGTTGCCACAGGGAAAGAATAGAATGCAATAAACCACAATTTATGAAACCTGGGCAGGAGATCCTCTTTAAGGTAAACAATTGCTACATCAACAATTAAAAAAGGACAATCAGTGACAAACTCTGTAAACTGAGTCCTTTGAGTAAAGGAGTCCTTGTATTAAGTGAGTCCTGGGTTTTCAGCTAGCTTATGGTGGGAACCAAAAGTATCACTGTGAATAGGATAGCAAAGGGTATTTCCCAACAAGAAGCCTTTAAGCAGATAAAGAGGGGTTAATGGTGTTTTCATACAGTGTCTATATGGTGTCAGGGAGAATGTTGGGCTTGCACCTGCTCACCAGTCTCCTGGGAGATGACACAACTGAAATCCATTGTGGAGGGTCACTCTCCTGGCAGAGTAGAATGGCGCCAGATTGCCTTCCGACAACAGATCAAGACAGTGTCATACCTGCAAAGTGCCTAGAAGCAGCTGACCTGATTTCTGAATGATACTGTGATCCCTGAAACATTGAGGGATGCCCCATGGTAGTGGGTGATGCTGGACTGCCGAGAAGGTTTACTGCGCTGAATGGTGGAGCTGCAGCCTGTTCATGAAGGGGAAAAAAACATGCTCCCCTCTGTCAGCCTCCGAGTCCCCATGCTAATAGTTGCTTCAGGGGAAAATATCTATGGCCCCAGAATGCTCTTTGGTTTTCCTTTCCTCTGGTACATATTGTCCAGACAATGCTTAAGAATACAGTGTCTCTATGTGATGGGACTACAGGTCCCAAGATCCTCTACTTCTCAGGCACACTTCCCACTCTGCTAGCAGGAAATGATATGATTACTCTCAACACTAGAGGGGGGAGAAAGACGATCTCAGTCTATGCAGCAGATATTCCTGAATAGCAAAATGACCCAGCCTGGGCCTGGCTTCATAGGAAACATAAATTGTCTTTGTGTTTGCTGATGCATTAACAGTAAACTTCATTATAAACACCTGAACTCAGTAATTTGGAAGGGTGCCATACTTTGACCATATACTGTAGTGTAAATCCACTCCAGGTCACCAAGTCGAGTCACTTTTGACAAAAAGGACCTATCCATGTCTTGTTGTGTTATTTCTCTGCAATAAAATGATAGCTGAACTCTAGTCCTTTTTGTACAGTAGTACAGGCTCCTCTCCTGTATTAAAATAGCTTGCTCTGATTTCACTGTACACTGTGGGCTTCTCACAATGTTCACAGAAGCTGCAGTAAGTCAGTCCTGCCTCATCTTCTGGCTGGATGATGTTCAGCATCCCCTAGATCTTTTCTCCCCAGGAAGTTTAATTTATTATGTCAGCATTCAACAGCAAAGCCTTCATCTGCAGCTCTAACCATGCCCATGGTTTTTTAATGTTATATAGAAAGCTGCAACAGATGACTATCACATGAGTGACCGAGGTGTATTCAATGTGTGGATTGTGATTGACAGCCTGGACCCATATTCTTTATGTTGTTTGAGAGGCAAGATGGCAGCCCCAATAGGGGGATAACTATGGAGAGACTGAAGCAGAGTTTTTGCTCCTGTAACATGCACTTGTGAGTCATTAATAAGTTGAACAGTTCATCATTTGTAACAGTTTCTGTAAAAAGAGGCAAATGCATGGGTTGCCTTAAGAATTATGGCGTACTCTCTTTTTTTAATGCGGTCTATTTTGGTGGATTTTTTTTTATATTACAGAGGTAATATAATTCCAGAAAATGAACCACAGAAAAAGTAAAACTTGGACACTTGCATTTTAAAAAATGCTGCAGAAGAAGGAGGAATGCCCACTATCACAAATTTTATTTATAGAGCCCTTAGCACAGCTCTCCACTCATCTTTTTGGCTTATGACATTATTTTGTTCCTTACCAAAACTCCAATCTTTCTACCTAGCTTACCTGCCATTCTCAGTTTGGTACAGTATTGGGCCTGTGAAAAGGCCTCAACATTCACCTACTGACTGCCTTCCATTGTACCTTGCAACTCTCCTGTTCTTTTCCATGGAAACCTAAAGAACTTTCCTATTTAGTTACCTACATGACTAACTCTCACCACACCCTTTATACTGTAACCACCACCAGCTTTTATAAGTTCAGGGCTTTTTTCACAAAAGCCTTATTTTGTGCCTTGCCCATATCAATTATTTCCCATACCATGGGAGTACTGCAATGACAGGCCTTGCAATTTATTTTGATACAAGGCAGACTGAGACTCCCAAACATACTCCCTACCAGTCTAAACTTAATGATGGATTAAGAGTCCCACACTTACAAATATACTACGTATCAGGCTACACAGCTGGCCATTCTCACCAAACACTAGGCCTCCACAGAAACACCACTTTGGGTGGCACTCAAAGCAAGCGATTGCAACCCCCTATGCAGGGAAAATCTGCTCTGGCTTAGCTTAACTTTATAAAATCCTATAACAATTTTCTCACCTCAAAGTATTGGATGCAGTATAGTACTCAGGGGCCTTCTATCCATCCATCTCCCACTTTTTCCTGTCCTTTTCCTTCCCTTCAGGATTAAAATCTCCAAGTATTTTTGAACATTGGAATACTTAGATCACACGTTACATCAGATCCTTATGATGGATGGTGTAAACTATTCCCATCACTATGAAGGGACTAAACTAAACTATCAAAACTTGGAAATGTTACATACTTACAGATCAAACATTTTGTTGCCTTCACCGTCTGCACCCTGACCTAAGGACTAGCTTTCACATCTGTTGAACAAAAATATAAAAATGATCCCCACTCTCCAGGTTTGATCTTCTTCCTACACAACTTACTATTCCATAAATCCCCACCATTCACGCATAATTACATGCAGAAATGGACAACTGGGCTAAATACCAGAACAGAGCCAAAAATATGGTCCCAGATATGAAGCACTACCAAATCTTGTTCCAATAATGAAACCAATGTTGACTCAAATTACAAAGTATTATATATTATATACTATGTACCTACTGGATAAGCACATGTAATATCAGGCTGCTCACTGGATGGTTTCAGGGGTTGCTTGGAGCTAGGCTCATGATAGTGCTGACCCATATCTCAGGAACTATGGCAAAATCTATGCAAATCTTCATGCAATTGTGCATCCTTTTGAACCCCTGTGAGGTACTCTATAATTTAAAACCTTAAAGCCTAACAATATTTCAATTTAATCTAATGTTCTGATGGTCACCAAACAAAAACTAACGCTCTCACACTGACTTTGTGTGAAATCCAGAATTCATTGTATATCTTTTAAAGAAAACCTATTGTGCCCAAATTTAAGAATAATTGAGACTCATAAAGAACTCACTGCTTGCCAAGCAATTATGAATAGTGTCCAATTGACTTATGAATGCTGTGGATATTCCACACAGATGGGATCTTGGTGCCTTCTCGCAATCCCAGGATGCCTCCCTAACACTACTGCTTGCCTAGCACTACTCTCATTCTCTGCTTAAAGCTAACTTTCTGAACCTTTTTTCAGTCAAGGCACCCTTTACAATTATGGAAAGTCTTGAGGCACCCCATTCTTAAATGTGAAAAACTATTCTAATAGTTTTATATAACGCAGCAACATCCACACATGTAGGACACCCAACATTAGAGGTGATTTATTCTTCCAAATCAAACACACTTTTGCACACTGGTACTGACTAGTATTCCAGTGTTTCTCTTCTCCCTCAGTTTTTCTCTATCACTGAGCTGATGTGACCCCAACACTGATGGAGAGGGGCAGGGGAAGGTCAAACTAGGATGCTGTGCTGGCAGCTGACAGCATCCTTTTCAACTGATAAGGATGTCAGAATGCGGCGGCTAGGTAGTAATGGTGCACAATGGAAACCTGTGGCTTTGTGTAACTTAAAGGCAGGCTTGTTCCACCTGCTGGCCTGCATTCATGTTTTGGGCAATTTTTAGACATTTTGCCAAGACACCCCTGAAGAAAACTCAAGGCACCGCAGGGTGCCTGGGCACCCTGGTTGAGAAAGGCTGGCTTAAAGTGATTTCTAAGGTAAACATTTTTTTTTTATTAAAATAAAAAAAAGCTATACTTACCTGCTCTGTGCAATGGCACTGTACAAAGTGGTTCCTTAGCTCCTCTTCTGGAGTCCCCCACTGGCACTGTCCATAGGCTCCTGCTGCTCTCAGAATCTCCTGTGAGACCAAGAAGACAGAGAAAGAGCAGATGGCGGTAGAACACTGGATCTAGGGAGGAGCCAGATAAGTGTTTAGGAATGGGTGGGGGTTGGAAGTTATGGGGAGTTTTTACCTTAATGCATTAAAGCAAAAACATTTTTTTTTTTACTTTAGAGCCACATAAACTTTTCCACTCTACATTCTTTCTAACTTGTTGGTGTGACAATGTTCTCAAAATAAATGGGTTGCCTTAAGAGAATTCATGTTAACCCAAGAATACTCCATGAATTGCTCATGCAATACTGTAATTCACTTGTTCTGCATGATTTAGTTCTGCACCATGGTTTCATTTGCCCTAAAATATGCAGAGATTTAGGATACACTAACGTATTTCAGAAATGCAAATGTGTGTTTTTTGCATGTTAAAGTGCACTGCATTAAGGCAGCTTGAATGGGTTCCCAATGTACAACAGTGCGCTTACTGTAAACTGGGCATGAAGCATTTTTACAATGCATAGCACCACAACATATACTGTAGATGTGGGCCTCTAAAACTTGTGCTGGGCAGCCTAGGTGAATTCCGACACCTTTCAAATTTTTTTTACTGCAACACACCATACTGTGTCTCAAAAGGTTTACCATATCTTACCAATTTACACTAGTTCAAAGTGGCCCCAAAAGGTGCACTCAAAAGTGTGTCAAACAGACAATTGGAGAGACTCAATTGTTCAGCACAATTCCTCCACTGTTTTTTGAAGCAATTACTTTTTGAGTCATTCAAAATATGTTCCACAAGAAAAAGTGACAGTGTCCCTTTCATGGGAAACACATAGTACCTTAATCTGCCTGAAGAACATAATTCATGTTACGTCAATTGTTTTCCAACAACAGACAATAAGGTTCCAGTCATCAGTCTTGTCTGTGCAGCCTAGGGATATGCTTTGATGCATAAATTAGAATTCTTTTTATAACACCTTCTTTGTTTTTAATTCCAGTAACCTTAGCATACCCAAATATATAGACAGCCTATAGATTCTTTACATTCCTCACTCATCTTATATTGTATTTAATTGAACAAGAATTTAAATATTTGGAAAAATTCACCAAATATAATTTGCTCTGATGGATTACTTTGCATTTACTCATGAGAATTATTATTATATTATTTTATTGGTATTACATTTTTGTTTAGTAGATATAATGGAGGGTGATAGCAAATGTTTTAAAACTTATGTTTTGAGTAAAGAAAAAGGTGGAAACAAAAAAAAAATTTACAAAATGTGCCTTTTTTATATTTTGGATAGAGCAGGGAAAAGGCTAGAACCCTGGGTGGGTTTCATTAAACTTCTTAACCACTTGAGCTCCTGAGGATTTACCCCCCTTAATGACCAGGCCTCTTTTTGCTACTCGGCGCTGCACTAATTCAACTGATAATTGCGCAGTCATGCAATGCTGCACCCAAACGAAATTGACGTCCTTTTTTTCACACAAATAGAGCTTTCTTTCGGTGGTATTTGATCACCTGTGCGCTTTTTATTTTTCAAGCTATGAACAAAAAAAGGCCAAACATTTTGAAGAAAAACAATATTTTTTACTTTCTGCTATAAAAAATATATAGTAAACTCAAAGTTGGTTATAAATGTTGGCCAAAATGTATTCTGCTCCATGTTTTTGGTAAAAAAAAATCCCAATAAGTGTATATTGATTGCTTTGTGTGGAAGTTATAGCGTCTACAATCTATGATATAAATACTGCAATTTACGCCATTTTTCTGCTATACAGCGCTGCGCTAGTTTAACGGACAATTGCGCGGTCATGCAATACGGTATATAAATGAAATTTACATCCTTTTTTTCCCCACAAATTGAGCTTTCTTTTGGTGGTATTTGATTGCTTGTGCGGTTTTTATTTTTTGCGCTATAAAAAAAAAGGCTGACAATTTTGAGGAAAAAAAAACAATATTTTGGACTTTTTGCTATAAAACATGTCCAGTAAAAAAAAAATGCAAAAATCAAATTTAGTCATAAATTTCTGCCAAAATGTATTCTGCGACATGTCTTTGCTAAAAAAAAACCAATACGTGTAAATTAATTGGTTTACATGAAAGTTATAGCGTTTACAAATGGCGGGAAAGATACTGGGATTTTTAATTTTTATTTATACTAATAATGGCGCCGATCAGGGGAACTGACTTGGGGTCACTGATATCCCCAGTGACACCAATACAGTGATCAGTGAAAAAAAACACTGAAACTGTACTAATGTCACTGGGGAGGAAGGGGTTAACATTTTTAGAATTTGCTGTGTAAGGGGAGTGTTTTACTAGGGGGCGGGGGTGTGTACTGGACGGGGGGGAAGGAGGGGGGAGCTGATCGAGGGAGAGAAACTCTTCTCTCCCTCTGCAGCTTGTCGGCGAACTGTCACAGAGCAGGCTGTGTGTAAACAATGCAGCCCTGCTCTGTGTCAGTGATTACAGCTCATCGCGGGAAAACGGCCGGTGAAAACCGGCCGTGACCCAGCAGCGGAGACCCGCTGCTAACACCCGCGGGACAGGCAGGCCCCTACCTGTTTTGAAGGCAGCCGTTTTAAAACGTGCTTTTGCCTATGAGCACCGCCCTGCCACCGTTTATATGCGGTGGCTGGGCGGCATGTGGTTAAAGTCTTAAACTCCATTGAAGAGATTTTGCCTTACTCCTGTTTTGCTGACAATGGTTTCAACAGACAAGTGGAGAAAAAAAAACAAACAGAAATAGAAGGCAAGAGTTCTAGGTTTCTACTATACCCTGCTACTAACAGCATTTTTATTTCTGTCTGTGTTGCCATTGGAGATTTACTTTCACTTCCTGTCTATTTAACCCCTTCCCTAGCAGGCACTTATACCCCCTTCCTGCCAAGGCCAATTTTCAAGTTTCAGCGCTGTCACACTTTGAATGACAATTGCGCATCTACAGTATATATACAAAATATATATGTAAAGTGCTGCATAAATTGATGATATAAGTACCTAAAATAATTATCTTTATTTTAAGTGTAAACTTTGTAAGTATGGCTTTATGCAATATAAACACAAATGTTGTTGGATTAGAATTTATGATATATATTAATACTAATTGAAATAATCACATATTTATGTTGGTGTATGATATAGCTTTACCTTAGATGCAAAGTTGGGACCACTGCATTTATACCAATCGTCAACAACTATACCTTTACTCAGTGCCAAAGAAGCTGACATGTTCACAAAATGTGTCAATAGAAGAGCTGAGTGTTGTATGAAAACATATATTGTTTTTAGGACATACCTTTTATGCGTTGGTGGAAAAAAATGTTTGTGTACAGATTTAATATATGCATGAGTTGACTTTATGGATGTATATTCTTTAGAGTTTTTACTAGTTTGTTAATTAAATTTTGATATTTCATTGAGATTTGCTTGATTCCCCAGCGTTCTACCAATTGAGAATTGTCTTTAGTTTATAATCAATAAAGGCAAACTATTCAAAACTGCTGTACATTCCCTTTATGGCTTGTAGCCTTAAAAAAAATTGTTGTAAATGTCTTGGCAGAATATGGTTTGCAGGTATGGTCTGATTGGAGGGACAGACCTTTAACATTAACCATACCTTATGCTGACATATGAACTACTGGGTGCTAAGCTCAGCTGAAAGGTTTTGTGATTTTCACATACAAATCTTTGAAATCCTGGTTACAAGAAAAAGGCTTTACAGTAGCTAAAATAAAAAGCAGCTCTACTCACATGGGAAACACATCAGGTGTACAGTACGTCTAGAACTAATGTATTATACAGAACTTTTATTAGATGAATGATATAAACACTAAAACATTTTACATGGCTATGAATAGATATGATATATGTGTGTTTGTGTATGTCTCTTGAGATTGCCCCCTACGTGGATAATCCCTCTTCTGGTTCAAAGCCCACTGTCCCTCACATATACATAAGTGATTGCAATCTGCGTAATCACTTAACTTTAAAGTTAAAAAATTTATATAAATAAAAAATAATAAATAATACAAACTCGTTGCTTACTATAGCACCTCAATAGTGATTTCATTGAGCTTCAACAATTATTATTATTATTATACAGGACTTATATAGCGCCGACAGTTTGCTCAGCGCTTTACATTATGGAGGGAGACAGTACAGTAACAATACAGTTCAATACAAGAGGGATTAGAGGGCCCTGCTCCTTGGAGCTTACAATCAAAACATTTGAGCAGTGCAGCATGTGCCAATTCAAAAAATGGCCATAATTGCAGCCATTAAACTGTGTTCCAATGACCAATGGGCTGTAACTGTGATCCTCTTCCTGAGTATCACCATGCATGTACAACGCCACATGTAAAAATGGATGCTCACCTCCTTACATGACACCTCATCTAAATTGAGGTCTAATAGCGCTTTAAGATGTCTCCTGCTGGGGCTATAAACCCTCGGGTAACTTTAGTATAAGGATGGCTGATGGTAGGTATCACATAGCTTTCCCTCATAATCATTGGTGGCATATGTAAATCATAAAATAGAGCACAAATATTGCTCTCTGTGTATACTTGATTTTTAATAAAAGGATAGCATAAAAACACTCACATAAAATCAAAGCACAACAAGTGCTTAAACAACGCATAAAAATCACATCACAGGTTTGGGAATCTTACCTCCCACCTGGAATAGTACCATATGCGGGGTTCTCTTTCCTTTATGAGCTATGCCCAGGTGTAGGCTTCATCAGTAGGATCCCTAGCATATACAATTTTGTCTGCTATACAAATCAGCTTGCTTTCTAAACCAGACACCCAGAATATTTTTTGTAGTGCCAAGTTCTTTAAAGGACTAGCCTAGCAAAATAAGATATTTTACCTTAGGGGGAGTTTAGTGGGCTAGAGTTATCTTCTAGTCATCCTCTAGCATTTTATGTGTCCTGGATAGTGAGCTCTGCATTCCACAATTTCCAACTCTTTTCTTCTTCATTGTAAGTAGTGGGTGTTCCACTTCTTTTGGTATTCTCTTGTGGTGTTCCACTTTTTGTGGCATTCTCTGTAATTTAATATAAAAGTAAATAGGGTAAGTTGGTCTCCCTCTTAAGCAAGGGTGTAGACCTTGGAACAGAAATATGAAGTTCTACTAAAAAAAGAATCCCTAAGACATATAAGAATTTATTAGGTGGCCAATGCTCTGGCAACTACCAAAACATGGAATATTATTTTTTTTGTGGACTGACCTTTTAAGATATCTAGGATTTGGTGGGTGCTGTGTTTTGCCATTTTTCTCAACGCCCCCATATTTAACTGCCAGGATATGCTGTGGAGGGGTGGCCACACATAGCTATTTGTTTTAATTCTTTTACATGTGTTCTGACTGTTGGTGGCATGGGAAGACCAAAGCCTTATAGGTATTTCCACAAATAGGTAGGGGTTTAATGTTCCCTAGGGTGAGCAACCTTCTTAGGCACAGATACCAGTCCATTAATGTCTTGGCAAACCGTGGGGAGATTCTTTGTGTGGATTACAGACCATTTACAATGATTCAGAGGAAGTTAAATGAAACTTCCAAAAAACAAAACTTAGCCATGTCTTGGCTCTTCCTAAACAATAACAGTCCAAACTAATGCTTGTCAACCTTCACATACAAGTTTTAACATTTTTGCCAACCTTTATTACTAACAGACAAAATATGTCTGCTCCCCAGGCTCTGTGTTTCAGGTGAGCATAAATGGCCTGCAAGGGGGATGGGGGGTTACAACAGCCAGAGTTGATATGAAAGGAGCCTGGGAGATGTGAAAAATCCAAACAGGACCTTTCCAGGCTCCCTGTGAGACCCTCTGCCACAGTGGGTAAAGTGCCTACCTGAATCTGGTGACCTCTTTGAAATCCAGTGACACAGTGAGACAGATAATGCAAAGATTTGCAACTTTATTGAGTGGCACCTACATGCTGACATGATAAAAAAAATGGTTAATAAGAGTCGGGAAAATAATCAAAAGAGGAATCAGAGCATTGGTATTAGAGCATCACTGTGGAGTCCTTTATGATGATTTACTTTGAAGAAAGTATTTTTATATAAAGCTAACTTTTATCCAAAAATGGAAACTAAGGTGCTACACCACTGCTCATGGTCCAGATACAACTTGATTCCAATAAAAGTCAGGGGGATAATACAAAAAGTATTCAACATGTTTCAGGGGTCCAAAAATGCCCCTTTGTCAGGGCTGATTGAAAATAATTAACGGGCTAGAAGTGAACTAGACCTTTAATATTATTTCTTCCAGTGTGATAACAAGCACAGGCCTTGTCAGCAACTGGTTTGGCAGCCTGTGCTTGCAATCACACCAGCAGAAATAACATTAAAGGTTCAACCTATGTACAATGTTTTCCATCAAGCCCTTATGAAGGTGTTGTTTTTGGACCCCCAAAGCATGTTCAAACTTTTTGGATTGTCCCCCTGACTTTTATTGGAACATAGTTGTATTTGGACTGCTTAGCAGTGTGGCACTTCAGTTTCCATTTTTGTAGCATTACACTGCAAGCCAAGGAGACCAAGGAGGTTCTCTGGGGTGTAGAAGCTTCTTGCCCAGGAACCAGATTATTTACATCAACGTCAATGGGTCCAGAATTATTTTTCCCACTTTCCTCAACCCATTTACTTTATTTAGCCAAAACATCTGCAAATCAGTTATCTGTATGTATCCTGTGTATGTAGCTAAACAGTCTTCCCTGAATATGCAATACAGTCTATCACACTATCTCCTGATGCAATGCAGAGGTAGCTGCAGCTCTGTATGGCAGCAAAGTAGTGTGGTTCTAGAAATCTGAGAGCCACTGTAGCACATCTAATTTCTTGTTAAGACAATGTGGCACTTACAGTATAGCAGCTCTACTCAGTCCTTTTTAGGAAGACAGAAGAAATGGGTGGAATCCACTCCAGCTTCTCTGCACTGTTTTTTAGGCACCGAACAACAGGAATCCAACTAGAAGAGTTTGAAAAAGGTCTCCCTGGAGTGTCTGTCAGCTACCCTCTTCCAGAAACTTTTGTTGTCACCTTCTTCCAAGACTCTGCAGAACATTCTACTCTTAGATGTCACACCATCTGCAGGCTAGCACGTGTCTCCCTGTTCTATAACAATCCCATAGGGGTAAATTGCAGTGGCCCTTTTGGAACAACATAAAATCTTTTGCTGGAAAGCTATTAGGAACAGTGTCACTAGTGGCAGGAAACAAGTAATTTTTCCAAAGTGCAATGTTCTGCTGTACACTTAGACAACAGGTAACATAGCAAATGTCTCTGACATAGGTTGAACTGGATGGATTCACAGGTTGAACTGGATGGATTGGTGTCTTTACTCATCTTTACCAACTATGACATGGTCACACACAAACAAAATACATTAAACTGTTTTATCTGCCAAAGGATTCGTAATACTATTCATGCAGTAATCAGAGTTACACAGCATAGACAGGTGATTGACACTACTCACAGTTGATGAATTTAGTTGTGTCATCTCCCTATCCCTGGCCGTCTGATTGAACAGTGATGGAGCAGCAGCAGACTGATCAGTCATCTCTCTACCTACTCTGTTCTGTCCAATCAGAATGTGCCATTTACATTTTTTTTCATGAAACTCATTTGATTGGCTCCCAGTTCCACACCTCTCTCGCCTAGTTTAAGTGCTGTTGTATAGGGGATTGAAAGAGGCTGTTGACAAGTCAAAATCAGGTACACTAGTTTCATTTAAAAATACATTTAAAGTAGATCTAAAATGCTACTAGATGACATTTAATATGCATTTTTTTTTCAATACGGTTTTCATTTTTTGTATCTATTATTGCATCCCAGTGCTCTCTCTCCAGCATTGGCTGCACATCATTTCTTTTATTTCGCTTCCTGATGGTGACCATGGAGCACCATCACTACACAATGTGGCAATGCCCAACTGGGAGAGATGTCAACCCATTACAGGAAGTATCTGAACAAAAGATCTTCATGGCAAGATCACCAGGTATTCTTTTAATGAAAGCTGCAAATATATGTTTGAATACAGCTTATAAAATGACAATAACATGGTACAGTTGTTATGTGATTTTAGTAGTTGGGTTTAAATCTACTTTCATAAGTCATTAATGAATACAAAATTGCATTTATGTGTGTCTTTTATATCTTCCTGGAGTTTATCTTCATTGTGTTGTGTGTAAATTACAGGTCCACTTTAACCAGCTGCAGGTAAAGTTTCAACAGCATCATACTTTCCAACGGTCCCTGATTTACTTGGACAGTCATGGTTTTTTTTGTAGTCCTGCCATGGCTGTGTCTAACTTTATATGAGACATGTCTCCCAACTATGGGCAAAGCTACCGCCAAAGGATGAAGCAGGCAAGAGGATCGATGGGTGCCTCCATCCTGAAAGTTCAATGATAGCTCAGCCAAGTAAAGTAAGAGCTGATAGCAAAGGCAGACTTCCACCACTCGCTTGCTCTGCTGGAAATGTCATCAGTCAGAGCCTAGCAGAGAAGTGAGTAGAAAAGCCCTCCTTTGATGTGGGTTCTTTGTTTGCAATTGACAGCAGGGATCATCTGAGCTATCACTGCATCTGTGGCTGGAGAAAAGAGACTTGGTATCACGTATAGTGAAATTGATAAGTTTCTGAAATTGAAGACAGGCGTTTTCTTTGTATGTGGACCCGATCATTGAGATGGTTAAATTAAGCACATATAATAGATAACCTAGTTTGGGGTACATTGTCAAAGGAGGAGGAATAATGTTGAATCTTAGATCTATGTTGGATATATAGTCACATTACTCTTCCTTATTTATAATATAAAAGAGCCATGTTTGCACATAATATGAAACTTTCTAGGGTCTGATAGGTAACCCTGACTAAAGTGTAGAAATGTGTTGATGAATAGAGTGCCCAACCTTAGATTTATGTGGAATTTTTAGCATATGCCTCTTTTTTTCACCCTTTTTTAAGAAAGAATGTATCTGTGGTCATGTGGTATTGATGTTATAAGAGCGCTTCATACTGTGTCTTGTGGTTTCTTTTCTTTCCACAAGATTGCACTGCTAACAGCTACGACGCCTGTGCAGTATCGGTGCGCGGTGACGTCATGACGTACGGACCCGTCGTGATGACATAATTGCGTCATTGGATGCAGCAGCCATCTTGGAATCTGGAGAATATAAATAGAAGTCCCATACAAACAATCCAAGTTTTGAACCATGTGCTTTTGTTTTGTTTGACACAATGTGGGGTGCACAGTGAGAATAATTTTTGAATATTCCTGACGAAGCTCTAATGTAGGAGCGAAACATGTTGAGTTTATTTACTTTTTTGTTTTTTCTTTTGTTGGAACACCTACTTTTGGATATGATTTTTGAGCACTTTAATATTTGTTTAGAGCAGAAGCCTCCAAACCATCTAAACAAAGTGCCAGTAAACGGTCTTTCAGACTTTAGGGGGGCCGGACTGTGAAAGTCAGAGCAGAAAATGTCCTGGCTTCACTGGGAGTAAACAACGCCTGATCTTTGGAATTAGGGGAGGAAACGTTCCTTATCATTGGTGTCAGTGGAAGGAATAGTTCCTCATCATTGGTGTCAGTAGGAGGAAATGTGGCCCACTGTTGATGTCAGTGGGAAGAATGGTGGCTTGTCATTTGTGTCAGTGGGAGAAACAGTGCCCCACCATTGGTGATAATTGGAGGAATGGTGCCCCATGGCTGGTGTCATTAGAAGGAATTGTATTCCAGCACTGGTGTCAGTGAGAGGAATTGTGCTCTACTGTAAGTGTCAGTGGAATGAATAGTGCCCAACTGCTGGTGTTAGTGGAAGCAAGTGTGTCCTATTGTTTGTGTTTTTGGAAGGAATTGTAGGTGTCAGAAAGAGAAATAGTGCCACATCGTTGATGTCATTGGGAGGAATTGTTGGTGATTTTTGGTGGAATTGTATACCATCATTCGTGTAAATGGGAGAGTTTGTGCCCCATTGTTGGTGTCAGTGGTAGGAATGATGTCCCAATGTTGGAGTCAGTGGATGGAACAGTGCCCCAAGGGCCAAATAAAACTAAGCAAAGGGCCATATCCATCCCCTGGGCCACAGTTTGGAGACCACTGGTTTAGAGGAATGAGATCAAGCAAATTTACCTACCTCTTTCATACCAATAGGGATCAAGGGATTGCATTATGATGTTAATCAATGCATGGTCCTATTTGGAATGAGGCTATAGGAGTTATGGGCACGGGTGGATCTGTAGTCACAGTATTCAGAGCTAGAAAGCCAATCCTCTCCTCCCTTTTAGAGATAGATTGTTAGTAACAGTCTCTAGATAGGCACCAATTGGGTAATTAGCCTCTTCCAAGAGTGGACACAGATGTATATGCATGTAGTGCTTAAAGAAATGATGATTAGACTGCTCTGTCAAATAGTGGAAGGTAACAAATGTCAATGAGTAAGCAATCACATCCAACTTTGCTATTTTTGATTGCAGTCTGCATATAATAAGTAATTTAAGGGGATGATAATCCTATATCTT